>NC_133449.1:23405257-23712757 GCF_048565385.1 Saimiri boliviensis
AACTGTATCCCAGCACTTTAGGAGGCTGAGGTGAGATCGTTTGAGGTCAGGAGTTTGAGACCAGCTTGGCCAGTATTGTGAAACTTGGTCTCTAATAAGAATACAAAAATTAGCCAGGCATGGTGGCACATGCCTGTAGTTCCAGTTACTTGAGAATCTGAGGCACAGAATCGCTTGAACCTGGGAGGCGGAGGTTGCAGTGAGCTGAGATTGTACCACTGCACTCCGGTCTGGGTAACAGAGCAAGACTCTGTCTCAAACTAAAATAAAATATAGGGTAAGAAGAAAGAACATTAGAGGAGCATGTTAAAGTATCTGTAGTAAGATGTAACATAGTCCGGGCATGGTGGCTCACACCTATAATCCCAGCACTTTGGGAAGCCGAGGCAGGCAGGTCACCTGAGGTCAGGAGTTCAAGACCAGTCTGACCAAAATGGAGATTTTCCCATCTAAATACAAAATTAGCTGGGCATGGTGGTGCATGCCTACAATCGCAGCTACTTGGGAAGGTGAAGCAGGAGAATCACTTGAACCAGGGAGGCGGAGGATGCAGTGTGCTGAGATCACACCATTGCATTCCAGCCTGGGCAACAAGAGCTAAACCCACCTCAAAAAAAAAAAAGAGGTAACAAAAAATTTTAAAGAAAAAAATGGTAGTTAATTGGCCAGGCACAGTGGCTTACACCTGTAATCCCAGCACTTTGGAGGCCAAGGCAGGTGGATTGATTGAGCCCAGGAGTTCTGGAGGCCAAGTCAGGTGGACTAACTGAGCCCAGGAATTCAAGACCAGCTTGGCAACTGGGTGAAACCCCATCTCTACAAAAAATTAGCTAGGCGTAGTGGTACATGCTTGTCTCAGCTACTTGGGGGGCTGAGGTGGGTGAATCACCTGAGCCAGTGTCCAGGCTGCAGTGAGCCTTGATCATGCCACTGCACTCCAGCCTGGATGACGGTGAGATCTTATCCCAAAAAGAAACGAAAGGACTCTCATACACTATGCTTCTAGGAATGGAGACTAGAGCAGTATATCTAGAGGTAATATTTAAGTATATATACACTCTCACTATTGGTGTCTATCTCAAAGAAATTCCCACACCATGTCCAAAGGCACATTGCATCAGAGTATTAACTGTAGCAATATTTGCAGTGGCAGAGGGTAGGAAGCAATTTAGGTACCTATCACTTGAGGATGGATAGTTAAAATGCAATGAATGGGCCGGGCGCGGTGGCTCAAGCCTGTAATCCCAGCACTTTGGGAGGCCGAGGCGGGTGGATCACAAGGTCAAGAGATCGAGACCATCCTGGTCAACATGGTGAAATCCCGTCTCTACTAAAAATACAAAAAATTAGCTGGGCGTGGTGGCGCGTGCCTGTAATCCCAGCTACTCAGGAGGCTGAGGCAGGAGAATTGCCAGAACCCAGGAGGCGGAGGTTGCAGTGAGCCGGGATCGCGCCACTGCACTCCAGTCTGGGTAACAAGAGCGAAACTCCGTCTCAAAAAAAAAAAAAAAAAAATGCAATGAATGTACCCTATGAAGTACTATGTAGCAGACAGGGGTAGTAACTGTATGTATATACACTTACAACATGGATGAAAATATTGGTATGAAAAAATAATAACATAAGCTCTATAGCTAAATACCACTCATGAAAACTTAAAAGACATACATATAAACCAACACAGTAATCAGGTATTCTATCATCTAAACATGTTAAATAGAGGGTTGAGGGCATTAATAATTCTTTTGGAACAAGCACGAACTGTGCACGCACCAGGCAAATCAGAACTATCCGAGGCTAATGGAGACATATGGTCCCCCTACCTATTAACCACTATTCTCTGTAACCTAGGAAAACAAAGTCTTAAAGATTAAAAAGAAAAAAAAAGAAAAAAATCCAACTCACCATTTAAAAAAAAAAAAAAAAAAAGAGAGACAAGAGTATTG
This sequence comes from Saimiri boliviensis, assembly GCF_048565385.1. Taxonomy (NCBI): domain Eukaryota; kingdom Metazoa; phylum Chordata; class Mammalia; order Primates; family Cebidae; genus Saimiri; species Saimiri boliviensis. The sequence continues at coordinate 23,407,204 of NC_133449.1, forward strand.
CTATGTTGCCCAGGCTGGACTCAAAACTCCTGGGCTTAAGCCATCCTTCCCTGCTCAGTCTCTTGATTAGCTGAGATTACAGGTATAAACAGCCATGCCTGGCTATCAAGTCATTATTTTCCTCTTAGGTATGCTGACTTCCCACACTTCAGATCATCAGTGAAACATAAACCACAAAAACATACTAAAACCCTTACATAACTTATTTGGAAGTTATGATTGATCATCAACATGGATAAGTAAAATTTTGTAACATAACTTTATACCTTCTGTTACAATCTCAACCTAAGATCTCTTACAGAAAAATTCTTCCAAAAGCACATAATGCTCAAATATCAAGAGTTAAAATCCAAAGAGTCAGTATTCCACACAGTTGTAAAATAGGGAATAGTTTTAGGTTAGGCTAAAAGAGTTCACTATTTTTGCATTATCTTTCAAGGATCAAATTTATTCCATAACTGATTCATCTTCACCACTTTTGGAGGAAAAAGTTACGTAACACGAAGTTTTAAACAACAAATGGAAATTTTAATCCAAGTTTAGTTTTCCTACATTTCTCTGAAATTACTTAGATTACTACCAAAAACAAAAAACAAGGGCTTAAACTTTTTAAGCAAATTCTAAATTTAAGTCCAAAAATAATGGCTGGCAAGTTTTTAAGTAACTTCTAAATTCAAATCCAAAAACATCAGACCACTCCAATCATCCTCTCTAATACTTCAAACCCTAAACACAAAACTAGATTTTAGTAAAGTCACTAACCACATACTATGCAAGAAAGCTGTCTGGCACATAAGAATAATTCCCTCTAGCCGGGCGCGGTGGCTCAAGCCTGTAATCCCAGCACTTTGGGAGGCCGAGGCGGGTGGATCACAAGGTCGAGAGATTGAGACCATCCTGGTCAATATGGTGAAACCCCATCTCTACTAAAAATACAAAAAATTAGCTGGGCATAGTGGCGCGTGCCTGTAATCCCAGCTACTCAGGAGGTTGAGGCAGGAGAATTGCCTGAACCCAGGAGGCGGAGGTTGCGGTGGGCCAAGATCGCGCCATTGCACTCCAGCCTGGGCAACAAGAGTGAAACTCCGTCTCAAAAAAAAAAAAAAAAAGAATAATTCCCTCTAATAATTCCCTTTGGCAGAGGTTTCTGCCAAAATCTCTAAAATAGTATCCTATTTCTTCACTTCATTCTAAATTTGCCACAAAAATGTAGTGTTAAAGACCTTAAGGGCCCAAGCCGGGCGCGGTGGCTCAAGCCTGTAATCCCAGCACTTTGGGAGGCCGAGACAGGTGGATCACGAGGTCAAGAGATCGAGACCATCCTGGTCAACATGGTGAAACCCCGTCTCTACTAAAAATACTAAAAATTAGCTGGGCATAGTGGCGTGTGCCTGTAATCCCAGCTACTCAGGAGGCTGAGGCAGGAGAATTGCCTGAACTCAGGAGGCGGAGGTTGCGGTGAGCCGAGATCGCGCCATTGCACTCTGGCCTGGGTGACAAGAGCGAAACTCCGTCTCAAAAAAAAAAAAAAAAAAAAAAAAAAGACCTTAAGGGCCCAAAAGGAGACAAGAACGGGTATAAACTTCAGATACAACAATTAAACAAAAATAATTTTAGGGTGCTTTTGGTCCCTCTCTAAAACTCACAAGGGAAGTGAGCCTGGAAGCAATAGCCCCTAGGTAGGCTGCTAAATCACCTGAATAAATGTAGATGAAAGGACACCAGACCTGAGGAAAAGGCTAATTATTTTTTTATGGCATGTATTTGTCTCCTCCACTAGACTTTAAGTACATACAAAGCAGGGACTTTGTTTCATTCTCTACCTGCTTTCACCCCAAACACAATGCTAGATTCTTACGATTCAGACAAGCATAGTGACACACCTCGAGGAGTGCCATTCACAGACTACAGTGTGAATGGCACTTCCTGGACTTCTATGATTTTGCAACTCAAAAAGAGCCAATAATGTTTGCCCACATGGCACTTACATTTTAGTGTAGTAGCTGCTTGATATTTACTGAATGAATGAATGTATGAACGAACAAAAGAACAAGCAAGCCTCACCATCAAAAACTAAGCTCTGGATTACCTTCAAATTTCTGTCTGGCAAGATTAGAGAACATACTTGGTGGGTATTTTAAGAACCATTCCTTTAAGGATTCCAATTTGGGTCCTAGAATACAGATATAAACTAACAATGCTAAAGATGTTTAATTTACTAATGCAAATCTTCATATATAAATATGCTACAGAATGTCTTTTCAAGAGGTTTAAAGCATGAAACTTTTTTTTTTTTCAGATGGAGTTTTGCTCTTGTTGCCCAGGCTAGAGCGCAATGGTGCGATCTCGGCTCACTGCAACCTCCGACTCACGGGTTCAAGTGATTCTCCTGCCTCAGCCGCCCAAGTAGCTAGGATTACAGGCATGCACCACCATGCCTAGCTAATTTTGTATTTTTTTTTCTTTTTCTTAACATTCTTGGAGTATAATTTTGTATTTTTAGTAGAGACAGAGTTTCACCATGTTGGCCAGGCTAGCCTCGAACTCCTGACCTCTGGTGATCCGCCTGCCTCAGCCTCCCAAAGTGCTGGGATTATAGGTGTGAGCCACAACAATGGCCTGAAACATTTTTTTCAAATGGAAAACACTTTACTCCCCCTAGGGATAGTTTTCCAGAGCATAAAAGCAAATGTATACGCTATAAATTAATATCACCAAGTAGAGGGAAAGATGGTAGCACAAGTATACCTCTAATAAAGACCACAAGGCCCAGACTTTCAGTCTGCTTACAGGGATTTTTTTTTCCCCCAAAGCCAACATAAAAATATTGAGAAGCCTGGAAGTGGTGGCTCATGCTTGTAATCCCAGCACTTTCAGAGGCCGAAATGGGTGGATCACCTGAGGTCAAGAGTTCAAGACCAGCTTGACATGGTGAAAGCCCATCTCTTAAAAGAAAATAAAATAAAATATTGAGAAGAGCCAAGTGCAGTGGCTCATACCCATAATCCCAGCTACTCAGCAGACTGAGTCAGGAGGACTGCTTGAGGCCAGAAGTTCAAGACCAGCCTGGGTAACATAGTGAGACTCCTGTCTCTAACATAAATATAAACCAGGAGCAGTGGTTCACTTCTATAATCCCAGCACTTTAGGAAGCTGAGGCAGAAGGATTTCTTGAGCACAGGAGTTCGAGACCAGCTTGGGCAACATGGTAAAACTTTTTCTCTACAAAACAAAAAAATTAGTCAGGTGTGGTAACACACTTGTAGTACCAGCTACTTGGAGGCTGAGGTGGGAGAATCCATTGAACTCAGGAGGTCAAGGCTGCAGTGAGCTGTGATCACACTACTGCACTCCAGCCTGGGGAACACAGCAAGATCCTGTCTCGAAAAAATATGCATATACTACATATATCCCTACTATGTATCCACAAAAAAATTTTTAATAAAAAATAAAACAAAAAATATATACATATATAAATAATAAAATATTAATTAAAATATTGTCGCCAGGTGCGGTGGCTCACACCTATAATCCCAGCACTTTGGGAAGCCAAGGTGGGCAGATCACAAAGTCAAGATCCAGACCATCCTGGCCAACATGGTGAAACCCCGTCTGTACTAAAAAATACAAAAATTAGCTGGGCATGGTGGCGCATGCCTGTAGTCCCAGCTACTCGGGAGGCTGAGGCAGGAGAATCACTTGAAGTGAGGAAGCAGAGATTACAGTGAACCACGATTGCACCACTGCATTACAGCCTGGTAACAGAGCGAGACTTGATCCCAAAATATATATATATAATATTTATATATTTATATATTTATATATATATTGCAAAAACAATCTCTGCATAATATACCTGCTCTTCTCCCTACACACTACCTCCTGAAGTCAGGCAGCAGGAAATTACTGAAAATCATTGTCCTGTATTTCATATCCTTATATGCTACTTTTCCCACTTTCAGTCCCAGTACACTCCTAGACACAATTCCAGATAAGCAGGTAAAAGCTGTCAATACACAGTAGGTATAGCTACAGTATACAACAGCTGCCATCTTCACTTTTCAGATGTTGTTGGAAACTACTGATTGAACAACATCAAAGAGTAGTGATAGGTGAGGTAAAGAAATACAGATGAGGCTGGGTATGGTGGCTCACACCTGTAATCCCAGTACTTTGGGAGGCCAAGACAGGCAGATCACAATGTCAGTAGTTCAAGACCAGCCTGGCCAACATGGTAAAACCCCACCTCTACTAAAAATACAAAAATTAGCTGGGCATGGTGATGGGTGCCTGTAGTCCCAGCTACTCAGGAGGCTGAGGCAGGAGAATTTCTTGAACCCAGGAGGCGGAGGTTGCAGTGAGTCAAGATCAAGCCACCACATTCCAGCCTGAGTGACAGAGCAAGACTCCGATTCAAAAAAAAAAAAAAAAAAAAAGGAAAAGAAATACAGATGAAACAAGATATACAAGTAGAGAAGACAGACCTAGATTTTAATATTACCCCTACTACTTATTACCTATTTAGCCTTCCACAGGCCACTTAACCTCTTAGGCAACTGAATTTCCTCAGCTGTAAAGTGGGGGTATCACCACTTGCCTTACAGTTACAAGGACTGAATGAGACAGCATTAAACAACATCTGGCATGTATGAGATGCTAAATAAAGCTTGGTTTACTTTTCTCCTCATTAGGACAAAATGCAACGAGTATAGCAAAAAAGAAAGATTGTCGGCTAGGCATGGTCGTGCACACCAGTAACCCTAACACTTTGGGAGGCCAAGGGAGGATAACTTTGAGGCCAGTAGTTCGAGACACCTGGGCAATATAAGAAGACTCCATGTCTATTTTGAAAAAAATTTAAAAAAAAGATTGTCAATGTGAAAATAATTTTACATGAGTCATACTTTCCATTCATTCATTCATTCAAAAAATATTAATTGGCCAGGTGAAGTGGCTATAGCCTCAGGATTTTGGGAGTCTAAGGTGGGCAGACTGCTTGAGCCCAGGGGTTTAAGACTAGCCTGGGCAACATGGCAAAACACTGTCTCTACAAAAAACACAAAAATTAGCCAACTGTGGTGTCTTGCACCCATAGGCCCAGCTACTCAGGAGATGGAGGTGAGAGGATCACTTGAGCCCAAGAGTCAAACATTGCAGCAATTCAAGATCATGCCACTGCACTGCAGCCTGGGAGATGAAGTAAGAACCTCTCAAAAGAAAAAAAAAAGAAAGTATTAGGAGCCAGGTGTGGTGGCTCATGCCTATAATCCCAGCACTTTGGGAGGCTGAGGCGGGCGAATCACCTGAGGTCAAAAGTTCAAGACCAGCCTGGCCAACATAGTAAAACCCTGTCTCTACTAAAAATACAAAAATTAACTAGGTATGGTAGCATGTGTCTGTAATCCCAGCTACTCAGGAGGTTGAGGCAGGAGAATCACTTGAACTCAGGAGGCAAAGGTTATAGTGAGCAGAGGTCACGTCATTGTACTCCAGCCTGGGCAACAAGAGTGAAGCTATGTCTCCAAAAAAGCAAAATGTATTAGGCCGGGCCTGGTGGCTCACACCTGTAATTCCAGCACTTTGGGAGGCCAAAGCAGGCAGATCACCTGAGGTCAGGATTTCAAGACTAGCCTGGCCATCATGGCAAAACCCTGTCTCTACTAAAAATACAAAAATTAGCCAGGCGTGGTGGCTCATGCCTGTAATCCTGGCTACTCAGGAGGCAGGAGAATTGCTGGAAACTGGGAAGCAGAGGTTGCAGTGAGCTGAGATGGAGCCACTGTACTCCATCCTGGGCAACAGAGCAAGACTCCGCCTCAAAAAAAAGAAAGAAGAAAAAAGTATTAATTGGGCACTGACTGGCACACACTGTACTAGGCGCTCCGGATAGAGCTGTCAACATAATAGCCTGTCTTTAAAGAACACATACAAAAAAGAGTTCCACCAAAACATTCAGCGAGTAGAGGACTAGAAGTCTTACCACACTAAGTATCTATGTCATTCATCTGGCACCTACTCTGAACCAATCTACCTTAATAACTTCTCATATGCATATTATGTGCACACTTACAGTAGTGAGGGTAAAAACTGTGTTTTATTTATCTTCTATCACAAAGTCCTATAACCATGATACTCTCAAAATGGGTCAGCTCATCGATAAACTATTCATTCATTCATTTAACAGATATTTACTGAGCATTTTCAGCATTGTGTCAGGAGCTGTACTTGGGCTCTGGGAATACAGCAGTTGGGGGAAAATAAAATATAGTGCTTGCCTTCATGGAGCTCATGGCCTACTCTAATAGAAGAGTTTAGGAGAGAAAGACTTTAACCACAGGTATATATCCTACCTCCAGATAAAACTACAATACTTACTGCAAAAATATATATATATTTAAATAAAGTTAACACATATATGATTTCCCTCTCAACTTTGTACTTCCATATAACTTTTTATCCAAAAATTCCCAATGCTTTTTACTCAGTAATTCATTTTTTCTAGAATCCCTATCCCCTCTCCAGAGAAGAGGCATAAAAGTATAAAATATTCCTATTGCAAGACCAAAAACCTAAGTATAAAGAAATCCACTCAAGCTGATTATTTACACAAATGAAACAGATAATGCAAACAAATGAAACTTCATTGTGTATGTCCTAAAAGAAATGCCAAACATATCATTCAAAGTAATATGGCACTTACATCCTTGAATTGACAGGATCACTCTACATTCAGGTGCAAACACTGATTGGGCTTCTTAGCTCTCATAACAAGTAGTAATTCTACCACTTGTCCAGCTGGTTTCCAGAAGTTATGAGTTTATCTATAATTAGGTATTTAGGAGACATGCAGTAAAACACCTACCAAAGGATGGTTTAAAAGACTACTTGCCAGGGAAAATGATTTAAGGAATTAATATGTATTCACTTCTATAGGGTTTGTAAGTTTCATCCATGACCTAAACATAAAGTGTATATATCTGGACTACAGAAATAGCCAGTAACTGAATTTAAGCTGCATTTTCACTTGGCTACCAGAGCAATCCTATGAATTCCACCACTGCTTTGGTTCAAAATTGTGACAGGGGACATTGTTATGTTATAATATTACCTATACTGTACTCCATGTGAATCTGCTACAGTATAAGGAAAAAAGTGCTCTGTTCTGAGGAACTTACATTTTTCCCTGCTCATCTGAGAGTTATATACATTATGAGCTTTCCCTCTCAGACTTCTTTTACCTCTTTAACCCTCAACTTCAACCACTCTGCTTTGTTACGTTGGCAAATGAATGAGTGTTGGAAAAGGAAAAGTACAGGGTGATAAAAGAGAATACTAAAGAATGATCTAGGGATTTTAAAAATTAAAAATAAAGTAAGCATTTTACTTCTAAAGTTACTCAAAATATTTATTTTGATCTCATAAGATGGGGACTCAGAGTCAATGACCATCTCAAAAAGCCCAAAAAGCTGTGACAAAGCCAGAAATACCAGCAAACAGATCTAACAAGGAGAAGTAGAAAAAAATAGTTGAAATATTTTTCAAAGATTGCTCTCCAGTTTTGTGAATACAGTATTAGATTGTTTACTGGGAGTGACACTTAGGTGGAGCAAATAAACACTTAATGACTGAAGGCCAGATTAACTGACCTAAAAGAGGTCAAGCTTTATGCAAGCTTGGAGAAAGAAACAAAAAAGCCACAGTGTAGGGGAGTAATTACATCTAACTGCATAGCACTAAAAGACAACCTGACATTTTAAAAGTGTGGGCATTGTGGGTAATGATAAGGGAGGAAAAAAAATAGGAAAATTTAAAAGTGTAGGCACAACGGCAACCTACAAAATAGGAGAAAAATCTGCAAACTGTGTATCTGATAAGCAGTTAATTTCCAAAATACATAGGGTACTCCTACAACTCTAGAGGAAAAAAAAATTTTTTTTAATAAGCAAAGCAGGATTTTAAGGCTTCAGTGAACCACGACTGTGCCACTGCACTCCAGCCTGACCATTAGAGAAAAAAAGGTCCTAACTAATTAGACACCACTCAGGTATATGAAAAGGTGCTCAACATTACTAATCATCAGGGAAATGCAAATCAAAACCACAATGAAGTGTCACCTCATACCTGTCAAGATGGCTCTTATCAAAAAGACAAGAGGCAACAAATATTGGGGAGAGATGGAAAAAAGGGAATCCTCGTACATGTCAGTAGAAATGCAAAACGGTGCAGCCACTATGGAAAATAGTATGAAGGTACCTCAAACAAATAAAAATAGAACTCTACCATATGATCCAGCAATCCCACTTCTGGGTATTTATCCAAAGGAACTGAAATCAGGCTTTCAAGGGGACATCTACACTCCCATGTTCACAGTAGCATTATTCATAATAGCTAAGCTATAGAAACAATCTAAATGTCCAACAAGAGATGAATGGTAGGAAACATGGTGTACATGTGTGCATGCCCAGTGGAATACTATTAAGCTGAAGAAGGGAATCTCATCACTTACAACAAAACAGATGCACCGAGAGGATATTACACTAAATAATATAAGCCAGTCCCAGAAAGATAAATACCGTATGATCTCAACTTACATGTGGAATCTAAACTAGCAAATTCACAGAAGCAGAGAGTAGAAGGATGATTGCCAGGGTCTTGGGGGGAAGCAATAAAGTATGACTTATGCCAGATAAGTAAGTTCTGGAGATCTACATAACATAGTCCCTACAATCTAAGAATACAGTATTGCATACTTAAAATTTCCTAAGAGGGCAGATTTTATATCAAGTGTTCTTGCCACAAAAATAATACTAATAAGACATTCATAATAAAAGGGACAGGAAAACTTTAGGAATGATGGATATCTCTATGGTGTTGATGGTTTCACAAATAGTGTATATAACTCTGTGAGTTTGGAGAAACTCACAGAGTTATATACACTAAGTGCAACCTTTTACATGTCAAAAATAAAAGGCTTTTAATACTAAAAAAAGAGAAAAAATAATTCTAATAATCTGCAGAATGTATATTTACCACCCATCCTATGCAGACACTACTTGGGAAAACGACAAAACTGTAAGAAAAACTCAAACTGCTATGACTTTTTAAAGCAAATAAAATGTCTCTGGACACAATGAATGAAATAATCTAAAAACAGGGAAAAGAGGGAAAAATAGGCATCAGGTATAGTTAAGAACATGGCACAAAAGCAGAAAAAGGAGAAACTCCTCAATTACAGATGTTACAAACAGGAATACATTTCTTCCTACAAAAATAAGGATCTGCTAAAGCAACAACATGGGCAACCCCATTTTGCATCAAGACTTTACAGACACTGGTAAATGTCTGTTACAGACCCCATAGACAGAGAGAGTGCCTTTAAGTACTCCAGAAAGGGTAAAGCAGGAGTGCTAAATTCCTACAAAACTGGAGAAGAGCTAACCAGAAATATACAACAAAGAAATATACAGCCTGCTTAATAAATATGTAGTCCATAAACTTAATAAATTCAGAATTATAATTTAGCATCTTTTAAAGGTCCAATCTCTATGTAAGAGCGGTAAGCCTCTAAAAAATCTTTCAGAGAAAGCAATTAGATCACTTCATAATCTACTAGAGCCATAACATAAATCTTCTTAAGACTGAAAAACAAATATTTCAAAGCAAATCTTCAGTAGACTGTTATTTATGGTGCTTTAAAACATTTTAAAAGGATCTTTGAAACAAAGTTTCATTAGTACCCTTCTACAAAGAGCTCTCATATCTTTCATTCTTCTAGTAATTTAAAAGCTACCAAATGTTCATTTCCTCATTAGATTATTGATTCCTAGCCTTTTAACATCTCTATAACAGCTGCTTGACAAATTACCTCACCTTATTCCTCAGGGGGTAAGGACAGCATGATATCCATGAATTCAAAAATGGGACCACAAACTGATCAGTGATAAATGAGCTAATTGCTTCAGATGAGTGGGACACTGCTCTAATAGACCAGGCATTCATAGCACGATACAATTAAATGCTTACACTCTAAATATTTTCTTTGTCCTTAAATGTAGAGAACAGATCTTTTCTTAAATTTAGTTTTATTTTAAAATACGTGATAGCATCAATAGATCAAGAAGCTTGAACATGTTTGGAAAGTTTCCACAGAAAGCCTCGTCTTCAAAGTACTTATTCTCAATAGTTTACACAACTTTCAGATTTAGACTTCTTATTTCAACCTGAGAGATCTGTAAACCCCCAAAATAGTCCACTAAATAGGACAGTTCTAAAAATAATGTCCAAATTTTTATCAAATAAAAGCCAAAACTATTTTCAAAGATATAATAAAAAATTTCAGAGTGGTATGGTAAAACATTCCTGTTGTCTCTGCCTAGATTCATTCTGATAGTGTCAAAACAGTGTAAAACACAAAGAGAAAAAGCACAGACAAACCGCGATCTCGTAGACCCCTATTGAACATAAAATAATTGCTTCCTTCCCCGCGCCCCCACCCCAGTAAGAAACACAAAACGGTGTGGAATTAAAGGAACATTTTAAATGAACAGCATTTTCCAGCCAAATTACCTAGCAAGTCAACCTCCTTTAGACAGAAGCAGTATAATCTGCTCTGACTTCGGAAACAATCTCATCGTAAAATAAAAGTGTCAATTCCTTTACAGCAATAAATATCTGTGCTTAGTGAAATTTCAAGATCTATGGCTCTTTCTAATTCAATCACCAGGTTCTTCAAACGTCATTTTTGTAACTGCATGACAACGATGGTGTTCATTCACCTTTTGTAATATAGTCCCATGACAAAAATGTAGACATCTAAGAAACCACACAATTTTGGCACGATAGTGCTGACTATCTGACACATTCCACTTGTTTCTTTCGACGCGCTCCTTCTGTGACCTGAAAGCTCTGGTTCCTACCAGCACCTTGGTGAGCTAGCTGGCTGGTTCCCCAGCTACAACATTCTGTTTGATCTCTCCTGCCTGGAGAGGCGATAGTGTTGATTTTGTTTTTAAAGTGGATGTCAGAGCAGCTACAAACTTTTTTCAGCATCCCTGCCCGGCTGCCAACTGGAGCTCTCTGCTCACTTCCTCACCAACTTGAACCACCCCCAAACTGAGAGTAAGCTGGAGTTAGACAGCGGCAGGAACTGACACACTTTCAAGAAGGGTTTGACACCGCAGAAAACTTTCACTTCTCCAACCCTCCCACCCAGGGGCTCGGGTCCTTCGCTCTTGCTTCCCCGCTAGAATTCCCCTCTGGGGCAGGACAAGGACAAGGACAGCAAATCGTTCGAATGCCCCCGAAAGGGACCCCCAAAGCCCTCTCCCCTGGACTCAAGAGCTGTTCTTTACACAAAAGAGCCGGGCCGGCTGGAAAAGCAAACGGGCCAGCGCCGCGGCCCTTCTCCCGGGTGCCACCCTCCACCGCGCCCGCAGACCCTCTCTCCAGCCGCCCGAGCGGTCTCCGCTGAGGCTTCCTGCCCCCAACCCGTCCAGACAAAGCCCCGGCGGCCGGGCTGACACTTCCGAGCCTCCGGACTCGGGACGCCGCGCTTACCCTGGCCTCATCCAGAGCGAGGCCGGCGGCACCGCTTCCCCCGGCCTTGGCGGCGGGGCAGCTGGCGGCGCGGGTCTTGGAGGACCGGGTCCGAGAGGAGATGAAATGGCTGCTGCCTCCGGTCGCCCCAGGCTCTGCTCCGGCCCCAGGCCCAGGCCCGGGACCAGGAGACTTGGACCCGAGAAGGCGGAGAGAGCTCTTCCGGGTGTTCACCATGGTCCAGCCCGGAGGACGGAGTCCACGCCGCGCCCGGGAGAGCCAAGCGAGGCCGGCCCGCCGGCCGGTCAGTCAGGGCCAGCGGAGCCGAGCCGGGCAGGGAGAGACGAGCCGGCCCGGAGCGTGCGGAGCGCAGACGAACACAACAGAGAGCCGGGCAGAGGGAGGGAAGTCGGCGCGAGCAGGCGGCGAGCGGGAAGCGGGGGCGGTGCTGCAGGCCGGCAGCACAGACACTCCGCCGGCTTCGCCCTCCTCAGCGGGAGCCGAGCGGAGCCGCCATTTCTACCCCTTTCTCTCCCGTTCTCGCTCTCGAGCTCCGTGCGTCAGGGCTCCAGCGCCGCAGGGCCAACGAGACCGCTTCCGGCCGCAGCCGCGGCGGGGCGCTGCGAGGCCAGCCAGCCCTCCCCTTCCCCGCTGCTAGCTCCTCTCCCCGCGGCCTCCGGCGGCCCCGCCTCCGGCGCGGCGTCAGCGCTTGGCAGCCAGCGAGCGACGCTCTGGGCTGTCAGCTCGATGGTTTCCCTGTCTCCGCGACCGCAAAGCTAGGGGGACCAGAAGAGCCAGACTGATCAGGACGAGTGCCGGCGTGGACTTGGACCTAAAGCCCTACGACCAGCCAGGCCCGAATGCCCCAGACACCCTCGTCACCCCCGTTGCCTGGATGGAGCTGGGGACGGCCAGCGAAGGCGCGGGGTGGAAGGGAAGCAGCGACGAAAGTGCGAGGAGTTGACTGGGAATCCCCGAGCTACCCGAGGCTGACACTTAACTAGAATCACACTTTTCATGGCTGTAAAAATGAGAATGACAGCTGTGATAAAAATTGATCTGTGCACTGTCTGGAACGTGGTGAGCTTAAGAAGAAAACCGGGGGTTGCGGGGTGGGCGGGAGGAACACCACGCTAGAACCCTGCGTCTTTAAACAAAGCGAGGCAGGGTCGTTTCCTACCCCCGTAGCCAGATCTAAGGCGGAGTCAAAGAATGAGTTCCCTGTAGGAGCCGCCTCTGTCTCTGTCCCCTGCCCCCGGCCCGCTGAAGAATTAAGAATTGAAAAAGCCGAACCCAAAGATACGACATTTGTAATTTAACGTTCAAAGAAAAAAAAATTAAGCCACACAATTCATATGAAAAGCTTTGTTGCAGGCAGGGTGCGGTGGCTCACGCCTGTAATGCCAGCACTTTCGGAGACCTAAGTAGGTGGATCACCTGAGGTCAGGAGTTCAAGACCAGTCTGACCAACATGGTGGGACCCCGTCTCTATTAAAAATACAAAAGATAGCTGGGTATCGTGGCGGGCACCTGTAATCCCAGCTGCTCGGGAAGCTGAGGCACGAGAATCACTTGAACCCAGAAGACGGAGGTTGTAGTGAGCCGAAATCCCGCCACTGCACTCCAGCCTGGGCGACAGAGTCAGACCCTGTCTTAAAAAAAAAAAAAAAAAAAAAAAAAGGAAGAAGAAGAAGAGAAAAGCTCGGCTGTCGAGTAGGAATTAGGTTCATTTAAAAAATTCATGGTACGTTAGATATAGCCTACTATTTATTGCGCAGAAGTTTATTAAACTTTATTAAACTTAAAAAATTGAAGACTCGAGAAAAGGCTTGAAAATGACCAAATAGCATAAAAATTAGAGTATTCTGGCCATCTAAGCTCCCAATCGTTCTAAAAAAACTGTACCACACTGGGAATGAGTTTTTCTGTTTGGGAAGCAGTATGGATTCCAGAATAGATAAATCCTCTGACACAATTTGCATACCACGCCCTCTCCTGGACACTTCACCTACCACCTAGAGCTGACTTCTTAACGGGTGTGGATTTCTCGTAATGGAACTACACCTGGATTTTCCTGCGTCAGGTAGCTATCAGGTCATTGTGCAGAATAAGCCAGTGTCAATTCCCGAGGAAAGAGGCTGGTTTAAGCAAGGTGCTGTAGTTCACACCTGTATTCTCAGCACTTAGAGGCCAAGGCAGAACAATGGCTTGAGACCAGGAGTTAGAGACCACCCTGGGCAACACAGTGAGATGCTCTCTCTACCAAAAAAAGAGAGAGAAACAGGACCTCACTCTGTCACCCAGGCTAGAGTGCAGCAGCACAACCTCAGCTCACTGTAGCCTCGACCTCCCAGGCTCAAGCAATCCCCCTGCCTCAGCCTTCCAAGTAGCTGGGACTACAGGCACCTGCCACCACTACCACCCAGGCTAATTATTTTGTTTTTTGTAGAGACAAGGTCCCCCTGTATTACCCAGGCTGCTCTCTAACTCCTGGGCTCAAGTGATCCACCCACATCAGCCTCCCAAAGTGCTGGGATTAGAGGTGTGAGTCACCAGGCCAGCCAAAAAAATTTGTTAATTAGCTGGGTGTGGTGCCTGTGGCCCCAGCCACTCCTGAGACTTTGGCATCATCAATCTCTTGAGCCCAGAATGTCCAGATTGCAGTGAGCCAAGTTCATGCCACTGTACCCCAGCCTGGGTGACAGAGTAACACCCTGTCTCAAAAAAGATTTTTTAAAAAAGGCTAGTGTCCCGCAGAGGTGTGTGGTATGCAAACTATATACAAAGGATTTGTGTGCTTTCCTCCTTTTTTTTTTTTTCCTCTGTGTGTTTGTTTCTGTAGTCCTAAATTGGGAAGACCAGGTTACCATAACCTATGTCATTTATTATCAACAAATGTTAACTCTAAAACTTATTCCTTGAGAATTCATAACAACACACTGATCAAGAGGTTTACAGCCTGAATTCACCAAGGCTGGTAAGTATGAAGACCCTCAGGACAATAATTTAGGTTAAACAGACTTGAGTCAAAGTGATCTTAAGCAAGCAGAAGCAAACATCAATTGTCTCTGACAGAATATACCTCCAACAGAAGGCACAAAATAAAGTCCAATCAATATGATTCACAGTAAAAATAGAAAATCACAAAACACAAAAGAATCATCATGACAGCCAGCAAAAAAATAGGCAACAGAATGAGACCCACAGATTTATATTCAGATAAGTAATATAAAGAAAGAAGATGGAAGGAATTATACCTAGTGCTACTGAACACTAGACATAATTATTAATATAAAATAAGTTATTGCATATTATTTATATATAATATTCAATAACTAAGGTATTCATATACAATAACGTAATATATATTTCTCTTTTCTTTTCTTTTTTTTTTTTTGTTTTTTGTTTTTTGAGAAATAGTTTCGCTCTTGGCCAGGCTGGAGTGCAATAGCAGGATCTTGGCTCACCGCAACCTCCACCTGTGAATTTCAAATGATTCTACTGCCTCAGCCTCCTGAGTAGTTAAGATTACAGGCGTGTAACCACCCCTGGCTAATTTTTTGTATTTTTAGTAGAGACAGAGTTTCTCCATGTTGGTCAGGCTGGTCTCAAACTCCCAATCTCAGGTGATCCACCCACCTCGGCCTCCCAAAGTGCTGGGATTACAGACATGAGCCACCGCTCCTGTCCTGTATATTTCAAAATAACTAAAATTATTTATTTTTAAATAATAAATAATTATTTTTATTTGGAATATTCCTTGAGCCCAGGCATTCAAGACCGGCCTGGGCAACATAATGAGACCCTGACTCTACAAAAACTTTTTTAAAAATTAGCCAGGCATGGTGGCATGCTTCTATATTCCTAGCGACTCAGGAGGCTGAGGTAGGAGGATCATGATCCCAAGAGGCAGAGGCTGCAGTGAGCCATGTTAGTGCCACTACAGTCTAGCCTGGGTAACATAGTGAAAACCTTTCTCAAAAAAAAATTTACAACTGTTGGCCGGGCGTGGTGGCTCAAGCCTGTAATCCCAGCACTTTGGGAGGCCGAGGCGGGTGGATCACAAGGTCAAGAGATCGAGACCAGCCTGGTCAACATGGTGAAACCCCGTCTCTACTAAAAATACAAAAAATTAGCTGGGCATGGTGGTGTGTGCCTGTAATCCCAGCTACTCAGGAGGCTGAGGCAGGAGAATTGCCTGAACCCAGGAGGCAGAGGTTGCGGTGAGCCGAGATCGTGCCATTGCACTCCAGCCTGGCTTAACAAGAGCGAAACTCCGTCTCAAAAAAAAAAAAAAAAAAAAAAAAAAAAAAAAAAAAAAAAAAAATTTACAACTGTTATATAGCCGTAGTAATTTAAAATTAAATAAATAAAGAAGATATTAGAACTAATGAGCAAAAAATGACAAAACACATTTTAAAATAATGAAGTAAATCTTATAAAAATAAAAAGAGGGCTGGGTGTGGTGGCTCACACCTGTAATCCCAGCACTTTGGGAGGCCGAGGTGGGTGGATCATGAGGTCAACAGATCAAGACCATCCTGGTCAACATGGTGAAACCCCATCTCTACTAAAAACAGAAAAATTAGCCGGGTGTGTTGGCAGATGCCTGTAGTCCCAGCTATTTGGGAGACTGAGGCAGGAGAACCGCTTGAACCCCAGGAGATGGAGGTTGCAGTAAGCCAAGATCACACCACTGCACTCCAACCTGGCGACAGAGTGAGACTCCATCTCAAAAAAAGAAAAAGAATAGGCCAGGCACAGTGGTTCATGCTTGTGACCCCAACACTTTGGGAGGCCAAGGCGGGTGGATCACCTGAGGTCAGAGTTTGAGACCAGTCTGACCAACATGGAGAAACCCCATCTCTACTAAAAATACAAAATTAGCTGGACGTGGTGGCTCATACCTGTAATCCCAGCCATTCAGAAGGCTGAGGCAGGAGAATTGCTTGAACCCAGAGGCAGAGGTTGTGGTGAGTCGAGATCGCACCATTGCACTCCAGCCTGGGTAACAAGAGTGAAACTCTATCTCAAAAAACTAAAATAAAAAGAATAAAGTATTCTTAAACATGCCACCAAAAGCAAGAGCCATAAATCAGTTGGGCATGATGTAAGTACCTGTAGTCCCAGCTACTCAGGGGACTGAGGCAGGAGGATCACTTGGGCCTAGGAGTTTGAGGTTGTAGTGAGCCTTCGTCACTCCACTGCACTCCAGCCTGGGCAGCAGGGCAAGGCCCTGTCTCAAAAGAAAAGAAAAACTAAACAAGACAAAACTATACTTCCAATGGAACTAAAGTGAGATACTGCAAGTCTATAGGGAGGCCATCAATAAAGAGATGGTCCTGATTTGGTAGGTGTAGGATGCAATCCATGGAACTGCATCTTTAAGATCCGTGAAACATTTTGAGAAACACTAAATCAAGAGGCAAAATCAGAATTGTTGACATTAGGCTGGGCATGGTGGCTCACGCCTGTAATCCCAGCACTAATTAGGAGGCCAAGGGGGACTTGAGGTTGGGAGTTTGAGACTAGCCTGGACAACATGGTGAAACTCTGTCTCTACTACAAATACAAAAATTAACTGGGTATGGTGGTACATGCCTGTAATCCCAGCTACTCAGAAGGCTGAGGCAGAAGAATTGCTTGAACCTGGGATACAGAGGTTGCAGTGAGCCAAGATCACACTACTACACTCCACACTCCAGCCTGGGCAACAGAGCAAGACTATGTCTAAAAAAAAAAAAAAAAAAAAAAAAAAAAAAAGAAGAAGAAGAAGAATTGTTGACCTTAGAATGGTGCACTGTTCAATGTGATTTCTAGCCAGATGTAGTTATTTAACTTTAAAAAATTAAAAATTCAACCCCTCAGTCACACTACCATGTTTCAAATATTCAATAAGCAAATGTTGCTAAGTAGCCAATGTGTTGGACAATGTAAAAACAATTCCATCATCACAGAAAATTCTGCTGAACAGTGCTGACCTAGATATTCATCTCAAGGGAAAGAAATCTCAAAGATGATCACTTGGTTTCTGTTCCGAACTGGATGGTTGGTGGGGCTACCAATTGGGAAAGAGGATGCAGGATGAGGAGCAGATTGCTGAGTGCCACATATCATCCTTCTAAATCAATTCAAAAAGCATTCACTGACCTCTGTTAGGCACCTGTGAAATAGCTACTGTGAAAAGTACTCTGGAGAATATCTAATGAACAAATTACTCAATCTGTACCCTTAAGGAGCTTACAGTCCTGTTTGAGTGTTTGCACTTATAACTAAAACACCAACACAGAAATAAATTAGAAAAAGAGCAAACTAAACCCAAGTAACAGAAGGAAATAAAGAATAGAGTGGAGATAAATAGAGAATAGAAGCAAGCCTGGATGCGGCGGCTTATGCCTGTAATCTCAGCACTTTGGGATCTCAAGGTGGATGGATCACCTGAGGTCAGGAGTTCAAGACCAGCCTGGCCAACATGGCAAAACCCCGTCTCTACTGAAAATATGAAAATTACCCAAAAATGGTGGTACACACGTGTAATCCCAAATATTTGGGAGGCTAAAGCAGGAGAATTGCTTGAACCTGAAAGACAGAGATTGCAGTGAGCCGAGATCGCACCCATGCACTCCAGCCTGGGCGACAGAGTGAGACTCCATCTCAGAAAAACAAAACAAAACAAAACAAAACAAAACAAAACAAACCCAGCAAAATACTAAGAAACAAAATCCACTAGCATAGTAAAAGATTATACACCATGACCAAGTGATTAATTGATCCCCAGTGGGATTTATTCCAAGACCATTCTATGGGGAAAGGACAATCTCTTCAGCAAATGGTGCTGAAAAAGCTGGATGTCCATATGCAAAAGAATAAAGTGAATTCTTATCATACACCATACACAAAAATAAAAATGGAGCAAACATCTAAATGTCAGAGCTAAAGTTATAAAATGTTTAGAAAAAAACAGAAATCTTCATGACACTGGATTTGGCAATAGTTTCTTGGATATGACACCAAAAGTATAACAAAAACAAGAATACATTAATTTGACTGAAATTTTAAACTTTTGTGTATCAAAGGATACTAACACCAGAATGAAAAGACAATTCACAGGATGAGAGGAAAGATTTGCAAATCACATATCTGATAAGGTATTACTATCCATAATATATATTTTTTAAAACCCAAAACTCCTGTAACTCAACAAAAACAAAACAAAACAAAACAAAACCCTATTTGAAAATTCACAAAGAGTTAAATAGGTATTTTACCAAAGAAAATATACAAACAGCCAATAGACACATGAAAAGATATTTAGCATCACTAATCATCAGGGAAATGCAAATCAAAATCACAATGAGATACCACTTCGTACTCAATTAGGATGGCTATTATAAACACACGTACATATACACACACACAGAAAATAACAAGTATTGGGAGGATATAGAGAAATTGGAACACAGGTACATTGCTGGTAGTAATGTAAGATGGTGCTGCCATTTGAGAAACGATATGACGTCGGGTACAGTGGCTCATTCCCAGTACTTTGGGAGGCTGAGGTGGGTGGATCATGAGGTCAAGAGAGCAAGACCATCCTGGCCAACAGGGTGAAACCCCGTCTCTACTAAAAATACAAAAATTAGCTGGGTGTGATGGTTTGTGCCTGTAGTCCCAGCTACTTGGGAAGCTGAGGCAGGAGAATCGCTTCAAGATTGCGCCACTGGACTCCAGCCTGGTGACAGAGCAAGACTCGGTCTCAAAAAAAAAAAAAAGAAAAGAAAGAAGAAAGAAAGAAAGGAAAGAAAAGAATTACACTAAGTGAAATAAGCCAGGCACAAAAGAACAAATATTGCAAGATTCCATCTACATGAGGTATCTAGAATGGGCAAGTTCCTAGAGACAGAAAGTAAAATAGGTTATGCATGGTGGCTCCCACCTGTAATCCTAGCACTTTGGAAGGCCAAGATGGGAAAATTGCTTTGAGTCCAGGAGTTTGAGACCAGCCTGGGCAACATGGTGAAATCCCATCTCAATTAAAAAAAACAGAAAAAAAAGAAAGTAGAATAGAGGTTACCATGCAGGGATGGAGGGAGACTATCTCAAAAAAAAAAAAAAGAAAAGAAAAGAAAAGAAAAGAAAGAAAAACACACAGCTAACATCATATTCAATGAAGAAAGACTGAAAGTTTTTTTTCTAAAATTAGGAACAAGGCAAAGACACCCACTCCCATCCTTTCTTTCTTTCTTTCTTTCTTTCTTTCTTTCTTTCTTTCTTTCTTTCTTTCTTTCTTTTTTTGAGACAGAGTCTTGCTCTGTCTCACAGGCTGGAGTGCACTGGTGTGATCTCGGCTCACTGAAACCTCCGCCCCTTGGGTTCAAGTGATTCTCCTGCCTCAGCCTCCCCAAGTAACAGGGATTACAGGCACCCACCACCATGCACAGCTAATTTTTGTATTTTTAGTAGGGATGGGGTTTCACCATGTTGGACAGGCTGGTCTTGAGCTACTGGCCTCAAGTGATTCACCCACCTTAGCCTCCCAGAGAGCTGGGATTACAGGTGTGAACCACCATACTCAGCCTCATAATTTCTTTTTTAAAAAAAAATTTTAACTCTAATAATGGGGTATCGCTATGTTGCCCCAGGTTGGTCTCAAATTCCTGGGCTCAAGCAATTCTCCTGCCTTAGCTCCCAAAGTGCTGACATTACAGGTGTGAGCCACCACACCCAGCCTCATCATTTCTATTCAACATTGTACTGGAAGTTCTAGCTAGAGTAATTAGGCAAGAAAAATAAATAAAAGGCATCCAAATTAGAAAGATATAAAACTGAGGCCAAGTATGGTATCTCATACCTGTAATCCCAGTGCTTTGGGAGGCCCAAGAAGGAGGATAGCTTGAGGCCAGCCAGGGGTTGGAGACCAGCCTGGGCAACACAGTGAAGCCACGTCTCTACAAAAAACAAACAAACAAACAAAAATTTCCCCTTCTCCCCACCTCAAAAAAATTTAATTAGTTGGGCATGGTGGCACACATCTGTGGTCTTAGCTACTCAGGACATCGTGGTGGGAGGATCACTTGAGCCCAGAAGTTTGAGATCAACCTGGGTAACATAAGAATACCCCATCTCTAGCAAATGATTAGAGCTAATAAATGAATGCAGTAAAGTTAGATACAAGATCAACACATAAAATCAGTGGTGTTTCCAAATACTGGCAATAAAAAATCCAAAAAGGAAATAAATCAATTCCTTTTGCAGTAGCATCAAAAAGAATAAAATACTTTGAAATATATTTAACTGGCTGGGCGCAGTGGCTCACACCTGTAATCCCAGCACTTTGAGAGGCTGAGGTGGATGAACCACAAGGTCAGGAAGTCTAGTTGAGACCAGCCTGGCCAACATGGTGAAACCTCGTTTCTACTAAAGACACAAAAGAAAAAGAAACAATTAGCCAGGCATGGTGGCCTGCACCTGTAATCCCAGCTACTGGGGAGGCTGAGGCAGGAGAATTGCTTGAACCCAGTTGGTGGAGGTTGCAGTGAACTGAGATCTCGCCATTGCACTCCAGCATGGGCAAGAGGGCAAGACTTTGTCTCAAAAAAAAAAAAAAAAAAGAAGAAGAAAAGAAAAGAAATATATTTAACCAAGGAGGTATAAGACTTGTACACTAAAAACCATAAAACACTACTGAAAGAAATTAAAGGTCTAAGTGTGATCATATATTGCTTAATGATGAATGTACCTTCTGAGAAATGTGTCCCTAAGTGATTTCATTGTTGTGTGAACATCACAGAGTATACTTACACAAACCTGGATTGTCTAGTGTACTACACATCTAGGCAATATTCATAGCCTTGCTCCTGGGCTACAAGCCTAGACAGCACGTTACTGTATTGAATACTGTAGACAACCGTAACACAATGATAATATTTGTGTATCTAAACATAAGATACAGTAAAAATACAGCCTTAAAATCTTATGTGACCACCATCATATATGCTGTAAGTCATGGACCAAAAGGTTGTTATGTGGCCCATGACTGTAGATGGAAAAATATTCATGCTTAAGGATTTGAAGACTTAATATTGTTAAGATATCAATGCTTCTCAAGTTGATCTACCAATTCAGAGAGACCCCTGTCAAAATCCCAACACCCCACCTCCCTTTTAATGTTTTTAACAGAAAGGGAAAAGCTGAGCTAAAAGTCGTACGAAATTGCAAGGGACAAAACAACCTTGAAAAACAAGAGCAAAGTGGGAGGTGTGATTTCAAAACCTGCTACAAAGCTACAGTAAGCAAAACAGTATGGTGGTAGCATAAAGATAAGTTATATAATCAATGGTGTCGAATTGAGAGTACAGAAATAAACTTATACATCTATAGTCAATTAATTTTTGACAAGGGAAGAATCTCTCTTCATTAAATGGTGCTGGGACCAAAAAATTGGAAGAGCCCTCACAGAAGGGTCAAAGAAACGTCTCTTTGCCCGAAGGGATCAAATTAACTCCTTACTGTGCTTCAAGAGCACTGAGATTTGAACTCACCACAGGCTCCTGAAATCGCTGAACAGGAGATGAGGGGGGTGGAGGATGGGAAATGGCATGGGTCTGTAAGTGAGGCTCAATCTCAATCTGAGTCCCAGCACTAAAGACTAACAAATAAATCCGGATTTAGGCAAGCCGAGACTTTATTCGGAAAGGATTACTGCAATGGGGGTTGGGGGAAAATGGACTATTGCAACAAGGGCGGAGAACTATTGCAATGGGAAGAAGGACAGTTGCAATAGGAAGAATGCTAGACTATAAAATAAAAAAACAAATCTGGATATACTTAAGGAGAGATTTCAGTGTAAGAGATCCAAGAAAAGGGAAAGAAACGATTGCAATTGAGAGTGGGGTTTGGGGGAGGCTACCGCAACCGGGAGAACCCTCCAACCATGAGATCTGCAGCGATCTCCTGGGTCAGGCAGAAAAGGGCTTTCCTGTTCCAGAGAGGAGTGAACAGGGCTAGAAAGACCCGGGTGTGGGGAGGTGGGGAGAAGCGTGGAGGGTGACAGCGATGAGACTAGACAGAATGTTCCCCTTGGGGTCCGCCTATTTTCGGGCGGTGGTCGAGGAGGGGTGGTCGCTGGCTGCCGCTTGCAGAGGCCCGGGGAGGGAGGCTTCACAAAAGTCCGGTCGAGGCAAGGCAGCTGGCGTTTGTCCACATCGTGAGCACGGGCAGGTCAGCTAACCTTTGTGAGGGGGAGAACTGGAATTCAGAGGGTTTGGGCCTGACTTTTCCACAGCTAACCACGGGGGCATCCTTGAGTCGTGACTAAGTCTTATGGGGAAGGGCGTCTGCGTGCAATAAAGTCCTATTAGGAACACAAAGCGGTGTGGGGGTGTCTTCAATGTCGCTGTCCAGGGCCGCGGGGCTCAGGTCAAGTTCCACATTGTCAGAATGCTGGGACGTCTCTCCCCGGCTTCAGAGGCTGAGGAGGTACCTGGGTCAGCCTACGCTGGGTTCTGCGGTGAGCACACACCACGGTGTCTGTGTCTCCCGCGCCCAGGGAAGAGGCAGCCAGACTCACGGCCCGCTGCGGGAAGGCGCGGCGGCCGTGAGCGCCGTTCTCCGCCGGGCCCGAAGCGCCGGAACGCGTTAAGCCCCGCCCCTTGGCGCGCCCCCGCGCCCGCGCGGGCTCCTGGGGTCTGCGCGGAGCCGCCGTGGGCGCGCGCTTGGCGCCCGACTGAGACTGTGAGGCGCGCGGGATCTCAGCGGCGCGGCCGCGGCGTCTGAGGAGGTTTGGGGCGGCGGCGCTCCGGGTCTGAAGGGCTCCGGCCAAACGGAGCCCGCGGCCAAACGGTGCCCGCGGCGCCTGGGCGGAGTGAGGCCGAGGCCGGGAGGCTGTGCCCGGAGGTGAGGGTCCCGGGGTCGCGCCGCGTCCGGCGGGGTGAGGGCGGGGCAGGGTGGCCGCCCGCCGGGTGGGTTCGAGGAGTCGTCTCCCGTGGCCGGGCCGCCGCGGCTCGCGGTGTGGGGCCGTCTCGCTCCGGAGGGCCGCGCGTCCGCGACTCGGGAAGGGGCGCCCGCGGCGGAGCCGGGGCCAGGCTCCCGCCCCGACGAGGTGAGCGGCGACCCCGGGCCCGGGACTCTGCCTGCGGCTTGGCTCGCGAGCTCGCTGAAGGCGCAGCTCCGGGTTCTCTCGCAGGGCGTTCGGAAACTTCGAGTGACGCGCAACACAGTGTTTCCATTTTCAAAGGCGAGCGCTGCACGGTCGCGCTCCGGCGCTGCACGGTATGCCTGTTGGCGGCTTCAGCCTCTCCCACCGCTCGCTTTCTCTGAGGGTTTGAAGGTCTGCTCTCCGCCGATTTCACATTTCCTTCCTCTCTTCTTTGTGCCCTTTCCCCCTTTTCGCTGCCAGTCATAAAATAGTGTGTTACCTGTCAGCCGTGATGAGCGTTCGTGTGGCGTCCGGCGTTGGTTCCTATGTACGTAGTTTAAGTCAATATAGGAAACTGCTGATTTGTTTTAACGCGAATGCGGAGAAGAATGTGGTATAAAGTCTGACTGGTTGTAGTTTGTTGATGGGGGAAAACTCTTTAAAAGTTCATGTTGTGTCTTCTGTCTAAATATGCTGAAAGTCGGGTTTATTTAAAAGGCAATTAAATTCAGTGAATACAGAGCATCTTTGTATAATACTAATGTTAGTGCTACGCACTGGTGGCGTCCAAACATGAGTAAAAAATGTGTTTAAGAGGTGGACGTGGTTAAGCACACTGATAATGATACACGAGGCTGAATAGTCCAGTATTAATGGAAGCTCACGCTTACGGAGCAGTTGTTCTCAGCTGGGCACTGTGGAGGGTATTTTGTGTGCATTTCTATTTAATGATGTTTAATATTAATTACTTAGCATATACTTCCTTTAATATTTTATAATTCAAAAAAAATTTTAGTACCTACTATGTTATGAGTGCCAAGGATACGATAGTGACAATTACAGACTTGGCCTTTAGACTATATAGTATCATTGGGCAAAACAGATATTAAGCAAATAATCAGGGCCGGGCGCTGTGGCTCACGCCTGTAATTCCAGCACTTTGGGAGGCTGAGGCTGTCGGATCACCCAAGGTCAGGAGTTCAAGACCAGTCTGGCCAACATGGTGAAACCCGGTCTCTCTTTACCGAAAATACAAAACTAGCTGGGCATGGTGGTACATGCCTGTAATCCTAGCTACTCGGGGGACTGAAGCAGGTGTATCGCTTGAACCCTGGAGGTGGAGGTTGCAGTGAGCTGAGATGGTGCCACTGCAGTCCAGCCTGGGTGACAGAGCAAGATTCTGTCTCAAAAAATAAATAATCACAGAAATAAATGCCAGTAAGCCAAGAGAGAGACTAAAAACGAAGGACGTAAGGTGTTTTTGAGAGGAGGTAACATGGGGACTTATCCCAGCTGAGGAAATCAGGGAAGGTTTTCCTAGGAAAGTAATCTTTGAGCTCAGATATTAGGGATAAATAAGAATTAGGGGAAGATGCCTCCCAAAGGAGAGAAGAAAGGCTCGGGCAAAGGAAGTTGATGACGCAGAGGCTAGGGAAGATGGTCATTTCAGGAACCAGCAGTTGGTGTGTGGGAAGCAGAAGGGTGCTGTGGTAAAGTAGGTTAGGGCCAGAGAGATGATGCAGGACTTTTTTTTTTTTTTTTTTAGGTGGAGTCTCTGTCACCCAGGCTGGAGTGCAGTGGCGCCACTCATTGCAATCTCCACCTCCCAGGTTCAAGCCATTCTCCTGTCTCAGCCTGTGAAGTAGCTGGGACTACAGGCGCGTGCCACCACGCCTGGCTAATTTTTGTATTTTTAGTAGAGGCGGGGTTTCTTCATGTTGGCCAGGCTGGTCTCAAACTCCTGATTTCAGGTGATCTGCCCGCCTTGGGGTAAGTCACCACACCAAAGGAGATTGTATTTAAAATGGCTTTGCACATCTGTCCAGACCAGAACCCAAGGTGGGTGCACTCTTGTGAGATATGTTGGTCCTCATTGCCTCCAAGCCCCCTTTAGCCCTGAGCTCTGCATCAGAAATTCTGTTCCTTTGGGAACCACAGCCAAAGAAGAGATGGAGTGGTCCATCTGCCACCGTGGCACTAGTATTGCTTTGAGTGCAGGGGTCTCTTTTTGGCATGTCAGCCCTGTTTTTCCCTGGGAACTTTGAGTCTTATTTGGAACTCATGAAGTCCCTCTGTCGGGGGTCAGCACTGATTCACACAGCTAAGTTTGTACCCTCTCATGTATCATACCTGGCGTGGGATCCGACACTTGATGTGGAACCTAGAAAAAGGCCTGAAGATTCCCCCAGCTATACCAGTTTGGAGTGGTTGTCCTGGTTCTTACCGTGTTGTCCTCTGTAGGGCTGGCAGCCATGTGAAGAACGGAGGTTCCCAGCATCATCTTCCTACACGTTATTACATTCACCCATCTTTCTGTTTGTCCCTATTATCCCCAGCCTGGGAAAGGTTCTTATTTGTTTGGATCGTTTTGTGCTTTTAGATCCCCTTGGAGCAATAGAGTACCTTGTAGATCATAATAGTGGGAAAGGGTCTAGTTTTCCCCTTGTTTCTAAAGACAGAGTGGCTGCAAAAACTCCCGTTTTTTGCCCACAGCTTGCCTACTCCAGGTCTAGAAGCAGTTATTCTGTATCCATATTGGGCTTTGATTTGTGCTGAGGGTCAGGTTTTGGCTCCTTCTTCCTGAGTCAATGGAAACAATGCCAGGCCAGCTCTGTGGCTTCTGCCCTGGGGAATAGGGGTGAGACTTTGGGTGCCACTGCCTGTGGGTTGCTGGCTTAAAGGACAGTTCTGTTCATTGGAGAGCCCAGGCCATTAACACCTAGGCAGTGCTATTGAAAGAAGAGAGCTGGGAGTGGAGGGGAATTAGTTTATCTTAGCTAGAGGGAGGTGAGGAGGGCTAGTTACTTCTTGGAGCAGCAGCTTCTTTGAGGAGAAAATATATAGCTTTTGACACAAGACAAAGATCCAGAAAATTAGCATTGAACATATTAAAGGTTATTTATTTCTTTTCTTGTCTTTTTTTTTTGCATTTCCAGAAAAACCTTAATTTTATGCTTTCTCATCCAAGTCATGTACCTTTTTTTTTTTTTCTGAAACTGGATTAAAATACTCATTTTAAAAAAGGAAGGAGGGTGCTTTGCAAGATAGGATAACATTTCAGTATGGAGCCCTGGAATGAGAATGTCTTGGTCAGCCCTGGAATGACTCAGTAAGTAACCTTGCCAGTCTCTGCGGAAGTATCACCTTTCCCATAGGATTTTCTCATTTAAATTACTGTTGTCACTACCACTTTGATCATTGGAGTATATAACTATCCCATTAACAATTTTTCTAGGAAAGGTAAGCTGAAACTTTCAAAAATATTTCATTTTCTATCACTTAGTATGTAGTAAACCAGAATTCGTAAAATATACAAATGAACTGTCTTTTAAGTATTTGATTCCAGTGCTATCATAGTTAGGTTGCTCTTGGAGGCTTGAGGGCCTAACCACATTCCACAGAAGATCTAAGTAAAAGGAACCCAACATAGAAATGTGATCCATTGGTTTCTTTTCCCTTGTGTTTAATACCTGGAATGGCCTTATACTTAAAAAGAAACTTAAGGTTCTATATAAAGATAGCATGTCTGGTTGTATAACATCTTGATACAAATCCATAATCTAAAAAAAAATGGCTGGTTTTTGCTTTTTTTCCTCTTCAAATTCCTTTTGACCACAGAATATATGTTTATAAAACTAAGTAAAATTGGTAATAGGAATTTTTCTTTCTTTTTTTTTTTTTTTTTTAAGACGGAATCTTGCTCTTTTGCCAGGCTGGAATGCAATGGTACAATCTCGGCTCACTGGAACCTCCTCCTCCCAGGTTCAAGCAATTCTACTGTGTCAGCCTCCCAAGTAGCTGAGACTACAGGCACGCATCACAAAGCCCAGCTAATTTTTGTATTTTTAGTAGAGATAGGTTTTCACCATATTGGCCAGGATGATCTCTTGACCTCGTGATCTGCCCGCCTCAGCTTCCCAAAGTCTTGGGATTATAGGTGTGAACTACTGGGCCCTGTGGTAATATGCCATTTTTAATTTAATTTTTAATTATACATTAAAAAAAATTTTTTTTAATAGGGTCTCACTCGGTCACCCAGGCTGGAGTGCAGTGACGTGATCTCAGCTCACTGCAACCTCTGCCTCCTGCATTCAAGCAATTCTCGTACCTCAACCTCCTGAGTAGCTGGGATTACTGGTGTGCGTTCCCATGCCTGGCTAGTTTTTGCATTTTTAGTAGAGACAGGGTTTTGCCATATTGGCCAGCCTGGTCTCAAACTCCTGGACTCAAGTGATCCGCCCAACTGAGCCTCCCAAAGTGCTGGAATTACGGGCATGAGTTGCTGTGCCCAGCCACATTTAATTCTTTTTTTTTTTTTTTCCTTTCTGAGACAGAGTTTCACTTCGATGCCCAGGCTGGAGTGCAATGACACAATCTCAGCTCACTGCAACCTTCGCTTCCCAGATTCAAGTGATTCTCCTGCCTCAGCTCCCCATTAGCTGGGACTACAGGCAAACACCATCACATCCGGCTAACTTTTGTATTTTTAGTAGAGATGGGGTTTCACCATATTGGCCAGACTGGTCTTGAACTCCTGACCTCAAGTGATCCACCTGCCTCAGCCTTCCAAAGAGTTGGGATTACAGGCATAAGCCACTGTGCCTGGCCCTATTTAATTTTAAAATGCAGTTTTTATATTCAGATTCTTATACACTTATTTTCTTATTTTAAAGTTTTATTTATTGACTTAAAAAAGAAATCAGAGAGTTTCCCAAGCCAGAATGGGCTTAGATGGCTCAGACTTCTAATTTATTGATTTTTTTTTTTTTTTTTTTTTTTTTTTTTTGAGACAGGGTCTCTTACCCAGGCTGAAATTCAGTGACACAATTACAGTTCACTACAACCTTAAACTCCTGGACTCAAATGACTCTCCTGCCTCAGTCTCCTGAGTAGCTAGGACTACAGACATGTGCCATCATGCCTGGCTAATGTTTTCATTTTTTGAAGAGACAGGGTCTCACTGTGTTGCCTAGGCTGATCTTGAAGTCCTAGCATGAAGTGATCCCACCACTTCGCCTCCCAAAGTGCTGAGATTATAGGCTTGCCCCACTGTGCCTGGTGTAATGTAAGCATTTTAAAATACCACATTCTTAGTAGTTCAAATCTATTTTGACTAGACTTGTTTGTTGGTGGACATTTTCCCTAAAACTCAATCTTCTCTCTCTCCTGACTGATTTTATCACTGCACTTTTTGAGATAATATTTGGGAAGATGTTAGGTAAACTGCAATATTCTATATCAATGTAAGATGATGGTGATAGTTGGAAGCAGACTGAAGAAAATGAAGGCAGTTCTTTTCATCTGTCCATTCTTGTGCCAATTTTATGCTGATAACTTAGGTATTTGTCAGATGGCTTTTTTTATTCTATGCAGTATTATTATTCTATGCAGTACATGACTTAGGTTCATTCATGTCATATGACTGTGATACATTTGTAGCAGCTCACTCAATTGATATAAATACACTTTACCTGGTTCATTTGCATATTACTAAATTTATGGTAGAAAATGCCTGCAGTTTTCTGCAGGCATTAATTTCTCCATGGTGAAATTAATTTTTACTTCATAATTTTATGCCATGTTTGCAATTAGTAATTCAGTGTATTTTTTCCTTATTAGTCCATGAAATCGTGCTAATAGAAACTATGCATGTCATACTGACAGTTTTGTCATTAGCTCTAAACCAGTGCCTTGCACACACTGGTAGGAGGTTCAATAAGTATATAAACCCATGATGCACCTGCCTCAGCCTCCCAAAGTGCTGGGATTACAGATGTCAGCCACTACGCCTAGTCTATTCTTTTTTTTTTTTCCCCCCCGAGACGGGGTCTCTCTCTGTTGTCCAGGCTGGAGTGCATTGGCTATTCACAGGCACGATCCTACTACTGATCAGCACAGGAGTTTTGACCTGCTCCGTTTCCGAGCTAGGCCCGTTCACCCCTCCTTAGGCAACCTGGTGGTCCCCCACTCCCAGGAGGTCACCATATTGATGCCGAACTTGGTGTGGACACCTGATTGGCATAGTGCAGTACAGCCCAGAACTCCTGGGCTCAAGCAATCCTCCCATCACAGCCTCTCAAGTAGCCGGACTACAGGCACGTGCCACTGCCCCCAGCTCATTATTTTTTAATTGACAATAATTTTATGTATTTATGGGACACATTGTGATGTTTCAATACATTATTATGGAATGGTTAAATCAGGCTAATTAACATATCCCTCAGCTCAAATACCATTTATTTGTTGTGAGAACATTTCAAAACCCATTTCTTTTGCTGTTTTGAAGCATACATTATTATTAACTGTAGGAGATTATTTTGAATTAGTTGAAAAAATGTTGGAGAACTGCAACATGAAAAACAGCTCCACCTGATTGAAATGTCCAAAAGAGCTGAGATTTTTTTTTTTTTTTTTTTTTTTTTTTTGAGACGGAGTTTTTTGCTCTTGTTACCCAGGCTGGAGTGCAATGGCGCGATCTCGGCTCACCGCAACCTCCGCCTCCTGGGCTCAGGCAATTCTCCTGCCTCAGCCTCCTGAGTAGCTGGGATTACAGGCACGCGCCACCATGCCCAGCTAATTTTTTGTATTTTTAGTAGAGACGGGGTTTCACCATGTTGACCAGGTTGGTCTCGATCTCTCGACCTCGTGATCCACCCGCCTCCCAAAGTTCTGGGATTACAGGCTTGAGCCACCGCGCCCGGCTCTTGAGCCACCGCGCCCGGCTAAGAGCTGAGATCTTTATCTATTTTATTCAATATGTATTATAAGCACCTAGAATCATTCATGCCTGGTATGTAGTAGGTGCTGAATAAGTATACACTTTAGTTATTTTTAACAACTTTACATAGTTATAATTGATATACAATAAGATGCACATATATATTTTATTTTTTAATTTTTATTTATTTATTTTGAAATAGAGTTTTGCTCTTGTCACTCAGGCTGAAGTGCAATGGTGCGATCTTGACTCACTGCAACCTCCGCCTCCCAGGTTCAAGCAATTCTCCTGCTTCAGCCTCCCGAGTAGCTGTGATTACAGGCACCTGCCACCATGCCCAGCTAATTTTTGTGTTTTTAGTAGAGACGGGTTTCACCATATTAGCCAGGCTGGTCTCAAACTCCTGACCTCAGGTGATCCACCTGCCTTGGCCTTCCAAAGTGTTGGGATTACAGGTGTGAGCCACCAGGCCCGGCCCAAGATGCACATATTTAAAGCACTCCATTTAATTTTTTTGTGTGTGAGACAGTCTCAATTTGTCACCCAGGCTGGAGTACAGTGGCATGATCTTGGCTCACTGTAGCCTCAACCTCCCTGGTTAAAGTAGTTCTCCTGCCTCAGCCCCCCAGGTAGCTGGGATTACGGGCATGTGGCCCCATACCCAGCTAATTTTTATATTTCTCTATAGAGACAGCTTTTTGGTATGTTTCACAGGCTGGTCTCCAACTCCTGATGTCAAGTGATCCACCTGCCTTAGCCTCCCAAAGTGCTGGGATTACAAGCATGAGCCACTGCAACCAGCCCATTTAATATTTTTAAATAAAATAATATTCAACCATTTTAATAATGTTTGCTATTTTGTTGTTGTTCTCAGATAGGGTCTCAATCCTGTTGCCCAGGCTGGAGTGCAGTAGCGTGATCATGGCTCACTGTATCTTCAACCTCCTGGGCTCAAACGATCTTCCTGCCTCAGCCTCCCAAGAATCTGGGGCTACAGTTGCATGTCATCACACCTGGCTAATTTTTAAATTTTTTTTGTTGAAACAAGGGCTCACTATGTTGACCAAGCTGGTCTCGAACTCCTGGCCTAAAGTGATTCTCCTGTCTGGGCTTCCCACAGTGCTGGGATTATAGGCATGAGCCACTGTATCACATTATTTCTTAAAAAATAAATAAGTCAAAATGTAAACATTTCTTACATCTGAATGGCCAGGGTAGGTATTTATATCTTTCTGTTTCCTTTGTGTATGTTTGAAATATTTAGACTTTTTTTTTTTTTTTTTTTTGAGACGAAGTCTCACTGTGTCACC
This sequence comes from Saimiri boliviensis, assembly GCF_048565385.1. Lineage (NCBI taxonomy): Eukaryota > Metazoa > Chordata > Mammalia > Primates > Cebidae > Saimiri > Saimiri boliviensis. Next base: position 23,438,903 of record NC_133449.1, read on the forward strand.
AGGCTGGAGTGCAGTGGCACAATCTCAGCTCACTGCAACCTTCACTACCCAGATTCAAGCGATTCTCCTGCCTCAGCCTCCCGAGTAGCTGGGGCTACAGGCATGCACTACCACACCCAAATTTTTTTTTATATAGTTTTAGTAGAGACCGGGTTTCACCATGTTGGCCAGGATGGTCTCGATCTCTTAAACTCATGATCTGCCTGCCACAGCCTCCAAAAGTCCTGGGATTACAGGCATGAGCCACCACGCCTGTCGACATTTTTTAAGTGAAGCAATTAATTAGTTTAGGAATATCAGATTTGAAAAAAGAAGTCTTTTTTTTTTTTTTTTTTTTTGAGATGGAGTCTTATCTCTATCAGGCTGGAGTACAGTGGCATGATCTTGGCTCACTGCAACCTCCGCCTCCCAGGTTCAAGCAATTCTACTGCCTCAGCCTCCCGAGTAGCTGGGATTACAGGCATGCACCACTACGGCTGGCTAATTTTTGTATTTTTAGTAGAGACAGGGTTTCGCCATGTTGGCAAGGATGGTCTCGATCTCCTGACCTCGTGATTCACCCACCTTACTTTCCCAACGTGCTGGGATTACAGACGTGAGCCATTGCGCTCAGCCAGGAATACTAGGTTTGAAGGAAGAAGTCTTATGAGAAAATATTTTTATGATTTCATGGTTTTTTGTTTTGTTGTATTTTTTTGAGACAGAGTCTCACTCTGTCACCCAGGCTGGAGTGCAGTGGTGTGATCTCTGCTCACCACAACCATCACCTCCCCAGTTCAAGTGATTCTCCTGCCTCAGCCTCACAAGTAGCTGGGATTACAGGCACCTGCCATCACACCCAGTTAATTTTTGTATTTTCAGTAGAGATGGGGTTTCGCCATGTTGGCCAAGCTGGTCTTGAACTCCTAACAGGTGACCCCTCTCTTCGGCCTTCCAAAGTGCTTGGATTACAGGCATGAGCCACCGCGCCTGGCCTCTTATACATTTTTTATTGTATAAGATATATCCATTTTTTTCTTATTGCTTCTGGATTTGAGTTATAGAAAAGTTGTCTTCTCTTCCAGGTTATTTCCAGGTTTTTTGTTTGTTTGTTTGTTTGTTTGTTTTTTTGAGACGGAGTCTCACTCTGTTGCCCAGGCTGGAGTGCAATGGCGTGATCTTGGCTCACTGCAGCCTTCACCTCCCAGGTTCAAGCGATTCTCCTTCGTCAACCTCCTGAGTAGTTGGGATTGCAGGCTTGTCCCACCACACCTGGCTAATTTTTGTATTTTTAGTAGAGATGGGGTTTCACCATGTTGGTCAGGCTGGTCTCGAACTCCTGACCTCGTTATCTGCCCACCTCAGCCTCCAAAAGTGCTGGGATTACAGGCATGAGCCACCATGCCCAGCCTCTTCCAGGTTACTAAAAAAAAAATTTACTATGTTTTCTTAACTTAAATAGTTAAGAGTTAGCTCTTTATTTTTTTATTGTAGCTGGACACAGTGGCGTGCACCTATAGTCCAGCTACTCTGGAGGCTGAGGTGAGAGGGCCACTTGAAACCAAGAGTTTGAAACCAGCCTAGGTAACATAGTGAGACTGGGTTTCCAACAACACTTAAAACAAAAAATTAGCAGGGTGCACCCATTGTTCTAGCTACTCAGGAGGCTGAGGCAGGAGGATCACTTGAGCCCAGGAGTTTGAGCTGTAGTGCACTATGATCGTGCCTATGAATAGCTGCTGCATTTCAGCTTGGGCAACATAGCTAGTCTCTGTCTCAAAATAAAATAAAATGAACATTTTTTATTGTGAGAAAACATAGATAACATAAGATTTGCCATGTTAATCATTTTTAAATGTATAATTCTGTGACATTAATTACATTCACAGTGTTGTGCAACCATCACTACTGTTCATTTCCAAGACATTTTCATGACCCCAAATGGAAACTCTATACCCATTAACTGCTCATTCCTTACTCATCTGAATCCCTAGTAACCTCTATTCTACTTTCTGTCTTTATCAGTCACCTATTCTAGATATTTTATATGTATGGAATGATAAAGTATTTGTCCTTTTGTCTTTGACTTTTTTATTCGTGTAGCATCATGTTTTCAACATTCATCCATGTTATAGTATGTATCAGAATTTCAGTCCTCTTGTGGCTGAATAATACTCCATTGCTTCTATACACCACATTTTGTTTATTCATTCATCTGTTGATGGATACTTGAGTTGTTTCCACCTTCTGGCTATTGTGAATATCACTGTAGCCACCAAACTCTTTTCCTCAGCAGTGGTATTTCACATTCCCACCAGCAGTGTACCAGGGTTCCAGTTTCTTTACAACCTTGCCAACACTTGTTTCCTGCTTTTTGTTTTCTTTTTAGTAGCCATTCTAATGGGTGTGAATTAGTATCTCATTATGGTTTTGATTTGTATTTTCTGGGAACTATTGATTTTGAGCATCTTTTCATGTGCTTATTAGTCATTTTTATTTCTTCTTTGGAAAAATGTCTATTCCCACAAGTCCTTTGCCCATTTGTGCATTTTTTTCTTTTTTTTTTTTTTTTGTTTCTTCTTTTAAATTTTGTTATGCATTTTTTTAAAGAGACAGATTCTTGCTCTATTGTCCAGGTTAGAGCGTGGTGACATGATCATGGCTCACTGCAGCCTCAAATTCCCTGACTCAAGTGATCTCCTTCCCTTCAGCCTCCCAAGCAGCTGGGAATGCCGGAGTATGCCACTGTGCCCAGCTTTCCTATCATTTTAACGTTGCCCTTTTCTTGATTCAGCTTTCCCTTGGATGCTGTAACCCTTATTTGACTATTTTCTAGAGTTCTGATAAAGTTGGTTCTAACAGTTTCTACTTGTTTTTTTTATTTTTTTTGTTGGGGGGGGGGGAACAGGTGCGTGGACCTATCTGTTTTTCCATTTTGCTGATGTCGCCCTCGAGTTTATCCTTTTTCTTTTTCTCCCACTCTCTTTGAATAGAAGTTTAAACATTTTAAATCTTGTATATGTAATCTCATCTCATTTAATGAAGGGGGTACATTCTGAAAGGAGCTTCATTAGGCAATTTTGTCATTGTGTGAATATAATGAAATGTATTTACACAAACCTGATAGTATAGCCAACTATACACTCAGGCTGTATGGTGTAGCCTATTACTCTTAGGCTACAAACCTGTATAGAACGTTACCATACTGAATACTGTAGGCAATTATGATAGAATTGTAACTATTTGCATATCTAAACATATCTCAACATAGAAAAAGTACAGTAAAAATAATCTTATAAAAAATTATAATAGTATAAAAATATACTATTATAATCTTATGGGACTATCATTGTATATCCAGTCCATTGTTGACCACCATGTTGGTACACAGCATATTACTGTATTTGGAGTGTATTTTGGTTATGGTAATATCACCTTACTATTGAGTTTATTAAAGGGTTCATTTCAGGCTAGAGTGCCATGGCACAGTCTTGGCTCACTGCAACTTCTGCCTCCCAGGTTCAAGTAATTCTCATGCCTCAGCCTCCCCAGTAGCTGGGATTACAGGTGTGCATTACCACGCCAAGCTAATTTTTATATATTTGGTAGAGACAGGGTTTCGTCATGTTGGCTAGGCTGGTGTCGAACTCCTTACCTGAAGTAATCTGACTGCCTCAGCCTCCCAAAGTGCTGGGAGTACAGGCATTACCATCATACCTGACCTCAATATTTTTATTTTTAAAAAAATTAATAGTACAGACTCACATACTTTTGTTTTATTCAATGGCGCATAATCCACTAGTGTTATTATTTATTTTAGACGTTCAATTTCCAAAATTTAGCCAATGGGAGCCCCTTCTTTTGGGTCACTTTTCCTTTTCTTTTAAATTTATTATTTATTTATTTATTTTTTGAGACAGAGTCTCACTCACTCTGTTGCCCAAGCTGTAGTGCAGTAGTGCAGTCTTGGCTCACTGCAAGCTCCGTCTCCTGGGTTCAAGTGATTCTCCTGCCTCAACCTCCCAAGTAGCTGGGGTTGCAGGTGCACACTACCACATCAAGCTAATTTTTTAATTTTTAGTACAGATGGTGTTTTGCCACCACACCCCTGGCCTTTGGGGTCCTTTGATATATACTTATGGTTTTTTGGTTTTTTTTTTAACCTGTCTCTCCGGCTGGAGTGCAATGGCGTGATCTTGGCTCACTGCAACCTTCGCCTCGTGGGTTCAAGCGATTCTCCTGCCTCAGCCTCCCGAGTAGCTGGGATTACAGGTGCCCACAACCACACCTAGCTGATTTTCTGTATTTTTAGTAGAGACAGGGTTTTACTATGTTAGCCAGGCCGGTCTCGAACTCCTGACCTCAGGTGGTCCCCCTGCCTCTTGGCCTCCCAAAGTGCTGGGATTAAAGGCATGAGCCACCATGCCCAGACTTTCATAAGTTTTAAGAAGTCTTTCTTTTGTCAGATTATCAGACTTGAAAATGTATTTCTAATATTTCTTTATTTTGTAGATGAAAATGACAGCTTTGAGTTTGCTCACTTTTTCTTTAGACCCTTTTAAGTACTACTTTAGGACTACATGGTAACTTAAATGTTAAAAAATATTGATATGTACATAGAAATAAATTTGTTTAAAACACTAAATTGAGAACTTTAGCTTTTATTTCTTTTTACTTTTACAGTAAGACAAAAGAAAATGAAAGACGTAGATAACCTCAAAAGTATAAAAGAAGAATGGTAAGTTAATTCAAACTGTGAATTGCTTTGTTAATGCCTTTGTTAATGTCATTCTCCATGTTTATTACAGTTCACTAGCAGAGATAGTAAAATATGCTTTAATTGTGTATGACTACTTCAGTAAATATCTGCTATATTGAAGTAATTTTTTTTTTTTTTACCATGGCTGCATTGAACAGATTTTAATGAAGTTACTTGAATGTTTTTTGTTATTAATTTAAAAAGTTGAGCTGGGCGCAGTGGCTCAAGCCTGTAATCCCAGCACTTTGGGAGGCCGAGGCGGGTGGATCACAAGGTCAAGAGATCCAGACCATCCTGGTCAACATAGTGAAACCCTGTCTCTACTAAAAATACAAAAATTAGCTGGACGTGGTGGCGTGTGCCTGTAATCCCAGCTACTCAGGAGGCTGAGGCAGGAGAATTGCCTGAACCCAGGAGGCAGAGGTTGCGGTGAGCCAAGATCGCGCCATTGCACTCCAGCCTGGGTAACAAGAGCGAAACTCCGTCTTAAAAAAAAAAAAAAAAAGTTAAATTATGAATGTTCATACATCGCTTCTGTTGTTTAAGAAATTAAATAACTGTTTTTGTCATTAGCCTCTGTGTTAGAATACTGTTTTCGTGTCATAGTGGAAATATGGTTTTGGAGTCAGATAAACCTAGGCTTGAATCCCATCTCTGCCTTATATTATTACTCTCTGGCCTTTGGGCAGCTTAGGTAAATTCTTTGAGCCTCAATATCTCATCTGTAAAATGAGGCTATAAATAACTACCTATCTGAAAGGTTTTATGTGCATATCTTTTTTTTTTCTTTTTTCTTTCTTTTTTTTTTTTTTTTTTTTTTTTTTTTTTAAACAGACAGGGTATCTGTTGCCCAGGTGCAATCATAGCCCATTGGAGCTTTGAATTGCTGGGCTCAAGTGATCATCCCACTTTGGCCTCCTGAGTAGCTGGGACTACAGTTTTACACCACTGTACCCAATTAATTTTTAATTTTTTTGTAGCAGTAAGATTTCACTGTATTGCCCAGAACTCCTGGTTTCAAGTGAGCCTCCTGCCACAGCCTCTCAAAATGCCGTGATTAGTGGCATGAGCCACCATACTTGGCCTATTTGTTATTTTTTTCACTCAGGTATTTATAGGCTCATATAAATATTTGATGCTAATTATATAATTGTGACGTTGTTCCCCGGGCGAAGTGCCTCCTGTCTTTAATCCCAGCACTTTGGGAGCCGAGGCAGGCGGATCACCTGAGGTCAGGAGTTCAAGACCAGCCTGGCTAACATGGTGAAATACTGTCTCTATTAAAAGTATAAAAATTTGCTGGGTTTGGTGGCGAGCGCCAGTAATCCTAACTATTCGGGAGGCTGTGAAGGAGAATTGTTTGAACCCTGGAGGCAGAGTTGCAGTGAGCCAAGATTGCACCACTGCACTCCAGTCTGGGTAACAGAGCAAGACCCTGTCTCAAAAAAAAAATTTTTTTTAACTGGCCAGTGTGGTAACACATACCTGTAAACCCAGCTACTGAGAAGGCTGAGACAGGAGGATTGTTTGACCCTAGGAGTTCGAGGCTTCAGTGAGCCATGATCATGTAATATATTGCACTTCTCCATTCTGGGTCACAGAGTTCTCAAAAAAAAAAAAAAAAATCTCGAAAAGAGATGAATGGGTAAAGAATATATAATACATACCCACAATGGAATATTATTCAGTCTTGAAAAAGAAGGAAATTCTGCAGTGTGCAACAACATGGATGAATCTTGAAGATATAATGGTGATTGCCAAGGCTGGGGGAAAGTGAAAATGGGGAGCTGCTTATCAGTGGGCATAAAGTTTCATTTAAGCAAGATGAATAGGTCCTAGAGCTATGCTGAACAACATAGTACCTATAGTTAACCATACTTTATTGTTCACTGAAAAATTTATTAAGAGATTAGGTCTCATTTTAAGTGTTCTTACCGCAATAAAAATTTTTACAAATTTTAGAAATCCCTCACCTGAAGCTTCTGTACTTTTATTATTTTAGGAACTCCTGATATTTTAGGAATGTATACTGGCTGGGCACGGTGGCTCATGCTGTAATCCTGGCACTTTGCGAGGCCAAGGCAGGCAGATTTCTTGATCCCAGGAGTTCAAGACCAGCCTAGAACACATGGTGAACCCTAGCTCTACAAAAAATACAAAAATTAACTATTGGAGAGGCTGTAACTATAGGCATGCACCACCATCCCTGGCTAATTTTTCTTATTTTTTAAAATAGAGATGGGATATCCCTGTGTTGTCCAGGCTAGTCTCAAACTTCTGGGCTCAAAGGATTCTCCCACCTCAACCTCCTAAAGTGCTGGGATTATAGGTGTGAGCCACTGCACCTGGCCTCCTTTCCATTCTGTATATATTTTATTTTCTTTCCTTATCCTACTGGATTAGCTAGGACTTCCAGTACAATACTGATGAGGAATGGTGAGATGTGACATCCTTGTCTTGTTCCTTATCTTAGTGAGAAAACATCTAGTTTCTCATGATTAAATGTGATGTTAGCTGTAGGCTTTTGCAGACATTCTATGCCAAGTTGAGGAAATTCCCTTTCTATTCCTAGTTTGTGGAGGTTTTATTATGAATGGTTATTGGATATTGTCAAATGCTTTTTCTGCATATGTTAATATGATTATATTATTTTTATTCTTTAGGCTGTTGAAGTGATGGATTACATGAATTGATTTTCAGTGTTAAACCACTGCAGCCTTGCATACCTAGGATAAATCCTACATGATTGTGGTGTTTAATTTTTTTTAACATATTGTTGTATTCTATTTGCTAATATTTTGTTGAGTATTTCTACGTATGTGTTTACGATAAGTTTTCTGTACTTTTCCCTTCTTGTAATGTCTTTGGTTTTAGTATAGCATAGTGTTTTCCTCATAGAATGAATTAAAAGTGTTCCCTCTGCTTCTATTTTCTGGAAGAGATTGTAGCAAATTAGTATCATTTGTTTCTTAAATGTTTGGTAGAATTCATCAGTGACATCATCCAGGCCTGGTGCTTCTGTTTTGGAAGGTTATTTATTATTGATTAAATTTCCCTAGTATATGTAGGCCTATTCATATTGTCTGTTCCTTCTTGTGTGTGTTTTGATAGACTGTGCCTTATAAGAAATTGGTTCATTTCATCTAAGTTATCAATTTTAGGGGCATAAAGCAGTTCTTAATGCCTTTGCTACTCTTTTTTTCTGTGCCTATACACTCATCAGAAGTGAAACAAACCCATTACCACCTGTTCAATGGAGCCAGAGCACCCCAGTTTCTGAACTGTATCTTATATCTCTTATTGTAGGTTTTTTGTTTTTGTTTTTGTTTTTTGAGACATGGTCTATCCCTGTTGCCCAGGCCTGGAGTACATTGGCATGATCTCAGTTCACTGTGCCCTTGGCCTCCTGGATTCAGGTGATCCTCCCACTTCAGCCTCCCAAGTAGCTGGGGCTACAGGCGTGCACAACCACACCCAGCTAATTCTTTTTTTTTTTTTTTTTTTTTTTTTTTAATAGAGACACGATTTCACCATGTTGCCCAGATGGTCTCCAATTCCTGGGCTCAAACAATTCTGCCCACCTTGGTCTCCCAAATTTCTGGGATTACAGGCATGAGCCATTGCACCTGGCTATAGCTATTTTCTATTGTAACTATTTCTTACTATACATCTCCACTCCACTCCACTCTACTGTACTCTGAACCTCTTATAAACGTAGTTTCTTTTTTTTTCTTTTTTTTTCATTCTTTGTCCCTCTAGAGAACATAAACTGTTTCTCAGTCATCTTCATATCTCCCTGCCACCTAGCATGTAGTAGGTACTCAATAAATGTTTGAGTAATTTGAATTTACATGATGAAGTTTAATAGAACTTACACATCAAATAAATAACAGAAAGGAATAAAACTTCAGCTACTCTTGATGCTCAGCTTTATTGGCTGTGTATTTTGTAATTACTGATGGAGCACCAACTACCATCTGAACAGAAGAAACAGTTAAATACCAGAAAACATAAAATGGTTATAATGATATTACTATCTAATATGTGAGAGTATACTGTGTGCCAGTATGTATACTGATACTTACTATATACCACGTATAGGCTTTTATATATATTTTCATGTAATCTTCATAACAACCATGTGAAGTAAGTGGTGGTATCTGTATTTCACAAATAAGCAAACCAAATCACATAGAAGTTAAGTTTCTTACTCATTGTCAGCGTGACTAAATGAAGGCACCTAAATACAAACAGCAAAGCCAGACTTTTAGACAATATTCTATACTGCTATTTGACTATGCTGATTAAAGGGAGGGGAAAATCACTAGTGTTATAAGAAACCATCTTAGGGTGTGACTATTTCTGTTTAGGAGGTATCGTGTCATTGCTTTGGAAAAGGCGTAATTAATACTTTGTGATAATGTGGAATGTTTTAAGAGTATATACAGAGAATATACCTAAGATAAAGCACCACCTGAGTATCAGCATTTTAGTAACAATATAGTGATGGCCTTTTTTTTTTTTTTTTTTAAAGAGACAAGGTCTCCAGGCCAGGTACGGTGGCTCACATCTGTAATCCCAGCACTTTGGTAGGCCCAGGTGGGTGGGTCAACTGAGGTCGGGGGTTCAAGACCAGCCTGACCAACAAGTAGAAACCCCTTCTCTACTAAAAATACAGAAAATTAGCTGGGCATGGTGGTGCATGCCTGTAATCCCAGCTACTCAGGAGGCTGAAGCAGGGGAATCACTTGAATCCAGGAGGCGGAGGTTGCAGTGAGCTGAGATCATACCATTTCACTCCAGCCAGGCAACAAGAGTGAAACTCTGTCTTAAAACAAAACAAAAAAAACATAGACAAGATCTCATTATATTTCCCAGGCTAGAATGCAATGGTTAGTCACAGGCTCAGTCAGAGCATACTACAGCCTCAAAGTCCTGGCCTCAAGTGATCCTCCTCAAGTGACTACAGACATGTACCACCATACCAAGGCTCAGTGATAGCTATTTTCTATGACAGTCAAGCATAGTGATTAAAAGCAGAGGCATTGGTAGCTTGAGTTTAGTTCCTAGCACTGGCTCCTAATAGCTTTGCAATCTCTGGCAAATTAAGCTAATTTTAGTGTCATTGTGAGAACTGAATGAATTGGCACATGTAAGGTACTTAGTTCTTTATAAGATGTCATGGTTAGGATCACAGACTTGGGAGACAGAGTAGCTGCATAGTTTAACAGTCTCTAGCTTATATTTCCTGGCACAGTATAAGAGGTATAAAAATGTGATATTATTTATAGAATTTGAGAAATCCTAGGCTGGACGCTGGCTCTCACCTGTAATCCCAGCACTTTGGGAGGCTAAGGCAGGTGGATCACTTGAGTTCAGGAGTTCAAGACCAGCCTGGCCAATATAGTGAAACCCTATCTCTAAAAAAATTAGCCAGGCGTGTTGGCACGTGCCTGTAATCCCAGCTACTTGGGTGGCTGAGGCAGGAGAATTGCTTGAACCCAAGATGTGAGTTGCAGTGAGCCAAGATCGTGCCATTGCACTCCAGCCTGGGCGACAAAAATGAAACTCTGTCTCAAAAAAAAAGAGGCTGGATGCGGTGGCTCACCCCTGTAATCCCAGCACTTTGGGAGGCCATGGCAGGTGGATCGCAAGGTCAGGAGATCGAGACCATCCTGGCCAACATGGTGAAACCCGATCTCTACTAAAAATATAAAAATTAGCTGGGCATTGTGGCATGTGCCAATAGTCCCAGCTACTCCAGAGGCTGAGGCAGGAGAATTGCTTGAACTCAAGAGGCAGAGGTTGCAGTCAGCTGAGATGATGCCACAGTACTCTAGCCTAGACAACGGAGTGAAACTCCATCTCAAAAAAAAAAAAATGAAAAAAAGAATTTGAAAAATTCTATTTCTGTACTTTTATAAATTTTCCTGCATGACTTCAAAAGAGATCAGTCAGAAACCATCTTTTCTAGCAAACAGAATCTTAGATAGTATTTCTTATACAAAGAAATAAAAATGCAAAGTTAAAAGCAGTAAAGTATTAAACTACTATAGGCTGGATGCAGTGGCTCACACCTGTAATCCCAGCATTTTGGGAAACAGACACAGGAGGATTGTTTGAGCCTGAGAGTTTGAGATAAGCCTGGACAGCTTAGTGAGACCCTCTTTCTCCAAAACGTTTTTTAAAATCAGCCAGCTGTGGCAATGTGCACCTGTAGAACCAGCTACTTTGGGGAGAACCACTTGAACCAGGAGGTTGAGGCTGCAGTGAGCTGTGATCATGCCATTGCACTCTAGCCTGGGTGACAGAATGAGACTCTGTCTCAAAAATAAATAAATAAATAAAACACTATAAATGAAGTCTTCAGTCGGAAATATTCTGAAGTGTGCAAAGGAGCAAAAATGCATTTGTTCCTGATACATTATCCCCTTTAGTTTCAAAAGTGTTTTCTGTTACCAAAAATTGAGGCCTTTAAAAATAACACATTTTTGGCCAGGAGCAATGGATCACACATGTGATCCCAGCACTTTGGGAGGCCAGGACAGGCAGATCACTGGAGCCCAGGAGCTTAAGACCAGCCTGAGCAACATGGTTAAAGTCCATCTCTACAAAAGATTAGCTGGGTATGGTGGTACAAGCCTGCGTTCCCAGCTACTTGGGGGACGGGAGTGAGAAGGTTGATTGAGTCCTGGAGGTTGAGACTGCAATGAGCTGAAATTGAGCCACTGCACTCCAGCCTGGGCAACAAAGAGAGACTTTGTTTCTAAAAAAAACAAAACAAAACCACAACACGTTTTTTAATCCAGACCAGTGGTTTTTAACCTGGAGAGATTTTGCCCCTACCACATTTGGCAATGTGTAGAAATGTTTTTGGTTGTTATAACAACTGGGGGTTAGGGATGGGGCAGGGATGTGCATCCTACTTGTTGTATCTCATGGATAGAGACCAGGATACTGTTAAACATTCTGCAGCAGTATTCCCCAACTTTTTTGGCACCAGGGACTGGTTTTGTGGAAGACAGTTTTTCCATAGACCTGTGTGGGGAGAAAGGTAGATGGTTTCGGGATGATTCAAGCACATTACATTTATTTGCACTTTATTTCTATTATTATTGCATTATAATGTATAATGAACTAATTATACAATTCACTATAATGTAGAATCAGTGGGAGTCCTGAGCTTGTTTTCCTGCAACTAGATGGTCTCATCTGGGGGTGATGGTAGACAGTGACAGATCATGAAGCATTAGAGTCTCATAAGGAGCATGCAACCTAGATCCTTTGCATCCTCAGTTCACAGGTTAATGCTCCTACGAGAATCTAATGCCACCACTGATCTGACAAGAGGCAGAGCTCAGGTGGTAATTCAAGCAATGGGGAGCGACAGTAAATACAGATGAAGCTTTGCTTGCTTGCCCATCACTCATCTCCTGCTGTGTGACCCAGTTCCTAACAGGCCATGGGCCTATGGGTTGGGGATCCCAATCTCCAATGCACAGGACACCTAATTCAGCAAAGCATTATTTATTTCTAAATGTTAATAGAGTTGAGGTTGAGAAAACCCTGCTCTGGACTAAAAAGGGGTTAATGACTTCCCCAAGGTTATATTAACTTAGAAAAGGCCTGAACTATAGACATGCAGGTAGCATCTAAGTTCAATATCCCTTAACTAGAACAAAATAAGTAAATTTTTAGAGACCTAATAGTTAATAGTGCCTATTTTTCTTTATCTTGTTCAGGGTTTGTGAAACAGGATCTGATAATCAACCTCTTGGTAATAATCAACAATCAAATTGTGAATATTTTGTTGATAGCCTTTTTGAGGAAGCTCAGAAGGTTGGTTCCAAATGCTTGTCTTCCACTGAACAGAAAAAACAGGTAAATAAATGTCCATTACTTTATTTTTCCTTCCAGTGTTTCTCAATATATGGAGCTTTTAGAGAGTCCCTAAGGTCAAATTGTTTTGTTTGTTTGAGATGAGGTCTTGCTCTGTCACCCAGACTGAAGTGCAGTGGCTTAGTCTTGGCCCACTGCAACCCCAACCTCCTGGGTTCAAGTAGTCCTCCTGCTTCAGCCTTCCTGGGTAGCTTGGACCTCAGGCATATATCACCATGCCCAGCTAATTTTTTAAATTCTTTTGTAGAGATGGGGTCTTGCTTTGTTGCCCAGGCTGGTCTTGAACTCCTGGGCTCAAATAGTTTTCCTGCCTTGGTCTCCCAAAGTGCTGGGATTATAGGTGTAAGGCCAAAACTGTTTTCATAATAGATATTATTTCCCTTTTTTAAATTATGTTCACAAGATAGGCACACCTATAAATAAAAAAATTAACTGGGTGTGGTGGCATGTACCTGTTTCCCAGCTTCTTGGGAGGTTGAGGCAGGAGGACTTCCTGAGCTCAGGAGGTTGAGGCTGCATTGAGCCATCACCACATCACTGCACTCCAGCCTGGGTGACAGAGTAAAACCCTGACTCAAAAAATAAGATAAGATAAAATAATATAAAAAAAAAATAAAACAGTTGGGTGCAGTAGCTGTAATCCCAGCACTTTGGGAGGCCGAGGCAGGCAGATCATGAGGTCAAGAAATTGAGACCATCCTGGCCAAATGGTGAAACCCCGTCTCTACTAAAAATACAAAAATTAGTCTGTTATGGTGGTGTGTGCCTGTATTCCCCGCTACCTCCTTGGGAGGCTGAGGCAGGAGAACCTATTGAACCCAGAAGGTGGAGGTTGCAGTGAACCAAGATCACGCCATTGCACTCCAGCCTGGTGGGAGAGCAAGACTCTGTCTCAAAAATCTAAAAATAAAACAGAAAGCTGTATTTACTTTGCACTGATATTGCAAAAGCAGTGGTGGGTAAAACTACAACACCTTAGCAGGAATCAAGGCAGTGGCAACAAACTGCTGGCAGTTACACATTGAGCATCCTAAATCCACCAAATCCAAAAATCCAGAATGCTTCAAAATCCAGAATTTTTTGAGAATTGACATGATGCTCAAAGGAGATGCTCATTGGGGCGTTTCAGATTTCGAATTTTTTAATTTGGAAAGCTCAACCAGCAGATATTTCAGAATCTGAAACTTCTGGTCCCAGGCATTTCATATAAGGAATATTCAACCTGTACTTTATTCTTTGCTTATACTTACAAGGGGAAAGAAAACTAATTTTAATTAAGAATGTCCTTAATGGGCTGGGCGCGGTGGCTCAAGCCTGTAATCCCAGCACTTTGGGAGGCCGAGGTGGGTGGATCACAAGGTCGAGAGATCGAGACCAACCTGGTCAACATGGTGAAACCCCGTCTCTACTAAAAATACAAAAAATTAGCTGGGCATGGTGGCGTGTGCCTATAATCCCAGCTACTGAGGAAGCTGAGGCAGGAGAATTGCCTGAACCCAGGAGGCGGAGGTTGCGGTGAGCCGAGATCGTGCCATTGCACTCCAGCCTGGGTAACGAGAGCGAAACTCCGTCTCAAAAAAAAAAGAATGTCCTTAATGAAGCAGTAGAATTTGTAAATTTTATATCTCAAACCTTGAATACATATCTTAATATTCTGTGTGACAAAATGTGAAGTATACATAAAGTATTTCTACAATATACAGAAGTGTCTCAAGGAAAAGTGCAGTTATTTGAGATCAGCAAACTATATATATATATATATATATATATATATATATATATAAAACTATATATATATATTTTGAGACAGAGTCTTGCTCTGTCACCAGTCTGGAGTGCAATGGGGTGATCTCAACTCACTGCAGCCTCCGCCTCCCGGGTTCAAGCGATTCTCCTGCCTCAGCCTCCTGAGTAGTTTGGACTCCAGGCACACACCACCATGCCCAGCTAATTTTTGTATTTTTAGTAGAGACAGGGTTTCACCATGTTGCTCAGGTTGGTCTCTATCTTCTGATCTTGTGATCTACCTGCCTCGACCTCCCAAAGTGCTGGAATTACAGGCGTGAGCCACCACACCCAGCCCTACTTTTTCATGGCATATTGCCTCTGCAAGAAAGAATGGTTTATATACGGACTATGGTTATTCCAACTTCCACATTTGGTATATATTTTCTAATAATGAATGAAGTGAGCCTGGCACTTCAAGGAAAACAACTTATAGTAGCTGTTGAAAATGATAAAATTTTATTTAACGAGCTTTTTAAGTGAAAATAAGACTTAGAAAATTGCTACCATAGGCCAGGCTTGGTGTCTCACACCTGTAATCCTACCACTTTGGGAGGCCAAAGTGGGTGGATCACTTGAAGCCAGGAGTTCAAGGCCACCCTGGCCAACGTGACAAAATCCTTTCTCTACTAAAAAATACAAAAATTAGTTGGGCTTGGTGGTGTATATGTGTGATCTCAGCTACTCAGGAGGCTAAGGAATGAGAATTGCTTGACCCTGGTGGGTGGAGGTTGCAGTGAGCCAAGATTGTGCCACTGCACACTAGCCCAGGCAACAGAGCAAGACTGTCTTAAAAAAAGAAAAGAAAAAGAAAGCTACCATACCTGACAAAATAAAAGGAATTTCCTAGTGAGATTAGTATCATTTTAATAAATATAAATTTTGTTACATAGTAAAATAAATGTGTCAGCCGTTGGAAGATCTGCATAATTAAGAAAATCAGTATTTTCCAAATGACTAATATATGTTGTAATAAAGTGATGCATGAGTAAAAGAGCCAAAGTATCATATACACTAAAATATTTTAATGTAACAAAAATATGAAAAGATGGTAAGTTTTAGATTCCATATTCATATACTCAACTAACTTTTGAGATACTACTACTACTTAATAAATTTTGATTAAGTATCAAAGAAGAATATCCTGGGAAGGCTATTAAAATACTTCTTTTTCTAACTACATGTCTGTATGATGTTTGGTTTTTTAAAAAAACATTTCAATCAAAATAACATATCACAGCAGGCTGAGAGCAGTACCAATTATGAGACCCCCGCAGATTTTTTGACGTGAGACATTAAAAGTATTTGTGAAAAATTCCTTCACTCTGATTTGCTTTTTAAGTTAATTTAAATTTTTATCAAAGTTTAAGTCACAAAAACTTAAAGTCTCTTTGTTGTGAAAGGCTTATGTTGAAAAATGACTCCTTGGCCCTAGCATCTACTTTTTTTTAATGGGGAGGAGCTGGAGTCTCACTCTGTCACTAGGCTAGAGTGCAGTGACGTGATCTCAGCTCACTGTAACCTCTGCCTCCCAGATTCAAGCAATTCTCCTGCCTCAGTCGCCCCAGTAGCTGGGACTACAGGCGCATGCCACCACACCCAGCTAATTTTTTGTATTTTTAGTAGATACAGGGTTTTACCTTGTTAGCCAGGATGGTCTCGATCTCCTGACCTTGTGATCTGCCCACCTTGACTTCTCAAGTGCTAGGATTACAGGCGTGAGCCACTGTGTGCAGCCCACCAGTTAAATTTTTTCTAAGGGATGACTGTGGTGAAACCCTTCTTCCTTCTTCAGTGGACTGGTTGTCTGCTAGAGGAGCTCTACTGCTCTTGCTCTGGAGTCTGTGATCCTGAGTATTCTCCTCTGTCCTGGTTACTCAATTCTCTGCCTCTCCTAACATCCCTTCCCTCTTATATTTTAATTTTTATGAAGCCAGTTATATTAGTCCATTTATACACTGCTGATAAAAGACATACCTGAGACTGGGAAGAAAAGGAGGTTTAATTTGACTTACAGTTCCATATGGCTGGGTAGGTCTCATAATCATGGCACCAGCAAGAGAAAATGAGCAAGAAGCGAAAGTGGAAACTCCTAATAAACCCATCATGAGATTTATTCACTATCAACAGAATAGCACAGGAAAGACCAGCCCCCATGATTCAAGAACCTCCCCCTGGGTCCTTCCTACAACAGGTGGGAATTCTGGGAGATACAGTTCAGCTTGAGATTTTGGTGGGGACACCACCAAACCATATCAATAATTTTAATTTTTTGTAGAAACTGGGTCTCACTATGTTGCCAGGGCTGGTCTCAAACTCCTACGCTCCAGCAATCCTCTTGCCTTTGCCTCCCGAAATGCTGGGATTGCAGGAGTGAACCACCCCACCCGGCCTGAATAGTGATAGAAGAAATTTTCAAAGGACTTTCAATCCTACTACATTTTATTAACATGATTCCTACTGTTTTGCAGGTAGATGTAAATATAAAATTATGGAAAAACGGATTCACCGTCAATGATGATTTCAGAAGTTATTCCGATGGTGCGAGTCAGCAGTTTTTGAACTCCATCAAAAAGGGGTGAGTAGCCAGGTTTGGTGGCTCAAGACTGTAATCCCAAAACTTTGGCAGGTTGTGGCAAGAGGATTGCTTGAGCTCGGGAGTTCAACACCAGCATGGGTAACATAATAAGACCTTATGTCTACTTAATAAAAAAAATTACCCAGGCAGCCCAGCTACTCAAGATTGTTTACACCTGGGAGATCAAGACTACAGTGAGCCATGATTGCACCACTCCAGCCTGGGCAATAGCACGAGGCCCTGTCTCCATCAATAAATAAGGTGATGGGGTGAATAATCTTTGTAATAGGAAGATATTTTAGGCATGTTTTTTGTCAAAGAATTCATTTTAATGTTCACACACCCCTACACATTCACAGAAATACTTTTTCTTTTGTAAGTTCATATTTTTATAAGATTAATTTTCTTAAGAGAACCACAACTACAGTTTTTTTCCTTTTTGAGATGGTCTGTCTCTGTCGCCCGGTCTGGAGTACAATGGCATGATCTCGGCTCACTGCAGGCTCCACCTTCTGGAGTCAAATGATTCTCATGCCTCAGCCTCCCGAGTAGCTGAGATGATGGGTGCGCGCCACCATGCCCATCTGATTTTTGTATTTTTATTAAAGAACGGGGTTTCCAGGAGGCAGAGGTTGCGGTGAGCCGAGATCGCGCCATTGCACTCCAGCCTGGGTAACAAGAGCGAAACTCCGTCTCAAAAAAAAAAAAAAAAAGAACGGGGTTTCACTATGTTGGCCAGGCTGGTCTTGAACTCCTTATCTCAATTGATCTACCCACCTCAGCCTTCCAAAGTGCTGGGATTATAAGCATGAGCCACCAGGCCCTGCCGACAACTATAATTTTGAAGAAAGTTTGGGAACTTGAATTCTTATCAACCCACATCTTACTTAAACTAGTTTACTTTACTAAGTATTTTTTAATGCCACTTCTTCTTTATTATTTAATATTTATGTTTAAATATCTGTAGAGTGTTTTAAATGGTCATGTTAAAAGCCTCTCTTACCCTACTCCAGCTTGGGAGGCTGTGTGATTTATGAATTAAAATTTTAAAAGAAAAAAGCTGTAATGTTTACTGTATATTTATGAATTTATTATACATGCTTGATCTAGAACATTTTTTTAAGTATTACTTGAAAATCACCTAGGCGCAGTGGCTCATGCCTGTATTCCCAGCACTTTGGGAGGCCAAAGTGGGTGGGTCACCTGAGGTTAGGAGTTTAAAACCAGCCTGGCCAACATAGTGAAACACTGTCTCTATTAAAACATTCAAAAATTAGCTGGGTGTGGTAGCAGGCACCTGTAAGTCCAGCTACTTGGGAGGCTGAGGAAGGGAGAATTGCTTGAACCCAGGAGGTGGAAGTTGCAGTGAGTCAAGATGGTGCCACCGCCACCGTACTCTAGCCTGGGCAACAGAGAGAGAGTCCATCCGAAAAAAAAAAAAAAAAGAACTGGAAAATCACTTATAATGTAACTACTCAGAAGTAACTACTATTGACATTTTTGGTGAATTTCATTCTATCATTTTCTGTCCATAGATTGGTATATATGATGTGTGCAGTTATTTTTTAAATAATTTTAAATTCATCATACAAAATATTTCAATATATCTGAACAATATTTTGTCACAACAGTGCTCCATAATTTTTTTTTTTTTTTTTTTGAGACGGAGTTTCGCTCTTGTTACCCAGGCTGGAGTGCAATGGCGCGATCTCGGCTCACCGCAACCTCCGCCTCCTGAGTGCCTCAGCCTCCTGAGTAGCTGGGATTATAGGCACGCGCCACCATGCCCAGCTAATTTTTTGTATTTTTAGTAGAGACGGGGTTTCACCATGTTGACCAGGATTGTCTCGATCTCTTGACCTCGTGATCCACCCACCTCGGCCTCCCAAAGTGCTGGGATTACAGGCTTGAGCCACCGCGCCCGGCCATAATTTTTATATACAGTATACTTAATTGTTCTTGGCAACATAGTGTTTTTTGTTTTTATGTATTTTTAAGTCTGGATATTGTCCTGTCACCCAGGCTGGAGTGTGGCGGCACAGTCATAGCTCACTACAGCTTCAAACTCCCCATCTCAACTGGTCCTCCCATCTTGGCTTCCCAAAGAGCCAGAACTATAGGAGTGCACCACCATGCCCAGCTATTTTTTTAAAATATGTAGTAACAATGAGGTCTTGCTGTGTTACCCAAGTTGGTCTCAAAACGCCTGAGCTCAAGCAGTCCCTTCTGCCTTGGCCTGCCAAAGTGCTGGGATTACCAGCATGAGCCACCATGCCCAGCTAAGTATTTAAAATTTTACCACTATGAAAGATATTTTGACTATTTTTTATATTTATGTAAAAAAAAAACTTTGTTTATATATAATTAACCTTTGTTTGTATATAATTATATATAAAAACCAAAGGGATGAATAATAAAATGCATCCCTTTGAAGTACACAATTAAGTATTTTTTAATGTTTACAGAGTTTTACAATCATCAGCACAATCTAATTGCAGAATATCATTATCACCCCCAAAAACCAAATATATTGCTGAAAGAAAAAAAAAATCAGATACTAGAAATCACTCTTCATCTTCCTCTTCACTACAGCCCTGACATAACCATGAATCCACTTTCTGTCTATCTCTATGGATTTCTGTATCTATGTATTTGCCTGTTCTACACATTGCATATAAATGGAATCATACAGTATGTGGCCTATTATATCTGATTTCTTTCCTTTAGCATAATGTTTTCAAGGTTTATCCACGTTGTATCTGTTTTTCTTTTTTTTTTTTTTTTGGAGACAGTGTTAAGCTCTGTCACCCAGGCTGGAGTGCAGTGGTGCAATCTCAGCTCACTGCAACCTCCACCTCCCATGTTCAAGCAATTCTCCTGCCTTAGCCTCCTGAGTAGCTGGGATTATAGGCATGCACCACCATGCCCAGCTAATTTTTATATTTTTAGTAGAGACTGGGTTTCACCATGTTGGTCAGGTTGGTCTCAAACTCCTGACCTCGTGATCTGCCCACCTTGGCCTCCCAAAGTGCTGGAATTACAGGTGTGAACCACTACACCCAGCCCTTGTTCTTCATTCTTATTTCCATTGTGTGGATATAGCACATTTTGTTTATTCATTTATCAGTGATTAGTCATTTGGATCATTTCTACATTTTGAGCTATTATAAATAAGCTACTGTGAACATTTATCTACAAGTTTTTGTGTGGTCATATGTTTTCATTTCTCTCAGGTATAAATCTAGAAGTGGAATTGTTAACTCTTATGTTAACTTTATGAAGAACTGCCCAAATGTATTTCAAAGTGGCTGTACCATTTAACATTTCTACTAGCTTTGTATGAGGGTTCCAATTTTTCCACAT
Organism: Saimiri boliviensis; assembly: GCF_048565385.1. NCBI lineage: Eukaryota > Metazoa > Chordata > Mammalia > Primates > Cebidae > Saimiri > Saimiri boliviensis. The sequence goes on from NC_133449.1 coordinate 23,459,266, forward strand.
CATAATGCATGTTGGTTTCTTTTTTTTAAATTATAGCCATTTTAGTGGTTGTGAAGGGGTATGTCATCCTGGTTTTGACTTACATTTCTCTAATGACCAGTGATGTTGAGTTTCTTTTCATGTACTTACTGGCCATTTATGCATCCTCTTTAAAGAAATGTCTATTCAAATCCTCTGTCCAGTATTTTGCCTTTTTTTTTTTTTTTTTTTTTTTTTGAGACAGAGTCTTACTTTGTTGGCCAGGCTGGAGTGCAGTGGGATGATCTCGGCTCACTGCAACTTCTGTCTCCCAGATTCAAGCAATTCTTGTGCCTCTGCCTCCCAAGTAGCTGGGATAACAGGCATGTACCACCCCATCTGGCTAATTTTTGTATTTTAGTAGAGACAGGGTTTTTCCATGTTGGCCAGGCTGGTCTTGAACTCCTGACCTCAAGAGATCCACCTGCCTCGGCCTTTCAAAGTGCTGGGGTTGCAGAGGTGCACTACTGTGCTCAGCCTGTTCGTATTTTCAAGTGGGTTATTTGCGTTTTTGTTGAGTTGTAAGAATTTGTCATATTTTCTTAATGCAAATTCCTTATCAGATATATGATTTGCAAATATTTCTCTCATTCTTTGAGCACCTTTCAACCCAAACAAAAAGTGAAACAATTACATAGAATTGCTATATATAGAGAGTGCTATTTATTCACTAAAATATTTTTTAGACTTTCTTATTGAAGTATGACTTATATACACAAAAGTACAGGCCAGGTAGGCCAGATGAGTGGCTAATGCATATAATCTTAGAACCACTTTGGAAGGCCAAGGCAGGAGCATCATTTGAGCCCAGGAATTAAACCAGCCCTGGCAACATAGTGAGATCCCATCTCTACAAAAGAAAACCTAAAAAAATCAGCTGTGGTGGCACACACCTGTAGTCCCGGCTATTCAGGAAGCTAAGATGGGAGCTCAATCACTTGAGCCCAAGAGGTTGCAGCTGCAATGAGCCATGTTGGTGCCACTGGACTCCAGCCTGGGCAACAGAGTGAGATCCTATCTCAGGAAAAAAAAAGAAAAGAAAAGAAAAGAAAAGTTCAGAAATCACAACCATATACTAAATGAATTTGGATTATTTCTGTTGGAATAAATCAACTACTTAAAAATAATTTGTTAAAATTTGTCCTTTGGCCATGCACAGTGGCTCATACCTGTAATCCCAACACTCGGAGGCTGGGGTGGATCACTTGAGCCTAGGAGTTCAAGACCAGCCTGGGCAACATGGTAAAACCCCACCTCTACAAAGTATACAGAAATTAGCTGGGCATGGTGGCCTCTATGCTACTCGGGAGTCTGAGGCAGGAGGATCACTTCAGCCCAGAAGGTCAAGGCTTGTAGTAAGTCATGATCACACCACTGCACTCCAGCCTGGGTGACAGAGTGAGACCCTGTCTCAAAAAAAAAAAAAAAATCCAATTGTTTAGTTAACAGAGGTAACCAATCTTTTGGCTTCCCTGGGCCACATTGGAAGAAGAAGAATGGTCTTGGGGCACACATAAAATACTAAAATGCACTAATAATAGCCGATGAGCTTTAAAAAATTTGCAAAAAAATCTCGTAAGTCTAATAATGTTTTAAGAAAGTTTACAAATTTTTGTTGAGCCATGTTCAAAGCCACCCTAGGCCACAGGTTGGACAAGCTTGGTATATGTAGTCATCAAATATTTCATGACTTTAGTACTATTCTAGGTACTGGTATAAAACTCATGCTGGTCAGGGGGTGGTGGTTCACACCTATAATCTCAGCACTTTGGGAGGCTAAGGGAGGAAGATTGCTTGAGCCCAGGAGTTCAAGACCAGCCTGGACAAGACCATGTCTCTACAAAAAATTTTAAAAATATAGCCAGGCACTGTGGTACGTGCCTTTAGTCCCAGCTACTTGGGAGGTTAAGGTGGGAGGATCGCTTGAGCCCAGGAGTTCTGGGCTGTAGTGTGATATGCCAATTGGGTGTCCACACTAAGTTCAGCATCAATATGGTGACCTCCTGGGAGGGACCACCACGTAGCCTAAGGAGGGGTGAACTGGCCCAGGTCAGAAATTGAGCAGGTCTCCCGTGCTGATCAGTAGTGGGATCGTGGCTGTGAATAGCCACTGCACTCCAGCCTGGGCAACATAATGAGACCCTGTCTCTGAAAAAAGAAAAGAAAAAAATATTTTTTTAGGTATATATTTTCACAATAAAAAGTAATAATTAAAACTCATACTGTTCATGAGCTTTTTTTTTTTTTTTTTTTTTTTGAGACGGAGTTTCACTCTTGTTACCCAGGCTGGAGTGCAATGGCACGATCTTGGCTCACCGCAACCTCTGCCTCCTGGGTTCAGGCAATTCTCCTGCCTTAGCCTCCTGAGTAGCTGGGATTACAGGCACATGCCACCATGCCCAGCTAATTTTTTGTATTCTTAGTAGAGACGGGGTTTCACCATGTTGACCAGGATGGTCTCGATCTTTTGACCTAGTGATCCACCCGCCTCAGCCTCCCAAAGTGCTGGGATTACAGGCTTGAGCCACCGAGCCCAGCTGAGCTTATAGTCTTATAAGTTATATTCTTGTGGGTTTTTAGTATTGTTCATATTATTTAATTTAGTATTCATATTAGTTAATTACATCGTTTTGAATACATTTAGTTATTTCATTGTAGGGAATGTTATATATCTCTTAAAATTTCTGTATGTTTCTACATATTATTCATTTTTTACATGTACAGAATGTTCTTCAGAGAAAGAAAATACATTGGGAGCTTTATCATTTTATTTCTTTGCTTTCCAAGGGAATTACCTTCAGAATTACAGAGAATTTTTGATAAAGAAGAGGTGGATGTTAAAGTTGAAGACAAGAAAAATGAAGTATGTATGTCTACAAAGCCTGTGTTCCAGCCCTTTTCAGGACAAGGTCACAGACTAGGAAGGTAAGTATGCCTATTGTCTTGTTTTCCCTAGATCAAGGTTTAATTATCATTATTTTACCCATGTAGACTAAATGAGTAGAGCTTATCATTTCTCTCATTGGAAATCAGATTTTTTAATGTTAATTTTTATGAGGACTCTTAAATTATAGTTACCTAAGTGTATATTAACAGTGCCAGCACTACACTAAAAAATCATGGGGGCTATTTTTGTTTTATACAAATCAAAAGGGCTTGGCTTATTAAGGACAGAATTCAATAGGTAAGTCCTTTTCTCTCCCTTGCACCCACTACTATAGAGTACATGTGCTAGCTTTTGAATATTATTGTTCTGTTTTTATGGTTACCACTGCCTGCAGCATCGTGTTGAATGATCTATGTATAAATTTTGAGGTAATAAAAATGAAAATTAGTGTCAGTATCAAAGCCTTTAATTATTTTCAAGTTTTACAGTTCCCATCCCATCTAACAGAAAATGCAGAGAGATTAGATATGGGAAAGCTCTTTGATTTTTATAAGTTCTCATATTTTTAATTATCAAGATTGGTAAGGTACATACATATTTATCCACACATACAAATATATCTGGATGCATCTTTCAGAATGATGAGGAAGTACTTTATTTAGTTTCTTTTTTATTATAACTCAAGGACTAAGCTCAATAAAGAACTTATAATTTCTTTTAGAAATTCAACCTGAGCAGTAGATAAAGTCCATAGATCTATGAACCTTCTTTAAAATTATCCATTCTGTAAAGCACTACTCAAATAATGCCAGTAACAATATATGTATCTTACAAATTACTTGGATATATATGATTTTATCAGATTCTTAGAACCATCATATAATGTGGACATAATTTATCTTTCTGTTATTATTGAAGAAACAGATATAACTTACAAAAATCTTCCTAAAAACTATACTTACTATAAAATTTTTATAGTAACTATTTAATGATAAAGTTTTATTGAATGGAAAAATGTGTCTAACTTTGTTGTCTGGATTTCCTTAGTGCCACACCAAAAATTGTTTCTAAAGCAAAGAGTATTGAAGTTGAAAATAAAAATAATTTGTCTACTGTTCTGCTAAACAACTTGGAACCTGTTACTAATATACAGATCTGGTTAGCCAATGGGAAAAGGATTGTCCAGAAATTTAACATCTCTCATAGGTGAGTCTTCAATTTCAGTATTTGATTTTTTTTTCACCAAGTTTAAATTTCATTTCTTCTTTTCAGTTCAGTCAAGTTTATTTATTTATTTATTCTGAGACGAAGTCTTGCTGTCTCACCCAGGCTGGAGTACAGTGGCAGAATCTTGTCTCACCACAACCTCCGCCCCCCAGGTTCAAGCAGGATTCTCCTGCCTCAGCCTCCCGAGTAGCTGCAATTACAGGCATTTGCCACCATGCCTGTAATTTTTATATTTTTAGTAGAGATGCGGTTTTGCCATGTTAGCGAGGCTGGTCTCGAACAGGTTGATCCGCCCACCTCAGCCTCCCAAAGTGCTGGGATTACAGGCATGAGCCACTGTTCCCGGCCTTCTTAAAAGCGTTTTTTAGTTGGGTGCCGTGGCTTATGCTTGTAGTCCTAGGAATTTGGGAAGCTGGGGTGGGTAGATTGCTTAAGCCTAGGAGTTCATGACCACCTTGGGCAATATGGTAAAACCCCATCTTTACAAAAAATACAAAAATTAACTGGGCGTGATGGCACACACCTGTAGCTCCAGCTACTCAGGAGGCTGAGGTGAAAGAACCACTTGAGCCCAGGAGGTTGAGGCTGCAATGAGTCATGATCTCACCACTGTACTCCAGCCTGAGTGACAGAGAAAGAACCTATCTCAAAAGGAGAAAAAAAGTTTATTTCATTTGTTTTAATTAAAAGTAGAAACAGCCAGGCTTGGTGACATGTACCTGTAGTCCCAGCTACTCAGGAGGCTGAGGTAGGAGTATCACTTGAGCCCAAGATTTCTGGGCTGTAGTACAATATAACGATTGGGTGTCTACACCAAGTTTGGCATCATTATGGTGACTTCCTGGGAGTGGGGGACCACCAGGCTTGCCTAAGGAGGGGTGAACCGGCCCAGGTTGGAAATGGAGCAGGTCAGAACTCCCATACCACTACACTCCAGCCTGGGCAACATAGCGAGACTCAGTCTCTTAAAAAAAAAAAAAAAAAAAAAGGTAGAAACACCATATATAGCAAATGTAGTTTTTATTTTTATTTTTTTAAATCATTTATTTATTTATTTTCAGGAAATGTGGCACAGATAAATAACAAAATATATGACCAGGCATGGTGGCTCATGCCTGTAATCCCAGCAGTTTGGGAGGCCGAGGCGGGTGGATCATGAGGTTAGGAGTTCAAGACCAGTCTGGTCAAGATGGTGAAACCCCATCTCTTCTAAAAAATACAAAAATTAACTGGGCGTGGTGGCGGGCACCTGTAATCCCAGCTGCTCAGAAGGCTGAGGAAGGAGAATTGCTTGAACCCAGGAGGCGGAGGTTGCAGTGAGCAGAGATCACACCATTGCACTTCAGCCTGGGCAACAGAGCAAGACTCCATCTCAAAAAAAAAAAATAAATAAAGAGAGTTAAAAGAATAAGAATAGGTCGCACACAGTGGCTCACTCCTGTAATCCCAGCGCTTTGGGAGGCCAAGGTGGGCGGATCACAAGTTCAGGAGATCGAGACCGTCCTGGCCAACATGATGAAACCCCATCACTACTAAAATACAAAAAAAAAAAAAAAAATTAGCCGGGGTTGGTGGCATGTACCTGTAGTCCCAGCTACTCAGGAGGCTGAGGCAGAGGAATCACTTGAACCCGGGAGGTGGAGGTTGCAGTGAGCCGAGATCACACCACCACACTCCAGCCTGAGTAATGGAGCAAGAGTCCGTCTCAGAAAAAAATAGTAAGAAGAAGAATAAAATACATATGTACCACCTACCTCAAAACATAGATTCTTACCAGTATACTTTATGTGTCTTTCTATCGTCATGCCTCTTTTCTTCTGTGGAAGAGATAAATAACCATTGTCCTAAATTTGTGTTGATAATTTGCTGCTTTTATTTATAATTTTACCTAGTATATATGTATTCCTAAAATATACTAAGTTGTTTTCCTTATTTTCAAATAATTACTCCAAATTTCAAACCAGCAAAATCTTACAGAAAAGGCTTAAGAACAATATAAAGAACTTTTCTGCCTAACCATTCAAGAGTAAGTGCCAGTCTGATGACCCATCGCTTGAAGTACTTAAGTATAGGTTATATATAAACAAGGACCTTCTTCACCATAACCACAATACAGCCAGTTAAATCAGGAAACTTAACCTTAATAGGCTTGCCACACCCTAATTCAAGATTTTCCATTTTATCCGATACCACCCTTCACAGTAAAAGGCCATTCAGAATCACACATTGCACTTAGTTGCCATGTCTCAGTTTGAAATAGTTCCTTGTATTCCTTTGATTTTTATAACCTTGACTTCTTTTTAATATTATAAGCCAATTTCTTTTTGATGTTTCCTCATGATTATATTTAGGTCACTAATTTTGGCAGGGATGTGACAGAGCTAATGCTTTGTACCTCGCATTGTTCCAACAGGTGCCATCATTTACATTTGTCCCATTATGATGATGTTAAATTTGACACTTGATTAAAGTGGTGTCTACCAGACTCCTTTACTGTAAAGTTACTCATTTTCCCTTTGTAATTAATCTGTATTTTATGGGGAAGGACTTTGAAATAGGATACTTACGTTCCTCACAAAACGTCAGATTGATTGGTTGATTTATGTCTATGACTACTCATACAGATTTTATTTTATCCTATTTTATTCAATAGTTTATGAACTCTTACTATCATTATTTATTTTGATGCTCACATTGTCTCAGGTAGTTTGTGAGACCTCCTTTAAACTGGTTCTTGTGTTATTTTGAAATGTTCCCATAATCCTTGAACACTTCCTCATTTTCAGCACAAATTATTTTTTCAAATTCATTCCATGTTCAAATTATTTTTTCAAATTCATTATTTCAGATTATGTTTTCAAATTCATCCATAATCTCCAGGAATCCCTGGTTCTTTTTAGTGCACAGTGGTATTGAGAATCCAGGATCTGGGTACTAGATATACTTATTGTTTGTCAGGATACCACTGCTTCCAGGCCCTCTGTGTGGAAAGAATTGTTTGTGTGCAGAGACACGCACACTTGCAAAAAAGAAAACTATTTGAAAAATTCAAGAGGGAATACTTCCAAACTCATTCTATGAGGCCAGCATTACCCACATACCAAAATCAACAAAGACACACACAAAAAACCTGTACATACACATATGCATATATATGCACTTATGTTTCTATCTGTATTTATTCCTGTTCTTTTTTTCTTTTTTTTTGAAACAGTCTCACTCTTTTGCCTAGGCTGGAGTGCAGTGGCACGATCTCAGCTCATTGCAACCTCTTCCTCCTGGGTTCAAGCGATTCTTGTGCCTTAGCCTTCTGAGTAGCTGAGATTATAGGCACCCATCATCACTTTTGGCTAATTTGTTTTTTGTTTGTTTATTTGTTTTTTGGGTTGTTTTTGAGACGGACTCTAGCTCTGTCACCAGGCTGGAGTGCAGTGGCGCAATCTTTTTTTTTTTTTTTTTTTGAGACGGAGTTTCGCTCTTGTTACCCAGGCTGGAGTGCAATGGCGCGATCTTGGCTCACTGCAACCTTCGCCTCCTGGGTTCAGGCAATTCTCCTGCCTCAGCCTCCTGAGTAGCTGGGATTATAGGCACGCACCACCATGCCCAGCTAATTTTTTGTATTTTTAGTAGAGACGGGGTTTTACCATGTTGACCAGGATGGTCTCGATCTATTGACCTCGTGATCCACCCGCCTCAGCCTCCCAAAGTGCTGGGATTACAGGCTTGAGCCACCGCGCCCGGCCTGCAGTGGCACAATCTTGGTTCACTGCAACCTCTGCCTCTTGTGTTCAGGTGATTCCTCCTGCCTCGGCCTCCTGAGTAGCTGGGACTACAGGCGTCCGCCACCATGCCCAGCTAATTTTTGTACTTTAGTAGAGACAGAGTTTCACCATTGTTGGCCAGGATGGTCTCAATATCCTGACCTAGTGATCCACCCGCCTTGGCCTCCCAAAGTGCTGGGATTACAGGCATGAGCCACCGCTCACGACCTAATTTTTTTATTTTTAGTAGAGAGGGTTTCACCATATTGGCCAGGTTGGTCTTGAACTCCTGGCCTAAGTTTGATGAAGAGGTAGTTTGTGGAGAAGTATGATTGGAGGGCAAAAGGGATATGATCTAATGGTAGTAAATTAAGGGGAACTTAGCTTAGCCTGTTTGTTCAGATTCTTCTTGGTATCTCTGCATCTTCAAGGATAAAGCTGTTCCTTTCCTGTTGGTATAGGGACGATACCTCCGGAATGAAAGTTTTACGATCTACTTTAGAGGAAGGAGATAATTGCTTTTATAGGCTGCTTTGAGGGGAGAAGGACAAGGGAAAAATGAGAGTGACCTACCTGCCTCTGCTGTTTTCTCAAATGCCAAGGTGCTATATTTTAGGGTACCATATCCTGAACCCTGTCAACCTTTTTAGCACTGTGACATGTTTCTCTTAATCTTTGGTAATGCTTTTTGTGCTAAATCTACTCTGCCTGATATTAATATGGTCATAACAGCTTCCTTCTAGTTAGTATTTTCCTGTTATATCTTTTTTTTTTTTTTTTTTTTTTTTTTTTTTTTTTTTTTGAGACAGGGTCTTGTTCTGTTACCAAGCTGGAGTGCAGTGGCACAATCTCAGCTCACTGCAACGTCCGCCTCCCAGGTTCAAGCGATTCTCCTGCCTCAGCCTCCTAAGTAGCTGAGATTACAGATGCGTGCACCACACCTAGCTAATTTTTGTATTTTTGGTAGAGAGGGGATTTCACCTTGTTGGTCAGGCTGATCTCGAACTCCTGACCTCATGATCCAGCTGCCTCAGCCTTCCAAAGTGCTGGGATTACAGGTGTGAACCACCGTGCCCAGCCTCTCCCTACTTTTAATTTCAACTTATCTCTATATCTGTCTGTATATTGAAAACTGTCTCTTATAAATAGTTATCTGAGTTTTGTTTTTAAATCTAGGCTAACATTATTAGTTGTTTCTGGTTTTGTGGGGTTTTTTTTCCCTCCTCCTGCTTTACTCTGCAAGGAGGTTTCTTTTTGTGGTTTTGTTTTTAGCTACCATGTATTGGGGGCTTTTTATGTGTTTGGCTCTCTTGAAGGCATTTCACTTTTATGTCTGTCAAAACCATTCTAGACAGCTGAAATCACACAACTGATTATCATAATAATAGAAGAAGCACAAGTTTGAAATTGTGTCGAGGAATGTTCTTTTGTGACCTAAATTCCTTCCAAATGAAGAGAGGAGAGCAAACTAAAGATGTAGAAAATGGGAAGGGGGGGATTTGTTATTCTAGCCCAAGCTTATTTGTTTATCATCATGGAAATAAAATACGTAGTCTCGACTTGTTTATCTAGATCAGTAACAATGAAACATGTAGATTTATTTTTCCCCTAAATGACTGAAGCATTTAAAAATGTTTGGCCACAGCATTTATTTAGTAATGATTAATCAGGCTAAATAATTTCATTTTTTTTATTGTTTTTGGTGGAGACAGGGTCTCACCTGCTGAGATTACAGGCATGAGCCACTGCACCTGACCAACAATTTCACTGTTACTCTCTTCCTACCTTTTTGCTATTTTTGTCAACAAATGTTACTTCTATGAACATTTTAACAACTCTCAAAATGTTATTACTTGTAAACAATTAATATTCACTTATAATTACATTTTATTTTTTCTGGTGTTTTCCCCCCAGTTTGATGTGTTTTAGCCTAAATGATTATCCTTAGTATCTCTATAATTTTATTTATTTATTTATTTATTTATTTATTTATTTTAGAAACAGAGTCTTGCTTTGTCACCCAGGCTGGAGTGCAGTGGTGGCTCACTGCAACCTCTCCCTCTTGGGTTGGAGCAGTTCTCTTGCCTCAGTCTCCCAGTAGCTGGTATTACAGGTGTGTACTACCATGCTTGGCTAATTTTTGTATTTTCAGTAGAGACAGGATTTCGCCATGTTGGCCAGCTGGTCTTGAACTCTTTACTTCAGGTGATCCACCCATCTCGGCTTCCCAGAGTATTGGGATTACAGGCGTGAGCCACTGCACCGAGCCAATTTTTGTAATTTTTTTTTAGTAGAGATGAGGTTTCACCATTTTGGCCAGGCTGGTCTCCAACTCCTGACCTCATGATCTGCCCACCTCGACCTTCCAAAGTGCTGGGATTACAGACATGAGTCATCTCGCCCAGCCTTTAGTATCTCTTTAGTTGCTTATCTACTAATGCTGAATTCTGTTAGCTTTGATTTGAACACATCTTGGTTTTTTTAAATTAATTTTTTATTATATTTTTACACTAGGTATACAGAACTCACATATCTTCATTTTTAAAGACCATTTTCACTAGGCTAGAATTGTCAGGTTTTTCTAGCACATCAGCTCTTAAGAATGCCCATACGTTGTCTTCCAGCTTCCATTCTTCCTACTGAAAAATTAGCCGTCAGCCTTTTTCTTGCTTTTTTGAAAGGTATTAAGTATTTTTTTCTCTCAGTGTAAAATTTTTCTCCTTGTTCTTAGATTTTAACAGTTTGAATGTGATGTGCCTAGGTGTTAGTTGTCTTTCTATTAGGTTGCTTAGAATTTGCTAGGTTTCTTGGATCCATAGTTTAGGTTTTTTCTCAGTTTGGGGAGTTTCTTAGCCAGTATTGATAGAAATTTTCTCGTGTTTTATTCTCTCTTGTATTTGGCATTTGTGACTTTATTTACATGTATGTTAGATGTTATCAGTGTGTCTTATGTTCTGTTCTAATTTTTTTCTTCTTTTTCCTTCTGATTCAGTCTGCCTATTTTCTATTTGACCTGTCTTCCAGTTCAGGAATATGTTGTATTGGTTTGGTCTGTTAAATACATCTGTTGGAATTCTTTTTTTTTTTTTTTTTTGAGACGGAGTTTCGCTCTTGTTACCCAGGCTGGAGTGCAATGGCGATCTCGGCTCGCCGCAACCTCCACCTCCTGGGTTCAGGCAATTCTCCTGCTTCAGCCTCGTGAGTAGCTGGGATTATAGGCATGTGCCACCATGCCCAGCTAATTTTTCTGTATTTTTAGTTAGAGACGGGGGTTTCACCATGTTGACCAGGATGGTCTCGATCTCTTGACCTTGTGATCCACCCGCCTCGGCCTCCCAAAGTGCTGGGATTACAACCTTGAGCCACCGCGCCTGGCTCTGTTGGAATTATTACTTTCAGTTATACTATCACTTCTAAACTTTTCATTTGAGTCTTTGTTATTTTTAAGATCTCAGGTGAAATTCCTCATCTTTTTCGTTTTGTCTGTTGCTGCTTCTGCATTTTGGCATACCTTATAATTTGTCTGGTTATTAGATATTATTTACGGAAACATTGTTGAAGTTTCAGATGACATCATCTTTCTCCAAAGATAGCTGTGCTTCTGTCAGACAGATTCCTAATGGATTATGTTGATTTAATTAAGAGTTGGTTGGATTGACTATAGATTTTACTGGGGCTATCTGTTTTGCTTTTAGAGCATGGGCTTGATCCTTAGGGTCTGACTCTGGGAACTGGTGAAAACCTAGGTGTTTACCAACACTCCTTCACACTGGCAGAGCTTAAACTCCAGAAGCCATGTATCTAGCATTTTTCAGCTGTTAGACTCTCTCCTCAGTTGCTGCTTTCTGTTGGGTTCTTTGAATTCTCATTCTTCTAATAGCTGAGGAGTTATCTAATAACTTGAGAATTTGCTACGGTTTTCTGGGCACATTTCTTTGTGATTCCCTCTCTTCCAGGATTTTGGCTCATAAATCCCAACTTCTTGTCTCTCCTTGGTATAATGAATTTCCCCTGCTAATTCACTGCTACAAATTGGAAAATGCCCTCAGTGAAAAAAACATTGTGAATGTGGAGCTCACCTTGTGGATTTCCCTTCTCACAGAGCTCTCAAATATTTTACATTGGTTGGTCTTCAGTGCTTTCACACAGCTCTTCTATGTTTAGATGCTCCTTGACTTATGGTGTAATGTCCCCATAAACCCGTCCATGTTGAAATACATTTAATACCTTGATAAATCCATTGTAAAGTTGAAAAACTGTTATGTCAAAGCAGTGTAAGTCGGGGACCATCTGTATATTGTCCAGCTTTTATAGTAATAAAATTGTTTATTTTTGAGAGGGAGTCTTGCTCTGTTGGTCAAGCTGGAATGCAGTGGCTCAATCTTGGCTCACTGCAACCTTCACCTCCTGGGTTCATATGGTTCTCCTGCCTCAGCCTCCTGAGCAGCTGGGATTACAGGCACATGCCACCATGCCCGGATAATTTTTGTATTTTTAGTAGAGACAGGGTTTCACCATGTTGGTCAAGCTGGTCTCAAACTCCTGACCTCATGATTCACCCTCCTTGGCATCTCAAAGTACAGAGATTACACACATGAGCCACCGCGCCTGGCATATAGCAGTATTTTTAGGGACACTACTTAAATAAAAGCTATTTCATAAATGATCAAAACAAAACCCTCTTATTGCCTTTTTATTTTTTAAGATGGAGTCTCACTCTGTCACTTAGGCTGGAGTGCAGTGGCACCATCTCAGCTCACTGCAAGCTGCACCTCCCGGGTTCAAGCATTTCTCCTGCCTTAGCCTTCCACATAGTTGGGATTACAGGCATGCACCACCACACCTGGCTAATTTTTGTATTTTTAGTAGAGATGGGGTTCATCTTATTGGCCAGGCTGGTCTCAGTTGATCTGCCCACTTCAGCCTCCTAAAGTGCCAGGATTACAGCATGAGTCACCATGCCCAGCCCTCTTAATGTCCTTTTTTTTTTTTTTGAGACAGAGTTTTCCTGTTGTTGCTCAGACTGGAGTGCAATGAATGGCACAATCTGGGCTCACTGCAACCTCTGTCTGCCTCCTGGGTTCAAGTGATTCATTCTCCTCCCTCAGCCTCCCAAGTGGCTGGGATTACAAGCATGCATCACCATGCCTGGCTAATTTTTTGTATTTTTAGTAGAGACGGGGTTTTTCCATGTTGGTCAAGCTGATCTTGAACTCCCCACCTCAGGTGACCCACCTGCCTTGGCCTAGCAAAGAACTAGGATTACAGGCCACCACACCCAGCCTCTCTTAATGTCTTTTTAAATTCTGCTGAATCTTTAGTTATGTTCCATTTGCATTCCTATTGTTCAATTATGCCTTCTCTTTTTATGTTTTCTTTCTTTCTTTTTTTTGAGACAGAGTCTCTATTGCCCAGGCTGGAGTGTACTGGTACCATCTGGGCTCACTGCAACCTCCACCTCCCAGGTTCAGGCAGTTCTCTCCCTCAGCCTCTCAAGTAGCTGCGATCATAGGCACCCGCCACCACACCCGGCTGATTTTTGTGTTCATCTGTAGGGGTTCAGTCAGGATTGTGGGAGAAATTGTAAAATAGACACAAACCTTGGAAGGCTGGAAGGTTTTGCAAAAGCCTTACAATAGAGTTATGGCTGAAGGTAGCCTAATCCTCTTTGAGCTAACAGCAAAATTAAATAACAAAGAAATGTAAAAGAGCTTCTAAATAGTTTGCTTACTCCTGTGGTCCTAAGACTAACCTTTGACCATCAACAGTTGCATGATTGCTTTATACTCTGGAGATCGGTATCTTGTTAATTACCTTCTAGTATTGTTTACTCACAACCTTTGTCATTTAATCTGGACTAAATAAATTTGAACTTGGCTGGCAGATCAAGGTGTGGCTGCTAGAACTTTTTCAGTCAGCTGCCTAGCCTCCTAGTCCACTTTTTCACTGAATAACAGTGTTTGAGTACGTTATTCATCCGTCGTGCAGCTAAGGTCTGCAGGATGGACCCCAGCAGTCATCATCATTGATACATGAGCTTTTTGATTTATTTTTCACTCATCCAATATTTATTGTATCTCTGATAGGCACTTTTTTAGGCACTGAGGATATATCTATGAACAAAAATAAAAATAACTTGTTTTTGTGTAATTTCTAGTCAGGAGAGACAGAAAATAAGTCATATAATGTTTGAGAAGAAACATTTGAAAAATATAAAAGCAGAGAAGAATCATGGATAAGAATCTTGGCAGAGCACAGTGGCTCATGCCTGTAATCCTAGTACTTTGGGAGGCTCAGCAGGCAGACCACCTGAGGTCAGGAGAAGACCAGCCTGGCCAACAAAGGGAAACCCCGTCTCTACTAACAAATACAAAAATTAGCTGGCTATGGTGGTGGGTGCCTGTAGTCCCAGCTAATCAGGAGGCTGAGGCAGGGAGAATTGCTTGAACCTGGAAGACAGAGGTTGCAGTGAGCCAAGATCAGGCCATTGCACTCCAGCCTGGGCAACAGAGCAAGACTCTGTCTTAGGGAAATAAAAAGAAACTTATGTTTTTGTTTTTGTTTTTATAATTTTTTTTTTTTTGAGATGGCATCTCATCCTTTCACCCAGGTTGGGATGCGGTGACGTGATCTCAGCTCACTGCAACCTTCGTCTCCCAGGCTCAACCTTCATCTCCCACCTCAGACTCCCGAGCAGCTGGACCCCTTTTAAGATCACATTCAAATCCTTTGACATCCATGAATCTTTCCCCAGTTCTTTTAATCTTTGTTTTCTTGCTTTTTATATTTATGTTGGTTGATGTAAGCTTTAACCTTCAGTCATCCAATTTTTGGTACCCAAATGAATACACAGGGTGTTAGACATTTTTGGTAACCCTTACATGTTTCATAAAGTGGCACATGGTGAATTTGAGTGAAGTGCTTGAATGAGAGAATTCTTTCTTAAGTGATTTACATATTTTATTCATTCTGAGTTGCGTATTTTTTCACATTTTAGCATCCGTGAAATAAGGATGCATTCTATAATCCATGGCTACCTGACAGTCATGATACAATTGTGATGGCCTTAGCATCTGCCTCAAAGTGTACAATGAGTGTCAGTGGAACAAAAGACTATTCAAAAAAGGTAGTCAAGCACTCTTTTTTGAGACAGGGTCTTGCTTTGTCACCCAGACTGGAGTGCAGTGGCACGATCTCGGCTCACTGTAACCTCCACCTCTGGGGTTCAAGCAATCCTCCTGCCTCAGCCCCCCAAGTAGCTGGGACTAGAGGCTAGTGCCACCACATTCAACTAATCGTTGTATATTTAGTAGAGACGGGGTTTTGTCATGTTGTCCAGGCTGGTCTCAAACTCCTGGACTCAAACTATCTGCCTTCCTCAGCCTCCCAAAGTGCTGAGATTACAAGTGTGAGCCACAGTGCCCCACTGATAGTAGAGCACTTATAAAAGAAATTCTATTTCGAAGGCCAAGGTGGGTGTATCACTTAAGGTCAGGAGTTCGAGACCAGCCTGGCCAACATGGCGAAACCCTGTCTACAAAAAAAAAAAAAAAAAATTAGCCGAGCGTGGTGGTGGGCAGCTGTAGTCCCAGCTACTCGGGAGGCTGAGGCACAAGAATTGGTTGAACCCAGGAGGCAGAGATTGAAGTGTTCCAAGATTGTGCCACTGCACTCCAGCTGGTACAACAGAGCAAGACCCCATCGTCCCCCTGCCAAAAAAAATCAATTATCACCCACTGTATTAGTCTGTTCTCATGCTGCTAATGAAGACATACCCGAGACTGGGCAATTTATAAAGGAAAGAGGTTTAATTGACTCACAGTTTTACATGGCTGGAGAGGCCTCACAATCATGGCAGAGGGCAAAGAGGAGCATAGGCACGTCTTACATGGTGGCTGGTGGGAGAGAGCATGTGTAGGGGAACTCTCATTTATAAAACCATCAGATCTCATGAAACTTATTCACTATCAGGAGAACAGCATGGGAAAAACATGCCCCCATGATTCATTTACCTCCCACCAGGTCCCTCCCTATGGGAGTTACTATTGGAGATTTGGGTGGGGACACAGTCAAACCGTATCACCAACATACCTGATGATACAGAGGGTGGGTATCATGTGGAAAAACATACATCGATGACTGAATCAAAAATGATTCAGAGGATTCAAGTCTGAATAATATTCAAGTGTTTGGAGTGTCAACTATTTTACTTGAATTTTCCATTTTATGGAAGCACATGAGTGATTTGATAAATGCTTGCATGAAATTAGGTCTAAAAATGCTTTTTCTGGCCAGGCGCGGTGGCTCATACCTGTAATCCCAGCACTTTGAGAGGCCAAGGTGCCTCTCAAGATCATGAGGTCAGGAGATTGAGACCATCCTGGACAACATGGTGAAACCCGTCTCTACTAAAATTACAAAAATTAGTTGGGCGTGGTGGCATGCGCCTGTAGTGCCAGCTACTCAGTAGGCTGAGGTAGGAGAATTGCTTGAACCTGGGAGGCAGAAGTTGGAGTGAGCTGAGATCATGCCACTGCACTCCATCCCAGCAACAGAGAGACACTCTTTCTCAAAAAAAAATTTTTTAAGTGCTTTTTCTTTTTGTTTTTTGTTTTTTGTTTTTGAGACAAAATCTCACTATGTCACCCAGGCTGAACTGCAGTGACACAAGGATACATTGATCTCCTGGGCTCAAATGATTCTCCCACCTCAGCCTCTCAAGTAGCTGGGACTATAGGTGTGCACCACCACATCCAGCTAATTTTTTTTTAATATACATCCAGCTAATTATTAAAAATTTTTCTTTTTTGTAGAGACGGGGCCTCCATATGTTTCCCAGGCTGGTCTTGAACTCCTGAACTCAAGTAGTCCTTTGACCTTGGCCTCCCAAAGTGCTGGGATATCAGGTGTGAGCCACTGTGCCTGGCCCAAAAGTGCTTTTTCAATAAATAGAAAATAAAATGTTAAGTATTAAGAAAACATTTGTCATAGTCTAGATTTAAACCTGTTTTTTTGACTAGGTGTGGTAGCTTGCATTTGTAATCTCAGCACTCTGAGAGGCCAAGCCAGAAGGATGATTTGAGCCCAGGAGTTCAAAACCAGCCTGGGAAACATGGAAACATATGCAACATGGCAAAGCCCTCGTCTGTACAAAAGATAAAAAATTAAAAAATTACCTGGGATTGGTGACTTGCTTCCATAGTCTTCAATACCTGGGAGGCTGAGGTGAGAAGATTGCTTGAGCCAGGGAGGTCAAGTCTTCAGTGAGCTGTAATTGCACCACTGTCCTCCAGCCTGGGCAACAAGTAAGACACTGTCTCAAAATGAAATAAAATTTAAAAAATAACAATACATACAAAATGAGGTGTCTTAAAATAAATGGCATCTCAGTTTCTATCAGTATTTACACTCTTCCTCTTTAAATACACATATATGAGCCTAACTTTGAACTACAATCATTTGCAGTGATTATATTATGTTATAGTGAATAATACTATGTTCATTATGCTAGCTAAAATTCCACCACCACGGATTTAAAGTTTTTCTTAATTGGATTTGAAGCACCTCATGACCTTGTATTTGAGAGATACAACCTATATCTGTGTAGGATCATTGATTGGACAGTTTCTATTCTATTCAGAGCTAGTTATATAGATACATAAACTTTATTTATTTATTTATTTACTTACTTACTTACTTATTTCGAGATGGAGTCTCACTCTGTCGCCAGGCTGCAGTGCAGTGGCATGATCTCAGTCCAGTGCAACCTCTGCTCCATTCAAGCGATTCTCCTGCCTCAGCCTCCCGAGTAGCCAGGATTACAGGCGCCCTCCTGCCTGGCTACTTTTTGTATTTTTAGTAGAGATGGGGTTTCACTATGTTGGCCAGGCTGGTCTCCAACTCCTGACTTCAAGTGATCCATCTGCCTCAGCCTCCCAAAGTGTTGGGATTACAGGCGTGAGCCACCACGCCCAGCCTAAACTTTCTGTTACAGAAAATTGTAGATGCATCCAAAAGCAGAGAAGATATGATGCATCACTCAGCTCCCAGTGAATTATCTGTAAGCAAATCACAGAAAGATTAGGACTCTCTAAAACAGCCATAATTCCTTTGTCATACCTAAGATAATTTAACAGTAGTAATTTCTTATTGTCATCAAATATCTGGGAGTCAAACTTCAAAAGATAGCCCAGGCCAGGTGCAGTGTATAATCACGCCTATAATCCTAGCACTTTGGGATGCCAAGGAAGGCAGATCACCTGAGGTCAGGAGTTTGAGACCAGCCTGGCTAATACGATGAAACTGTATCTCTACTAAAAATGCAAAAAGTTAGCTAGGCATGGTGGTGGTGGCATGCATCTATAATCACAGCTACTTGGGAGGCTGAGACTGGAGAATCGCTTGAACCTGGGAGGCAGAGGTTGCAGTGAGCCAAGATCACACCATGACACTCCAGCCTGGGCAACAAGAGCAAAACTCTTTCTCTCAAAAAAAGAGAAAAAAGTCCAAGTAATCAGTTATATCATAATTTGATTATTCTATGTATTAACATATCCAGAGTCCAGGTGTGGTGTTCATGCTGATAATCTTAGCACTTTGGGAGGCTAAAGCAGGAGGATCACGTGAGCCCAGGAGTTCAAGGCTGCAGTGAACTATGATGGCACCATTGCACTCCATCCTGGGTGACAGAGCAAGATACTGTCTCTCAATACAGTAATAACATATCCAGATACTTTTACCAGTTGTTATTACTATAAATTAGCTAATTCAGATTTTCATAAAATTATATTAATATTTTTTGCTGTTTTGCAGAGTAAGCCATATCAAAGACTTCATTGAAAAATACCAAGGATCTCAAAGAAGTCCTCCATTTTTCCTGGCAACAGCTCTTCCTGTCCTCAGATTGCTAGATGAGACACTCACCCTGGAAGAAGCAGACTTACAGAATGCTGTTATCATTCAGAGACTCCAAAAAACTTCTGCACCTTTTAGAGAACTTTCAGAGCATTGATTTTTGATAGACTAAGTGGAGAATTTGTGGAGAAATGGTAGTTGTAAGTAAACATGCAAACCAAAATTGGGGACTGAAGTCAGACTCACTACACTTTGGGTTCGAGTACTATTAAACTCTCTCCTGATGAGATGTTAGAGAAGTACGAGTTAGGAAAGTAGCATATGACTGGAAACTATATTCAGTGCACTTTTTCCAAAAGGCTACTCAGAAAAATATACTTATTTTCAAATACCAATTATCAAGATATATTAAATAGCCGTGTTATTTAGAATCTTTCTTAATATGGTATAAATTAGCAAGTGTGTTCACAATATTATTCAAACATCATTCCCAAACAGCAGGGATTTGTTTAAATGTTAGCTGTCTCAGAGTTTTTAAATAGCTAATGTGGCCAGGCACAGTGGCTCACGCCTGTAATTCTAGCACTTTGGGAGGCCGAGGCAGGCAGATCATGAGGTAAAGGGATTGAGACCATCCTGGCCAACATGGTGAAACCCTGTCTCTACCAAAAATACAAAAAGTAGTTGGACATGGTGGCATGCACCTGTAATCCCAGCTACTCAGGAGGCTAAGGCAGGAGAATTGCTTGAAGCCAGGAAGCGGAGATTACAGAGTGAGCCAAGATCTGCCACTGCACTCCATCCTGGCAACAGAGCAAGACTCCATCTCAAAACAATAAAAATTTAGAAATTTAAAATTAAAATTAAAAATACATAGCTAAAACATTGAAAAATTATACATGGCAGGTTAAAAGTATCAGTGTAATTATTTTGCCACTTAGATGCAACGCTGGAGAGACCTGTTTTTACCACAGCTATGGCTAAACATCTAAATGTCTTTGGTTTTTATTCTGTAATGGCAACATATACTCAAATATTAATTTGGCAACAATATCAAAGATATATTTTCATTTAAGAATTAAATTGTGGACTGGGCACAGTGGCTCACACCTGTAATCCAAACACTTTGGGAGGCCAAAGTGGGCAGCTCACCTGAGGTCAGGAGTTCAATACCAACCTGACTAACATGGTGAAACCCCATCTCTACTAAAATACTTTAAAAATTAGCCAGGCCTGGTGGCGGGTGTCTGTAATTACAGCTACTCAGGAGTTGAGGCAGGAAAATCTCCCAGCTTGAACCTGGGAGATGGAGGTTGCAGTGAGCCGAGATTGCACCATTGCACTCCAGCCTGCGTGACAAAAGTGAAATTCCATCTCGAATAAAGAAAAAAAATAAAATTGTGTCTGGGCACAATGGATCATGCTTGTAATCCCAACACTTTGAGAGGCCAAGATGGGATGATCATTTGAGGCCAACAGTTTAAAAGCAGAATGGTCAACATAATGAGACCTCCTATTTTTTTTTTCCTTTGGAAATGAAGTATTGTTCTGTGTCCAGGCTGGAGTGTAGTGGCATGATCTTGGATCACTGCAACCTCTGCCTTCCACCTGTCTCAGCCTTCTGAGTAGCTGGGACTAGAGGCGTGTGCCACCATGCCCAGCTAATTTTTTTGTATTTTAGTAGAGACGGAGTTTTACCATGTTGGCCAGGATGGTCTCAATCTCCTGACCTCGTGATCCACCCACCTCGGCCTCCCAATATGTTGGGCTTACAGGCGTGATCCACAGCACCCAGCCCTTCTATCTTTTTTTAATTAAAAAAATAAAAGAATAAAATTGTGTAGCTTAGTATAGTGTCAATATTAATCTGTCTACTCACATTTCAACACTCTAACAATGTAATTAAAAGAAAGTTATCTCTCTATAAACCCTATTTCCTTTCTATTTTCTTTGAAAAAACTATGGATTTGTTTTTGGCTAACGTTTGGGATTAGCCATTTATTTGCCACCACTCACTTAGAATCTAATGCCTGTGTACTGTCACATTACTAATGTTTTTTAAATACATCACATAAAATATGGGTTTCTGTTTCATACATCAGAGTCAACTTGTGTATACATTTAAAGATATTTCATTTTGATGTCATGAAGAAAAACATGCTTTATGTCATAGACTTTTAACTTTTAAATCCAGTTAGACCACCATTTTTCACTGTCAGATTAAATCTCCATACCTGAAAATAAGTTTAAGATGCTTTTTTGCAAATGATCTATTGAATCAGATTTAAAATGAAGTATGCATTGAGTTTGCCAAGGAACTAAGCAGCCCATAGCAGTAGTAATATTTGTAGGGTGCGAGATGCATCTTATAAAGCAGCAGTTCTCAAACATTTTGATCTCAAGACCATTTATTTATGTGAGCTATGTATTATTATTATATTAAACATTAAAAATTTAAAATATTTATTTATTTAAAAATAATAGCTTCTGGCTGGACGTGGTAGCTCACGCCTGTAATCTCAGCACTTTGGGAGGCCAAGACAGGTAGATCACTTGAGCCCAGGAGTTCAAGACCAGCCTGGGCAACAAGGCAAAACCCCATCTATAAAAATCACAGAAATTAGCTGGGTACGGTGGCTCACACGTGTAATCCCAGCACTTTGGGAGGCCAAGGCAGGCAGATCACCTGAGGTCAGGAGTTTGAGACCAGCCTGGTCAACGTGGTGAAACCACATCTCTACTAAAAATACAAAAATTAGCCTGGTGTGGTGGTGCACGCCTGTAATCCCAGCTACTCGGGAGGCTAAGGGAGGAGAATTGCTTGAACTTGTGAGGCAGAGGTTGCAGTAAGCCAAGATGGTGCCACTGCACTCCAGCCTGGGCGACAGAGCAAGACTCCATCTCAAAGAGAAAAAAAAAAAAAAATTAGCTGGGCATGGTAGTGCATGCCTGTAGATCTGCTGGGGAGGCTGAGGTGGGAAGATTGATGTAGCCTGGAAGGCAGAGGTTGCAGTGAGCCAAGATTGTGCTACTGCACTCTAGCTTGGGCGGCAGACTGAGACTCTGCCTCAATAATAATAATAATAATAATAATAATAATAATAGGTCGGGTGCAGTGGCTCATGCCTGTAATCCCAGCACTTTGGGAGGCCAAGGTGGGCAGATCACCTGAGATCAGGAGTTCAAGACCAGGTTAGCTAATGTGGTGAAATCCCATTTCTACTAAAAATACAGAAAATTAGGCATTTTGGCACATGCCTGTAATCCCAGCTACTCAGGAGTCTGAGGCAGGAGAATTGCTTGAACCTGGGAGGCAGAGGTTGCAGTGAGCTGAGATTGCACCATTGCACTCCAGCTTGGGCAACAAGAGTGAAACTCTAGCTTAAAAACAATAAATAAATACATACAAACTTTTTTTTGAGACGGAGTTTTGCTCTTTCGCCTAGGCTGGAGTGCAATGGCACCATCTTGGCTCACTGCAACCTTTGCCTCCCAGGTTCAAGCAATTCTCCTGCCCTAGCCTCCCAAGTAGCTGGGATTATTGGCACCTGCCACCATGCCTGACTAATTTTTCTATTTTTAGCAGAGGTGGGGTTTCGCCATGTTGGCCAGGCTGGTCTTGAACTCCTGACCTCAGGTTATCTGCCAGCCTCAGCCTCCCCAAGTGCTGGGATTACAGGCGTGAGCCATTGTGTCCAGCCAATAATAACTTCTAAAACAGTAAGATTTAGTGAGGAAAGCAGTGTGCTTTTTTCATGAGTTACTTTCTGTCTTAAAGAAGATAGATGGGTTCTCATATGTTCTAGATTCAATCTGTTATGCAGTCACATATCATGTAGACTCTGGAGAACACCACTGTACACTTGTGAGAGAATTAAAAAGAAGCAAATAACACCTTAGTATGATCATGAAAAATGTTTTGACTTCACAGCTCCCTGAATGGGTCTCGGGAACCTCTAGGGATCCCTCAGGCACACTTTGAGAGCCAATCTATACAGAATGATGGTTCACAATGATTTTCAAGCCTTAGTTTAAGAATCATTTGGTCAGCTTTTCAAAAATGCTTATTTCTGCCACCTACCAAAAAGATTCTGATACATCGTATCTGGGATGGGTCTCAGATCCATGCATTTTTTATCTCAAGTAATTCTTAAGTATATGGTAGAAGTACCATTCTTCAGGAAATCCTGTGCTAAGCATCTACCCTAAGAAAATAAAACCTGCATGGTTTTACCATGGACAGTGGAAGACTCCACTGAAACTAGTTTGCTAGACCACTAAGTTTATCCTTGTCACCCAGTTTGCTCTTGGAAAGAGTCTGCTCCCTTTTATCGCTGAACCAATCATTGCATAAACCTGTGCTTTATCACCTGTAGCACAGCCAAGACAAGGCTGGAACATTTAATTAAGGTTTTTACTAAGGACTTGGGAATAACAACAGGGGAATATCTATGCAACTAGATGACCTGACATAAAATCTATGTTCTGATTGTAATCTATTGTAAGAATGCTGCTTTTCCTAGCTCCCAGCCTTCCATGGGGCAGAGGTCTTGTCTTTTTATTAGTAAGAGAGGGTGGACAAAGGAGAGCCTTTTCCTTTTGTCCTTTACTCTTAGAAATGAACAGGTACATAATAGACAATAAATATTTATTGTTGGTAGTGTTTACACAGCTGTGTTAGAGCCTCTCTGTAGTGAAACAAAAATGTTAATTCCTACCAAAAAAAAAAAAAAATGAGGCAATGGTAACCTCAATGAACTTATCTTTCTGATATAGAAAATAACAGGATGATTGTCAATACATGTTCAGGAATCTAAGAAAATGTTTCATTTAGGCCTATCATGTAGCATTTTTATTTGCATAATTATAGTCAACATATGATTCTCCATATAGGGGTCTCTTATTGAGAATGTTTCTTGTGTACATATAGAAAGCCTCTTTGGTAGATTTTCCGGTTTATAATTATTTAACCAGAAGATACACAGGAGGTTCTATTGTATGTACCTGTCAAATACACTCCAGTAAGGGTCCTATGGAGAAAGACCTGTCATCAGCAATAACCTTCATTATTCTAACTGTGAAATGTTCATTAATGTGAATAATATTCTCAAAGGTTTTCTACAATGAGAATCATCCAGTGAAGGTTTTTACCTGAAAATTTAAAAGTTGTAAAGTTGTTAGTTAAATGTGTGGAATTATCAAAAGAGGTTGACTTTGGAAAACAAACTGAATTTCCTAAGGAAAGGAAAACTTGAAAATAAGCATCTTACATATGGAATACAATTTGACCTAAGCAATTGTTTAAAAACTGTCTTCAGTTTCTTGAAAATAATTGTTAGGGCTGATATGTAGAAATACATATCTAGGCCAGGTGCAGTGGCTTATGCCTAAAATCCCAGCACTTTGGGAGGCCAAGGCGGGCGGATCACAAGGTCAAGAGATGAAGACCATCCTGGCCAACATGATGAAACCCCATCTCTACTAAAAATGCAAAAATTAGTTGGGCATGGTGGCGCATTTCTATAGTCCCAGCTACTCAGGAGGCTGAGGCAGGAACTTGAACCCAGGAGGTGGAGGTTGCAGTGAGCCAAGATCACACCGCTGCACTCCAGCCTGGTGAGAGAGCGAGACTCCATCTCAAAAAAAAAAGAAAAAAGAAATACATATCTAATGTTACAGATTCTGGTTTATTGGTTAATTACTATGCATTTTTTCTGTTAAAAAATCTTATTTTATATACTTCTCTCAGTATAATTTTTCATGACATTTCAGTGTGTTGATGATGTTGTATGCATCTATTTCAGTGCCTTAAAGTATTTTGAGAGCAATCTTTTGCTAACAGTTAAAGAACCGTTAAGAATGAAATACTGTCCATTAAAAGGATTCTTGAAATAATTTACATTTGTTATAAAATAGTTATTTGCAAATACATTTGTCATTTTGTTTGGTGTAATCATTTAGTTTGATAATCAACAAATGTTTATTAGGTGCTTTTGCTTTAACCAGCATTACTTTCATTCAGTACTCAGAAATGTAAAGATGTGATTTTTTAAAAATATTAATTCAATGGTGTGTTTGATTTTTCAACCATTCCTTGTGTTATGAATTGAACTGGCATGAAGACTCTTTAGTAGGGTTTACTCCTTTGTTCTATCTTTTCCTAAGTACAAACCATTTAATGAAAAAATTGCTCATTGCACTAAATCCTCAAATGGAAATGGCTTATTCAGTAGACTAATATTGGCACTTTGTCATTGTTTTAATGTATATTTTGCACAGATAATTCATATTCATTACAGAAAATTATAATATGCAGGTATGCTAAAATGATCTTTAAATCACCTATTATTCTGCCTTTCAGAGATAACCACTGCTGGTCCTAGTGATGGATGCTTCTTGTCCCAGCTACTCAGGAGACTGAGGCAGGAGAATTGCTTAAGCCCAGGATTTCTGGGGTTTAGTGTGCTCTGCCAGTCAGTCGGATGTCTGCACTAAGTTTGGCATCAATTTGGTAATCTCCCTGGAATGGGGGACCACCAGGTTGCCCATTGGAAAAGGTGCAGTCAGAATGAATGCTGATCAGCAGTGGTGTTACACCTGTGATTAGTCACTGCATTCCAGCATTAACAGTATAGGGAGAACTTGTCTCTTTTAAAAAGTTAAAAAAAAAAAAAAAAAAAAGGCCGAGCACAGTGGCTCATGCCTGTAATCCCAGCACTTTGGGAAGCCGAGGCAGGCTGAGCACAAAGTCAGGAATTCAAGACCAGCCTGCCCAACAGGGTGAAACCCCATTTCTTTTTTATTTATTACTTTTTTTTTTAAAGACGGGGTTTCACCCTGTTGGTCAGGCTGGTCTTGAACTCCCGACCTCAGGTGATCCACCTGCCTTGGCCTCCGAAGTGCTTGGATTACAGGCGTGAGCCACCAAGCCCAGCCAATGGTGAAACCCCATGTCTACTAAAAATACAAAAATTAGTCAGTCGTGGTGGTGTGTGCCTCTAATTCCAGCTATTCGGGAGGTTGAGGCAGGAGAATCACTTGAACTCAGGATGCAGGGGTTGCATTGAACCAAGATTGTGCCACTGCACTCCAGCCTGGGAGACAGAGCAAGACTCCATCTCAAAAAAAAAAAAATTAGAAATTAAAAACATAACTAGTAAGTAACATTTTGGTGTGCATCCTTTCAGATATTTTTTAGTGTATTTAGTCTTGTTTTAATTAAAAGGCAGCTGCCTTTGTTATTTTAATCTTAATTTATCTATTGAAATCTAATTTGTGTCTTTTGCATTAAACACTGCATTAGGAACTTACCGTCACTTTATTTTATTTTTTTGAGATGAAGTCTTGCACTTGTCCCCTAGGCTGGAGTGCAGTGGTGTAGTCTCAGCTCACTGCAACCTCCACCTCCCAGGTTCAAGCCATTCTCCTGCCTCAGCCTTCCAAAGAGCTGGGATTATAGGCGCCTGCCACCATGCACGCCTAATTTTTGCATTTTTAATAGAGACAAGGTTTCACCGTGTTGGCCAGGATGGTCTTGAAATCCTGACCTCAGGTGATCCACCTGCCTTGGCCTTCTAAAGTGCTGGGATTACAGGTGTGAGCCACCACACTGGCCTTACTGTCACTTTAAATAGAATAGTAACTGTTAGAGAAATGCCTTTTATTATAATTACATGTTTTCTATCCAAAAAAAAGTTATTTTTCAACTTTTTTTTTTTTTTTTGAGACGGGGTTTCGCTCTTGTTACCCAGGCTGGAGTGCAATGACGCGATCTTGGCTCACCGCAACCTCCGCCTCCTGGGTTCAGGCAGTTCTCCTGCCTCAGCCTCCTGAGTAGCTGGGATTACAGGCACGCGCCACCATGCCCAGCTGATTTTTTGTATTTTTAGTAGAGACGGGGTTTCACCATGTTGACCAGGATGATCTCGATCTCTTTTTTTTTTTTTTTTTTTTTTTTTTTTTTGAGACGGAGTTTCGCTCTTGTTACCCAGGCTGGAGTGCAATGACGCGATCTTGGCTCACTGCAACCTCCGCCTCCTGGGTTCAGGCAATTCTCCTGCCTCAGCCTCCTGAGTAGCTGGGATTACAGGCATGCGCCACCACACCCAGCTAATTTTTTGTATTTTTAGTAGAGATGGGGTTTCACCATGTTGACCAGGATGGTCTCGATCTCTTGACCTCGTGATCCACCCGCCTCAGCCTCCCAAAGTGCTGGGATTACAGGCTTGAGCCACCGCTCCCGGCGGTCTCTATCTCTTGACCTCGTGATCCACCCGCCTCGGCCTCCCAAAGTGCTGGGATTACAGGCTTGAGCCACCGCGCCCAGTCCATATTTTTCAATTTTTAAACAATTTTTAAAATTGTTTTTACCTGCTGCCTTTCAAACTTAAAATTGCAGTAGTATAAACAACAAAGTACAAGTGTTGAGAATGAAATGTTTCCAAACCTATTGAAAATGCATATAAATAGGATGTACTTGAAAGTAGATTATTTAGCTGAGCATGGTGGCTCCCATCTGTAATCCTAACACTTAGGGAGGCAGAGGCAGGAGTGTAACTTGAGCCCAAGAGTTTGAGACCAGCCTGGGCAACATAGCAAGATCCCATTTTCCACAAAAAGGGGAAAAAATTGTAAAAGTAGATTATCTAAAGAAACTCTGGCTTTAGTTTTTAATTTCTAAGGAATTAAGTCTTTAGCACATGCATTATCTAATCTATCCTTCTATTGCAATCAAGGAAACAAAAATGTACCCATTTTGTAGATTAAGGAATTAAGACATATAAAATGGAATGACTTGCTCTAAACTGGGTAGTGTATCCTTTAGGATTAGATTTAGCTATGACAGAAAATCCAGAATAGTAGTCGCTTACAAGGTCAAATTTTATTTCCCATGCAAAAGTCCAAAGGGAAACAGTTCAGGGCTAGTAGGATCAACCTCATAAAATCATCAGATTCCTGTACTGTTGATCTGCCAATCTCAGCAGTCTGTAGACTTGGGATCTCAAGGTAGCTGCACTAGCACCAGCCAACACATTTGTATTTCAGCCAATAGGAAGGAGCAGATTCCTTCCCTTTTAAATGTAGACGACTTTATTGAGATATAATTCACATGCTGTGCAATTCACCCATTTAAAGTGTACAATTCAGGCTAGGCTGATGGCTCATGCCTGTAATCCCAGCACTTTGGGATGCCGAGGTGGATCACCTGAGGGTCAGGAGTTCAAGACCAGCCTGGCCAACATGATGAAAGCCCATTTCTACTAAAAATACAAAAAATTAGCTGGGCATGGTGGCGCATGTCTGTAATCCCAGATATTCGGGAGGCTGAGGCAGGAGAATCACTTGAACCCAGGAGGTGCAAGTTGCAGTGAGCTGAGATTGTGCCATTGCACTCCAGCCTGGGCAACAGAGCAAGAACTCTGTCTCAAAAAAATAAAACATACAATTCAGTGGTGTTTAGCGTATTTGTAGGGCTGTGAACCATTACAATTTAATTTTAGAAAAATTTCATCCATTCTAAAAGAAACCCCATACCCATTAGCAGTCACTCCCTAGCCCAGTTTCAGGCAACTACAAATGTACATTCTGTCACTCTGTATTTGCCTATTCTAGGCATTTGACATAAATGGAATCATACACTATGTAGTCTTTTGTGGCTGGCTTCTTTTACTTAGCATACTGTCATCAAGGTTCATCAGTGTTGTAGCATGAATTGGCCCTTCATTCCTTTTTCCTGCCCAATAGTAGTCCACTGTACGGATATACTGCATATTTACCCGTTCATAACCTGATGGACATTGGATTGTGTCCTCTTCTTGGCATATACCTTACAGAAATGAAAACATGTTCACATAAAATCTTGAACATGAATGTTCATTAGCGGCATTCATATATACATATAGTCATATGTATTCATACACATTCATATATATGAATTTTATAAATGAATATATGAATATATACATGAATGAATTTATGTATATTCACTTATGTCTTCATATATATGAATGCTGCTAATTAACATGTTCAAGACTTTATGTAAACATGTTTTCCTTTCCGTAGGGTATTGCAGGTCATATGGTAATTACACATTTTACTTTGAGAAACTGCCACACTTTTCCAAAGGACTCTCACTAGTTTCCATTCCCACAAGCTGCGTACAGGGGTTCAGATTTCTCCACATCCTCCCCAATACTTGTTTTTGTCTTGTTTTCATTACAGCCACCCTGTGGATATGAACTGGTATCTATCTCACTGTAGTTTCAATATTTATTTCCATGTGCTTACTGTTCATTTGTATATCTTTAGTGAAATATCCAAATTCTCTGCCCATTTTAAAATTGGACTGTCTTAATTGTTGAGTTGTGAAAGCTGACTCCAATACAAATCCCTTTTCTCCCATTCTCTGGGTCTTTATACCCACTTGTTGGAATCATTTACAGCACAAAGGTTTTCATTTTGAAAACTTTTGTAGTTTATCCAGCTTGCGCTTTTGGCATCCTAAGAAGCAGTTGCCTGGCCCAATATGATGAAGAGTTGCTCCTGTTTTTTTTGTTGTTGTTGTTTGGTTGGTTGGTTTTTGTTTTTGTTGTTTGTTTTTTTGAGATGGAGCCTTCTTCCGTCACCCAGGCTGGAGTGCAGTGGTGTGCTTACTGCAACCTCCGCCTCCTGGGTTCAAGTGATTCTCCTGACTCAGCCTCCAGAGTAGCTGGGATTACAGATGTGAGCCACCTCCTGTTTTTTCATAAGAGTTTTATATTTTAGGTCTATGATGCATTTTCAGTTAATGTGTGCCCCTGTTACTGGCGGAAGGCATCTGAGTCACATGGCACCAAAATATGTTAAACTCAAGGGCAAATCTATACAGGTTGCAGCAACATCAATTCTTACCTCCTCAGAAGAAAGAATTCTACTGAGGGGCATAAGGCATAAAGAGAGATTGAGGCAAGTTTTAGAGCAGGAGTAAAAGTTTATTAAAAAGCTCTACAGCAGAAATGAAAGGAAGGAAAGTATACTTGGAAGAGGGCCAAGCCGGTGGCCTGAAAGACAAGTGCATAGTTTGACCTTTTGACCTGGGGTCTTATACATTGCCATAGTTCTTGGGTCTTGCATCCCTTCTCTCCTGATTGTTCCTGTGGGGGCCCTGTCCACATGGGCAGTGGCCTGCCAGCATTTGGGTGGGAAGCATGCAAACTGTGTTTACTGGAGTTGTGCCCATGCTCACCGGAGGCGTTCTTCCCTTACCATTCCAATGTCCTTGCAAGGTCATATGCCAGTTGAACTCCGAAACTGGCCTTGTAGTGTATATGCGTGAGCCCACTTGTCCAACTCCTGAGATCTTATCTAGAAGCTGATCAGCGGTTTCAGGTTTTCTCTATCTACTGGGAGGCTGCCTTTCAATTATTTCAATTATTATTTTAGAGGGACCACCTGATGGTCACTTGATGGTTGCCTGATGTTCCCTGTTGGAAGCGTGGCCCTCTCCTGCCCTGTTTGAGTCTGACTAGCTACCTGTTGTCACCCCTTCCCTTTTAAGGACTTTTCTGGAATATTGCCTGTGCCACCCTGAACTTAGTTACTGGCCATCCCTGTGATCTGTATAGAAGACTAGACAGTGTGTATTTCAGGCGTAGGGTGTCATGCGTAGCCGGTGGCATGCCTGTCCAGCCTGAACAAGCAGGACTCTTGCTTCGTTTTGCAGGGAGCTGCTTCTTGTCCGACGTCACTCCAGGAGTCAGGTTGAGACCTTTAGCGCGCATGGCCGCCGTCTGCGGGCGCTCACGCCCGGCCTGGCGGGCCTTTCCCGCCGCGGATTTTGGCTCTTCGCTGTTGACCTTTGGGGAAGCGAAGAAACAGTGCACCTCCCGATTTCTGCATTTCCCCCTGTTGCCGTCGGCTACTCACTCTGCGCGCTGCGGCCCGCGCCCGGAGCCGCCCCTCCCGAGGGCGATAACTACGAGGGCAACGGCCAAAGGCGGCACTGCGGTGGCGATGGCGGCGCCCCCTGCAACGGCCGCCGAAGAACCCCCACAGCCGCAGCCGCATGCCCCGGAGCCCGGCCCGGGGAGCACCAAGGGAGGGCGAGAGGTGAGCTGGGTGGCAGGGGTGAGGACGCGGGGCTCCGCGCGGGCCGGGAAGGGGCTGCCCGGGGAGCTCGAGGGCATCACCTCGTAGCCCCTTTTCCAACTGGGGACAGCCTGGCGGGGCTCGGTCCAAACCTGCCGGGTCTGGGGCTGCCCTCGCGGGGTTCCACGACTGGGAGCGGGGAGGCAGGGGATGTGCTGGCGCCCGCAAGAGAGTAGGACAGGCAGGAGAGCCCCAGCCAAGCAAGTAACTTGGGGATTCGTGGACTCTGCTGTCCTGATTCCTGGCTTAGGGGTATTGTCTGCGCCACTGGAGGTCCTTCCGGGGTCCCCGAGCCCAGGGCAGCTTTCGGCCGCTCACGGGGAGGCTGCGTCCTTCCCGACCTCAAGCAGCTGCTGTGGCCTTGGCCTCCCTCCCAGACCCTGGCCTCGCTCAGGCACCAGGCTCCCCTTGGAGGCTCCCCCCGGGAAGTCCCGGCCGTGGGCTCCTACAGGGAGGGCGGAAGGCAGGTGGGAGCTGCGGGGCTCCTTGTCCCTCGCTGATGCGGCCAGGCCATGCTGGCCAGCCGGTCTGTGCAGGACCAGTCGAGGAGTCTGGGGCTTCCTGGGTCTCACTAAATGCGCCCGCTCCATGCTCGTGACCAGGACGTTCTGTGGCCTCCCCTGACCACCTCAGCACCCAGTCTGGTCAGGGCGTCCTGCCAGGCACCTCGGAGCATAGGATTACGTCCCACAAGAAAGAAAGTGAGGTGAGATGAGGAGGCTCTCCGGGGAATCTCACTTCCCTAGAAATTTAGAAATTCAGGGGAGATTAACAGCAACGGAAAAATTCACATTGCCGAGGAAGCCCCGCTATGGAATCCTCATACAATCCTGGGAACGGTGGGATTCCTGGTCACTCCAAGGAGACCAAAGCGCAGAAGGCACGGGCCCTGCTCTGGGTCATGCAGCTAGAGATAGCAGAGGGAATTTGAACCTAAGATTCTCACTGTACAGCTGTGCAGGACTTTTATGACTTTCCGTAAAACTGTCATCCTTAAGACGGCAAGACTGGATAATATTCCTGGCTTCACTTGGAAGTTTTTTCTAAAGGTCTAAAAAGCTGCTAGGCCCGTGTTGGGGATACAAGGGTCTCCATTAGGGGGAGAGGAGGACTATCACGTTGAATTCTGCCTGTTCTTAAAGTTTTCTGGAAGGGGAAATGATGTTCACACACATGTCAGAAAAGAATCATCCTGCCCCCAGTGTGGTTTTGTCCTGTGGGTAGGAAGAGTGTGCGAAGTGTGATAAACCCGTATCTGGGGAGCCCTTCCCTTCACAACAGTCTGCTGGAGTGTCCTGCGAGATGTGGAAATGGGTGAAGCCATGTCGTCTCCACTGCCCGCAGGCCCCAGGCAAAGGATGAGAAAAGGTGCCCAGCTTCTTCCAAAGAAACAGCCCTTTACACAGGGTCTTCATGGCCACTATTTGCTTCAACTGACATATATTGAGCACCTACTGTATACCAAGCTTTGTTCTAGGTACTGGAAACACCATGATAAATAAAAGGTAGAGTTCATGCTCTCAGAGAGCTTACATTCCTGTAGGGAGAGGCAGGAGCTAAATGAGAATATAGCAGGTAAGTACAACTGAGAGAGGTGAGTGGCTAGGGAATGCCTCTGGGAGGAGGTGACATTTAAGCTGGTGACCAACCAGAATAGGAATCACCTTCCAGGCAGAAGTCATGGGAACTGCAAAGTCCCTGGGGCAGCAACAGATGTGATTATTTTGAGGTACAGGAAGGAGGGAGGCCACTGTGGCTGAAGGAGAGAGGTGAGATGGGTAGGGGGCCGACTAGGTGGGCTCCTTAGTCATGATCAGGACTTGGAGTTCAAACTGTGATGGCATTGACTATATACTATGTGTCTGGGGGGAAAAAACTGCAATGGCAACTCGTTGCAGGGTTTTAATCAGAGAGGAGATGGGATCTCATTTATTTATTTATTTATTTATTTATTTATTTATTTATTTATTTATTTAGAGCCCGAGTCTCTGTTGCCCAGGCTGCAGTGCAGTGGTGCAATATTGGCTCACTGCAATCTCCATCTCCTGGGTTCAAGTGATTCTCTTGCCTCAGCCTCCCGAGTAGCTGGGATTTCAGGCACGTCACCATGCCCACCTAATTTTTGTGTTTTAGTAGAGATGGGGTTTCGCCATGTTGGCCAAGCTGGTCTTGAATGGGGCTCAAGCAATCCACCAACACTAGCCTCCCAAAGTGCTGGGTTTACAGGGGTGAGCCACTGAGCCTGGCTGGGATCCGATTTATGTTATTACAAGAGCACTGGCTGCTGGGTGGCATGGATTGCAGGGAGCAAGGGCAGACACAGAGAAGCCACTTAGGAGGCACTCACTGATAGATGAGAATTGGAAAGAAGAATCAAAGATGCCTCTTAAGTTTGTGGCCTGAGCCACTTAGGGGACCAGCAGAGAGCTGAATTAGACAGTTCCTAATGACCATCCAGAGTTGTACGTTGAACATGCTAAGCTGAGATGCCTGCCAGGCATCCCTGGAGGGCTGTGAGTAGGCAGGTGATGGGGAAATGAGCTACCGCTACCACCTCATTTACTCATGGAAACAACCTTGTGAAATTGGCAGGGATCTTGCATTTGACAGATGAGGAAAACAGGCTTGGAGGGGAGAAAGTGATTTATTCAAGGTCACTTGGAGGGATAGGTGACAACGGCAGGCCCAAGCCCAGGTCTCCTAACCTGCAGTTTACACAGCCGTGCTGATTCAGCAGGAAGCCCAGGGAAAGATGTCTGGCAGAACTTCCCCCTGGAAATGTTTAGAGGTCATGGTTTAGGATCTTTTTCTCTTCTGTCTCACTTCCTCTTAGAATGGTCTGGGGACAAAATGGGGCCTAGAGGTTGCTGGAAAAGCCCTGAAAGCATCACAAGGATGCAGGATGCTCACTGAAGTCATGGGCTATGGGGACCTGTTTGGTGTCTGTTGGGGGAAGAGCTTAGTTCCTGTGTCTCCTCCAGGACAGCAGAGCTGGTCGCCTCTCATTCTGTACGAAGGTGTGCTATGGCATTGGTGGGGTCCCCAACCAGATAGCCTCCAGTGCCACAGCCTTTTACCTGCAGCTCTTCCTGCTTGATATAGCACAGGTAAGTGTGGGCAGTAGCCTGGCCTCTGCTTGAATCTTCCTTGGGGTCTGATCCTTCCACCCACACCTGCACTTCTGCTCCCAACATCCTTGTAGACAGCACTTCTGACTCAAGCTTAACAAAGAGCCAGAAGCTAGTGAGGGCAAGCTCCTCAAGGATGTTTACTATAGCCTGTTTGTGGTGGGAAAATGAGAAACAATGTGGATGCCTGTCTATATAGAAGCAGTTGGCTAAGTAAGCTGTACCATAGCCACATAACAGACCAAACCTGTCTAGCCCACAGGGGTACGGCTTTGAATGTGGCCCAACACAAATTTGTAAACTTTCTTAAAACATTATGAAATTTTTTTGTGATTTTTTTTTTTAGCTAATTAGCTATCATTAGTGTTAGTGTATATTATGTGTTTATATGTGCCCCAGACAATTCTTTTATTTTTTTTTGAGACAAGTCACCCAGACTGTTGCCCAGGCTGGAGTGCAGTGGTGTGATCTTGTCTCACTGCAACCTCTGCCTCCTGGGTTCAAGTTATTCTCATGCCTTGGCATCCTGAGTAGCTGGGATTACAGGTGTACACCACCACACTTGGCTAATTTTTGTGTGTTTAGTAGAAACAGGTTTTGCCATGGTGGCCTGGCTGGTCTCAAACTACCGATCTCAGATGATCCATCCACCACAGCCTCCCAAAGTGCTGAGATTACAGGTATGGGCCACTGTGCCTGGCCAAAACAATTCTTCCATTGTGGCCCAGAGAAGGCAAAAAATTAGACTAACCTCACTATCACATGGACTGTCATGCAGCAATTCAGAAGAATGATCTGTACCGTTGACTTAGAGTGATTTCCATGATGCTCTGGTGAAAAAAAAAAAGCTAGTTTTAGAGAATAGTATATATAATGATCACATTTTAGCAAAACAAAGACGGGCTCCATATGTGGTGTGTATGGTTATATATATATATTCATTGGTCCATGTTTAAAATATGAGCATGGAGAAAATTCTAGAAGGATATACCAACTCATTAATGTTGGCTACAGAGGGAATAATGGAGAACGGAGGGTAAGTAAAACCAAATTTTTAAAATGAGGCATCCAGCCGAGCGTGTTGACTCACAGCTGTCATCTCAGCACTTTTCGAGGCCAAGGTGGGAGGATCACTTGAGGTCAGGAGTTCGAGACCAGCCTGGCCAATATGGCAAAACCCCATCTCTATTATCTAAATATACAAAAATTAGCTGGGTGTGGTGGCAGGTGCCTGTATTTCTAGCTACTCAGGAGACAGAGGCAGGAGACTCACTTGAACCTGGGAGGTGAAGGTTGTAGTGAGTCAAGATCGCGCCACTGCACTCTTTTTACTTCTTTTTATTTGAGATGGAGTCTTGCTCTGTCGCCCAGGCTGGAGTGTAGTGGCGTGATCTTGGCTCACTGCAACCTCTGCCTCCTGGGTTCAAGCAATTCTCCTGCCTCAGCCTCCTGAGTAGCTGGCACTACAGGCACACGTCACCATGCCGAGCTAATTTTTTGTATTTTTAGTAGAGACGGCTTTTCACCATGTTAGCCAGGATGGTCTTGATCTCCTGACCTCATGATCTGCCCACCTCAGCCTCCCAAAGTGCTGGAATTACAGGCGTAAGCCAATGCACCTGGCTGACCCTGTCTTAATTTTTAAAGAAAAAAATGAGATATCCATGAATGTTTAAGATGACACTCTGATATGATCCCATTTATATAAAGTGATCAATCTCAAGCACACATGAAGAAGCCTATGAAAGGCTGCTCATCAAAACGATTCTGGCAGTTGTCTTGGGATGCTGGGATTTCAGATGAGCTTTGCTTAGTATTTTCCTGTATTGTTTGAATGTTTTTCTAATGAGTGTATTATTTACATAGAAAAACCAGTGAATCCTTTCCATTGTGAAACACAATGTCCACCTCTGTCAGCCCAGAGATACCCTCCTTGCTCTGAGCCAGCCCCAGATGAGGGCTCTGGAATCCTCTCCGCAGTGGCTGACATGAGTGGTAATGGAGGTGTGCTGGGCGGCAGAACTCAGCTCCCTCCTCTGGACTCAGAGCCCTGGGGTTAGTATCATGGGGGAGGCTGAGGAGCCTTGACACTGTGGCTCTGCCCCGCTGATTCTGATTCCCAGTCCTCCCTCCGGGTGGCAAGCAGGCCTGGATGGCCTCTCTGCTGCTGCTGGCCCTTGGCTCTCTATCCCTTCCCTTGTCTGTTTCAGATCCCTGCCGCCCAGGTGTCACTTGTTCTGTTTGGTGGAAAAGTGTCCGGGGCGGCTGCTGACCCTGTGGCTGGGTTCTTCATCAACAGAAGCAGGAGGACGGGGTCTGGACGGCTTATGCCTTGGTGAGCAACCCCTCGATCCTTAGGATCCAGGCACCAGACCCTGGCCTTGAGGTCACTGTCACAGCCCTGTTTCCTAGTGGAAACCCTCTGGGTGGTTAGAAGACAAGACTGGATAATGTCGCAGTGCACTGGGGACTGGTTGTGAGTGATAAGGAGTTCAGAGACATTCTTGGGGACTCTCCCTCTCCAGATGGCACGGGGCTGGATGAAGCCTCCGAGACTCCCACGTCTGGCCTGGGGCTCTGAGTGTGGGCAGGCTGGGCTGGAGGCCACATGAGGCCTCACAGAGGAAGTGCAACTCAGTGTCCCAGTGTCTACACAGGGAGTGGCACCACTGGCACCGAGTGTGCAGCTGGAGTTCCCACGGGGAGTGGCTGCCCACTCCCAATGCCTCCATGAGCCATCGGCCACTTCTCCCCTGCCTGTGGTTCCCACCCAGGGAGCCCCAGCCTAGGGATTCCCAAGGGGCAGAGAAGGGATGAGGTTGCTCCAGGCTGGGCCCTTTGTGTCCCCCTGTCCTGGTCTGGGAACCGCTCCATCTCAGCTTGCTTCCATAGGGTGCTGGGCTGCACCCCCTTCATTGCCCTGGCCTACTTCTTCCTGTGGTTCCTGCCCCCCTTCACCAGCCTGCGAGGCCTCTGGTACATGACCTGCTACTGCCTGTTCCAGGCCCTGGCCACGGTAAGCAGGGCCCCTTCCTGGGTGTGTGCTCTGGTGAAGCCCATGGCTGGCTGTGGCCACTCTGAAGTGTGCTGTGGGGTGGAGCTGCTGCCCTACCCACCCGCCTGTGCCTGGACCATGCTATTGGCTCTCGCTGGCCCTGTGCGGGGCTGGCTGCTATCTCCTGCCCTTAAGCCCCTAGCTCCGACTTCAGGTGGTCAGCTGGGATATGTCAGGCTGGCCCATGGGTACCAAGATGTGACACCCAGGAGAAGGAAGGTTGCCCGCTGTCACCAGGCAAAGCTGGGTGTGGTTCTAAGCTCTGCTGGTGCCCTAGTTCTTCCAGGTGCCCTACACGGCGCTCACCATGCTGCTAACCCCCTGCCCAAGGGAGCGGGACTCAGCCACTGCCTACCGTGAGTGCAGCCCTGGGTTCTGGGGAGGGCACTGCATCTGGGACCCCACGCCCTCTCAGTCACCTTAAGCGGTGCTCTGTCTCTAGGGATGACCGTGGAGATGGCGGGAACACTGATGGGGGCCACCGTCCATGGGCTCATTGTGTCTGGAGCCCACAGACCCCACAGGTGCGAGGCCACTGCGACCCCGGGCCCGGTCACCGTCTCCCCCAATGCAGTAAGTGCACTGGGTGGCCAGACCCCCCAACCCGGTGTCCCCTCTGCAGGTCACCTCCTTCCTCTAGGGTTGGTTCTCCTGTCCACACCTCTTTGCTGTCTTTTAAGGGGCTCACTGTGTCCCCCAACCCCTTCCCTGCTCCTCCAGCTGAGCAGATGGCCCCCACATTTAATGTCCTCTGCTAAACCTGCCTCCTCCTGAGTTCCTTCTAGACATAAAACAGAACAACAGACACTGGGCTGGCCACCTGGTGCAGAGGAGCCCAGCCGCAGAGGAGGGGCAAGGGTGGGGAAAGCCCCAGGCCAGGCTGGGAGAGGGGCAGCAGAGGGATCTGGTGTCCTCGCACAGCCCTGGGTAAAGCCCCTCCTATGACCTGTGTCCCCTCCCCAGCCCTGACCAGGTGAGCCCCCAACCCCCAGCGTGAAGTGGTGAAATGAGAGGGGAAGCCCCCTTCCTTCTCTTTCACAGCAGGTCCCTTCAGCATTGAGCAGATGCACCTCCATTTTATCCACCACTTTTTCCTTCTCTTTTTCTATTTCTCCCTCTTTCCTTAAGTAAATGACGTTATTATCGCCAGCACTGTCTTCTTTCTCCTGTCCTTTCTCAACCCTCCAACCTATGACTGAATCGTGCCCAGTTTTTAGGCCAAAAGCCTTCTGGGATACATCCAGTCTCCCTGCACCCCACTGCTATGCCCTAGCCCGTGCCACCACCTCCCTCCCCACCCCAGAACTGCTGCCTCCACCTCCTGTGCGGCATCCCTCCCTCCAGCCACCTCCCCTATATGGTCAGGTGCCCTTTGAAAGGAGTTTGAGCATGGGTGGCCCTCACCTTCAGGACGGGGCGCAGGCCGCCCTCTGCAGCCTTCGTGTAGACCTGCCCTGTGTGTGCCCTGTGCCCTGCTGTGTTGGCCTTTTGTGTGTGTATGTGTGTTTTTTTGTTTTTTTTTTTTTCAGACAGAATCTGGCTCTGTCGCCCAGGCTGGAGTACAGTGGCGCACCTGGCCTGTGCTTGTTTTTAACATTTCAGATTTACACAAAGGCAGAAAGCCACAGATCTTAGTGTGGTCCCTGGACGAGCAGCATCAGCCGCACCTGGGACCTTGTTAGAACGGCAGATCTCAGGCCTGACCTCAGTCCTCTGCTTCACCAGTTCTAGGGACCAGTCTAACATCTCCATGTTAACAAGCCCTCTGGGGGATTCCAGCCCCACCAATGTCTCAGCATCAATAGTATGAGAAGAATACCAGTAATATGTGTGGCCCACCACCCATTTAAGAAAACATTACCGCCAGGCGCGGTGGCTCACGCCTGCAATCCAGCATTTTGGGAGGTCAAGGCAGGCAGATCATTTGAGGTCAGAAGTTTGAGACCAACCTGGCCAACATGGTGAAACCCCATCTCTACTAAAAATACAAAAATTAGCTGGGCATGGTGGTAGGCACCTGTAATCCCAGCTACTGGGGAGGCTGAGGCAGGAGAATCACTTGAACCCAAGAGGCCAAGGTTGCAGTGAGCTGGGATCATGCCATTGCACTCCAGCCTGGGCAACGCAGTGAGACTCAGTCAGCTACTTGGCTTGCCTATGTACTCTGCAAAGTGAAAATGCAGGGCCTTGGGAAGTCAATCTCCCCTGCAATCCCCTGGCTGGGCCTACTGCCTCAGCCAGGGGATTGCAGCCTCCAGTGCTGGCACCCTCTAGGCGTCCACCAGACACCTGGATTGGGATAGGTGAAAGGCCCCCACTCTCCAAATCTCCATGTTGCTGCTGGCCAAGGGCCAGAAGGCTGCATCCTAGACTGACTCTCCCTGTACTCACACCTGGGCCTCCACTTGGGCCTCCCATGCCTCTCTCCAACGCCACATGTTTGGTGGCAACGGCCTAGGTTGGGGAAG
This sequence comes from Saimiri boliviensis, assembly GCF_048565385.1. Taxonomy (NCBI): domain Eukaryota; kingdom Metazoa; phylum Chordata; class Mammalia; order Primates; family Cebidae; genus Saimiri; species Saimiri boliviensis. The sequence goes on from NC_133449.1 coordinate 23,498,790, forward strand.
GGAAGGTATCAAGGAGTGGGAAGCAGGAGGCTAAGAACCCATTCCTGGGGGCAGAGCCTCATGTGTGCAGAGACTGGAAGCTCTTGGTGGCTCACAACCCACTGTCCCCTCAAATTTCACTTACAAAATTCAAATCCATGATAAAATTATTAAGAATCTCAAGATGGCAACAGCAAAACATTGAACCCCAGAGGCAGTGCCCTTCAGAGCAAGAGGCCCAGGGCAGCTGCACAGGGTGAGTGCCCTGCCCCGCCCTGCACCCTCTCTCTTCTCCCTCCCCAGAGGCAGCCTCTGTCCTGAACTGGCTGTGATTCTCCTGCATATCTTTTTTTTTTTTTTTTTTTGTGGGGAGGGGAACGGATTTTCCCTCTGTCACCCAGGCTGGAGTGCAGTGGCACAATTTCAGCTCACTGCAACCTCTGCCTCCCAGTTTCAAGCAATTCTCCTGTCTCAGTCTCCCAAGTAGCTGGGATTACAGGTGGCTGCCACCATGCCTGGCTAAATTTTTGTATTTTTAGTAGGGATGGGATTTCACTATATTGGCCAGGCAGGTCTCAGACTCCTAAACTCAGGTGATCCACCCGCCTTGGCCTCCCAAAGTGCTGGGATGGCAGGCGTGAGCCACCTATGTTAATCTGAGTCAGCATACATCTCACTGTGTTATAACTGCCTGCTTCTGGATCTGTCTTCCTCCCCACCCTCTGAGCCCTGTGGATGGACAGGGGTCACTTACTCATCATTGGAGCCTCAGGGGCTAGCATGCAGAAGGCAGCAGCAATCGATGTTTGCTTTATAGAATGCAGGAGGGAGCACTCTGGCCCCTGGGGTGCCAGTGCCCTCTTTGCCACGAAGGAAACAGGTTCAGCAGAGGGGGTGTGTGGAAGGACCAGCCCAGGCCCAGAGAGCGTGCTGTCTTGTGGGATGATTGGGAGGTGGGGGTCCAGCATCCTGGGCTTGGGCTGTGCCTCCCTCTGCTCCTGTTGGGAGGCAGTGCTGCCCCGCCCCTTGGGTGTCGCCACCTCCTGGGGTTGAAGACTTCGCTTACCCTAGTCCTGTCTTGTCCCACAGGCCCATCTCTACTGTATTGCAGCTGCTGTGGTTGCAGCAACTTACCCCGTGTGCAGCAGTTTACTGTGCCTAGGGGTGAAGGAGCGGCCAGGTATGGGGATGGGGAGGAGGGAAGCAGAAGCTGGGGGCGGGGCTCTACTCAGGGGTGGGGCTCTATTTGGGGGCGGGTTTTGGTTTTGGTCTCTGTGAAGCCAAGGTGCCACCCTCCTGCGTTGCAGACCCCTCTGCTCCAGCCTCAGGCCCAGGCTTGAGCTTCCTGGCTGGGCTGGGTCTCACTACCCGGCATCCCCCCTACCTGAAGCTGGTGGTCTCCTTCCTGTTCATCTCTGCTGCTGTTCAGGTACCTCTGGCCAGTGGCCCCCCTGCTGGCTTGGCACTGGCCATGCTGACCTTGCATAGGTTCAGGGTGCAGTCTCAGCTTGAGTTTTATAGGGAGAAACCTGCAGCTGGCACATGGCTCAGAGGGGCTGGTGCTGGGAGGGAGATCCCAGGAGGGCTTGTGAGATTGGAGGGCCAGGGCCTAGGCACTAGGAGCTGACGGTGTCTGGTCAGTTTCCTCTCATGTTACCTGAGACATAGTCAAGTCCACCTGATCACAGCTGTGCAGGTGATGAAGGTGGCCTAGGGGTGGTGCTGATATCTGTGTTGGGGACTGGCACCCTTTGTGGGGGAAGGGACTGCAGCAAGCCAAGGTCCCAGCGGACAGGCCAGACTTGAGACCTGGTCCTCGCCCTTGACTTCTGAGCTCCTGCCATGCCCACTTCCTGTTCATCTCCTCAGGTGGAGCAGAGCTACCTGGTCCTGTTCTGTACACATGCCTCCCAGCTACACGACCACGTCCAGGGCCTGGTGCTAACTGTCCTGGTGAGGGGACCTGGGGTGGTGGAGGCTGGGTCACTTGGGGGCCTGAGCTGGGGACATGTGTTGTCCTCAATGTGATACGTGTGCCCACAGTTCTGGTCATCAACATTTTGGACTTTGCTTTGGTCTTGATCACCTGCATTCCAGCAGAGGGTAGAATTGGGACCAGGATTATAACATTCATAGCCACTGGTCTGAAGCAGGGGCAAGGCCGAGGTCAGGCGTCCCACCTAAAAGCCAAAGCCCCAAGGTCCCCGGTGAAGGCGCCGGCAGCACAGCCCTGGCGTGACAACGCTGTCTGCTCACAGGTCTCAGCCGTGCTGAGCACCCCGCTATGGGAGTGGGTTCTCCAGCACTTTGGGAAGATGACGTCAGCCTTCGGGATCTTTGTGAGTGAGGCAGGAATCAAGGATTAGGGTTGGTGGGAGGAGAGAGGTGGGGAGGTGACCGTGGTGCCTGAGCCTCCTGGGGTCAGCAGGAGTGGATTTGTGTTCCCTTGAGTCTTCAGGGCCTAGCACCAGGCGAGACATGGGGGTCATCAGTCTAGAGCCGTGTGTGAAAGAACAGGCGGGACAGCTGGTGTGTGTGTCTCCCCAGGTGATGGTGCCCTTTGTGATCTTGCTGGCTGCTGTGCCCGCAGCACCTGTGGCTTATGTCGTGGCCTTTGTATCTGGCGTGAGCATCGCTGTGTCCTTGCTGCTACCCTGGTAGGCTGGGTGTGGGGGCCTCACGTGTGTCCATAGAAGGTGTCTGTCTCTTCCTTCACGTCAGCCTGCTGTCCCAGGCCCCCTGCACCCAGCTGGGCAGGAGATGGAGCCCTCCTGAGAGGGCAGCAGGCAGTAGGAATGGCGGGGGTTCAGCGGGAGTACAAGCACACAGGCCATCTGCTCCTCCGGCAGCAAGTCTGGTGCTGGGCACGGGAACTCAGGGAGGAATCCGCCTTGGCCTCTGCCCCAGAGAACTCACAGGCTGCCGGTGGTCAAGGGGCTAAGAGGGCTAATTCCATGTCCCCACCGCAGGTCCATGCTGCCAGACATGGTGGATGACTTTCAGCTGCGGCACCACTACGGGCCAGGCCTGGAGACCATCTTCTACTCCTCCTATGTCTTCTTTACCAAGCTGTCTGGCGCGTGTGCCTTGGGCATCTCCACCCTCAGTCTGCAGTGAGTCCCAGGGTTTAGGATAGAGCAGAGGCAGCAAGGACCACTGGGCGGCAAGAGGGCAAAGCCCCCATCCTCCCGAGCTCGGAGCACCCGCGTGTCTGAGGCCTGAGCTCTGCTCTTTGGAGACTATGGGGAACGACTTCTCCAGGTTTCTCTGTGCACAGGACTGCAAGGGCCAGCTCTCCACATTCTCAGTTCCCTCCAGACTCTCCCAGGTCAGCCCGTCCCCTCGACACCCCTCTCCTGATCTGGCCAGGAAATGAAGTCCAAGTTTCAGGAGGGGGTGTCCGGGGTCCCTCCACCCAGGGTGCCAGGCTCGGCAAGGTCCTGCCCTAATGGCTGGGTGATTTTCTCCAGGTTCTCGGGGTACCAGGCAGGGGCCTGCAAGCAGGCGGAGGAGGTGGTGGTTACCCTCAAGGTCCTCATCGGCGCCGTGCCCACCTGCATGATCCTCGCCGGGCTCTGCATCCTCATGGTTGGCTCCACTGCAAAGACGCCCAGCCAGGATGCCTCCCGCCGGCTGAGCCTTCGGAGGTGGGCCCCACTCGCCCCCTGCACCCGGGGAAGCACAGTGTGCGCTGCCGGGGGAGTGAATAACACCAGCCTGCAGATGCCCCTGCTGTGTCACACAGCCCGACGGTCCTGCCTCTGGGACACTCTCTCCTTAGCTCAGGGTTACCCTTTTCTCCCGGATTTTCTTCTACCCTGGCCCCGCTTCTCAAACTTCTTCCTTTGATCACATGGTGGACTGTGGTATGTGAGGGCTCCCTCCTTGACCTCATATTGGTTTTGCTGTCCAAAGCCCCCTAGGTACGTTATCTGCTAGCCTGACCCAACTCAGGCACCCCTTGTGCCCAGGGACTCCCAGAGCTGCCCTCCCCCCTCCACCCTGGGCTTCCCCCAAGTTCCAATGCCGCCTGTCGCCGGTGTGTGGACGTTCCCACGAGCATGGCACTCAGTCTCAACGAGCCCTGAACAGAACTCATCTTGTCCCCCAGCTGGCTCTTCCTTCTGTGTCCCTGTCATGGGGAATGGCACTGTTGTTCCCTCTCAGGTGGCAGCCTAGGAGTCGTTTGCCCTCCCTCCCACGGGCAGTGCTGAGCAGCTCTCTGACCTGGTCCTTCCCTACCGGAGTACCAACCCCACTGATAGGGAGGATCTACTCACTGCCTGACCTTCCGAGGAGGCTATGGGGACCTTGAAGCCTGGAGCTGTATTTTATTCCTTTTGTGCCCCGAGAGCCCAGCACAGAGCCCGAGGCCAAGTCGGCACTCAGAAATCGCCGCTGCAGCCTCACCGTGTCTGGTCCAGCAGACATTCATGACCATGCAGTGTTCACACACGGAAGGTCCACGAGCAGGCACACATCACGCAGGCCCACACAGGACAGGCAGTGTGGGTGGGTTTGTCATCAGCTGCTCCCTGCTCAGGGTGACGGCCTTGGGCTCTGCAGCAGAGAGATACTGAGGGCACACTTCCCAGTCGGGGAAGGCCAGGCGATGGGGAACTGCTCGGTGGCACTTGGAGAAATAGGGCTGTAGCTTAATTGCAGGCCCTGGGAGGGGAGGAGCTGAAGAGGAGTTGCTGGGGAGACAAGGAGCAGCCACCAAACCTCCCGCGGGGTTCTGCGGCAGGACAGAGGCCCCACAGCACTTCCATCCTTCTCCTTGGCTTCCCCAGGAGGACCAGCTACAGCCTGGCCTAAAGCTTGGGAGGGCCACCGTGAATGGATACAGGAGCCAGCATCCTCGGGGCCTGACGTCGCCCTCCTCAGCCCTTCAGCAACCGGCCTGGCCGTTCAGCATGCGGCCTTTTTCTCTGGAATGTGGAGTCTTCAACGATGTGTTCTGAAGGGACCGGCCTGTGCTCCAGTACCCCCACTTGGCATTTCTTGTCTGTTGCTATCAGGCTATCTCAGATATAGGCCTGTGCCCCTGACTAGCCCCGCAGCACCTGTCTCTGGAAAAAGGAAGCCCCTGCCCAACCTGGCTTGTGGACCGTGTGGGAGCCCCAGGCCCAGCAACCTGCGTGGATGGCAGAGCTCCCCAACAGGACACACACAAGGACTCTTGTTTGTCCCAAGGCTCCAGTAGACATCTGCTGAGGACACAGAGAGGTGAGAGACACCATGTGAAAGGGCAGAGTGGGGACATGCCAGAGATGTACGATTAGGGAGACACAGACAGACCCAGGGAGGCCAGCGGGCCCCAGGGAGACCGAGACAGCCGTGGCGATGGCAACTGAACAGGACCGGTCGCTGAGGTGCTCGCTCCTCAAGCCTCTTCGCGTTCCCGCCCATTAATGCGACTCTTTCTATCAGGGTCAGAAATGGCTATCGAGCCAGCAAAGATCCATCATTTTTACAAATAAAAGCTATTTGTGTAGAAAGATTGTTCTGAAATTTTATCTTTAAGAGCATAGGAACTACAGTTTTTTAGAGGCCACATCTTTGGGGAAGAAATATCCACTGAGGTTTATTTTTTTCAAAAACAAATTCAAGGCTTGATCTGCTATTGAGTCTGTGCAATGTGACCGTGCACTGCCCTCTCCTATCTGGAATCCCCAGAGAAGGGAAAGGGGAGAAAGCCTGATGCCCTTGCACCTGGCTGCTCCCCCAGCCACACATCCCTGACTTGCATGTCCTTAGACCAGCGACACCATGTGGGAGGGGGCAGGTTCCTCCTTCCCTTTAGAGGAGATGCAAAGTTGAGGCTCGAGAGTGGCTCGAAGAGCAGGCCATCGAGGTAGCTCATGGGGGCTGGGGGAAGGGCTGGGGAACTTGTGGGGGCCCTGACGCTCCAACTCCTGCCTGGAGAAGTCTGGCACCTAAACAGGGGACCCGGAGGTGCAGACTTGCCCCTACATTTCTCCCCAGCCCCCAGCCTTTCCTCCTTCACGGGGTCAGCTCTCCTGAGCCCATGGCCCACAACTAGGCCCCCCTCCACTCTTGAGATCTTCAGCTGTCTCTTGGGAGCAATCCCCCTGAGGCCCAGAACTCAGGTTTGTCCTTAGATATGACACAGTCCTCAGAGCTGAAAGCATCTCTCTGCCTCCACAAACACTGTGGCAGGAGAAGGAACCCGACCTCGCCTGAAGCATGTGGGGTCTGGCCTGGTCTTTCTGATGCCTCAACTCTCTGGCCCTTATGACACTGGCAGGAGTGTCTGGTTCCTGAGGTCACAAGGCACCAGAGAAAGAGCTGGGCTCAGTTTCTCTGCATTGCCCCTTCTGACAGGAAGCTCTACCTCCCCCTACTCTGCATGGATATGGACACACACATGCACACACACAAGCAAGCACACATGCATGCTACTGAAAACAGGAGAGAACAGTTTCGTAATACTGGGATATCATGGGTCATGTGGAGACAGTACCCAGTAAGACAGAAGGCAATGTAGTTTCCACCATGTTATCGTTTTATGTCATACTTGTATTTTTGGTAGAGATGGGATTTCACTATATTGGCCAGGCTAATCTGGAACTGATCTGACCTTAGGTGATCCGCCTTCCTCAGCCTCCCAAAATGCTGGGATTACAGGCATGAGCCACTGCGCCTGGCCTATTTACTGCTACAGATCCTTAGTGCCCAGAAGTAAGTGTTCAATATGAATATCTGCTGAATGAATGAGCAAATGTTCCTATTCCCTTCATCCTAAAACAAACACCACCACCTTTTACTTGTTCTAGAGTGGCTCGAAGGGCAGGTTGCTTTCTCCTCTCCAAAAATCTGCTCTACTGTTCTCCTCTCACCCCTCCCATTCTTGTCTCCTTTTCCTCACCTGCTATTCACTCCTTAACCAGTTAAACCTGGCCTTGGCCTCCAACACTGAGGAGACAGTGCAGCCTGAGAGGGTGACCCCTAGTATCAAAGGACAGCAGATAAGAATCTGTATGTTGCTTCCCTCTTTTACCATGCATGATTGGTTGACTTACTCAACAAATCTGAGCCTCCATTTTTTTTTGAGATGGAGACTTGCACCATCTTTTAGGTTGGAGTGCAGTGGCACAATCTTGGCTTACTGCAACCTCCCCCTCCCAGGTTCAAGTGATTCTCCTGCCTCAACGTCTAGAGTAGCTGGGATTACAGGCACACAGCACCACACCTGACTAGTTTTTTGTACTTTTAGTAGAGACAGGGTTTCACCATGTTGGCCAGGCTGGTCTTGAACACCTGACCTCAGGTGATCTGCCCATCTTGGCCTCCCAAAGTGCTAGGATTACAGGCGTGAGCCACTGTGCCCAGCCAGTTTCTTCTTTTGAACAAATGTGTACACTATTACATAACCTCAGGATGGCTATGAGATAAGACTTGACCAAGTACCAGACCAAGGAAATCCTCAGTTAACAGTCAATTAATGCTGACCACTCCTTTTCAAAACTCTATCTCGGGCCAGGCGCAGTGGCTCACCCCTGTAATCCAAGCACTTTGGGAGGCCAAGGTGGGTGGATCATATGAGGTCAGAAGTTTGAGACCAGTCTGGCCAATATGGTAAAACGCTATATCTCTACCAAAAATACAAAAATTAGTTGGGCATAATGGTGGGCACCTGTCATCCCTGCTATTCGGGAGGCTGAGGCAGGAGAATCACTTAAACCAGGAAGGCAGAGGTTATAGTGAGCTGAGATTGCACCACTGCACTCCAGCCTGGGCAATGGAGCCAGACCCTGTCTCAAAAAAAAAAAAAAGAAAAAGAAAGAAAACAAAAAAACCTCTGTCTTCCCCTGGACTGCATGACACCGCCCTCCTGGTTCTTCTGTGCCATCTCTGACCATTCATTTTGTCTTTTCCTTTGCCTCTTTCTCCTTTGATGTTTCTTAGCCATCATGGGCTTCCCAGGGCCACGTTATCCCACCCACTATCACCACCTATCCACTACTGTAGACGCCTGTTAACCCAGAGTTCTCTGCAGAGATCCAGAGTCCCAGATCCAGCTACCTAGCTGAGTGTTCTTCAGGCAGTTAAAACATCATACATCCAAAATGGAACTCGTCACCTCTCCACACTTGTTCTGCCTCCTGCATTTTCAATAAATTACTTCAGTGTTAATGAGCAAAACAGCTTGCTGCCCGATGCACAGAGAAGCCATTACTATGGCATCAGATCTTTGAGAGCAGAAAAACCTTATTACAAATCAACCAACAAGCAGGGTGCAGTGGCTTACACCTGTAATCCCAACACTTTGGGAGGCCGAGGCGGGCAAATCATGAGGTCAGGAGTTCGAGACCAGCCTGACCAACATGTTGAAACATCATCTCTACTAAAATACAAAAATTAGCCAGGCATAGTGGCTCATGCCTGTAATCCCAGCTACTCAGGAGGCTGAGGCAGGAGAAGCACTTGAACCTGGGAGGCAGAGGTTGCAGTGAGCTGAGATCCTGCCACTGCACTCTGGCCTGGGCAACAGGGTGAGACGCCATCTCAAATAAAAAACAAACAAATCAACCAACAAGGAGATGGAAGTCCAGTTCAAATCTGTTCTTCCTGTGCTGGTGTTAAGGCGGTCCTTTTATGATACAAGGTTTAGGGTGGGTTCTGGAATTAGCAGGTGACTGGTGGAAGGAAAGGGGAGCTCTGAAACATCTCCGGGCATGCACACTTGTCTCTTCATGGGTCACATGTGCAAACTTCAGGGGAAGTTAGTATGAAACGTGGTGGAAATTCGGGCTGTGACATCAGTAAGGGTGTTCTATGCACACTCTAATCAGCCAACTGATTTCAGCCAGTTTTGTTATCTTACAAGTGGAGAAAGTTTCAGCAAGCTGTTTCTTTTTTGAGATAGGGTTTCACTCTGTCACCCAGGCTGGAATGCAGTGGCATGATCTGTTCACTGTAACCTCTGCCTCCCAGTTTCAAGCAATTCTCCTACCTCTGTTGCCCAAGTAGCTGGGATTACAGGCATGCGCCACCATGCCCAGCTAATTTTTTTTGTTTTGAGACGGCATTTCACTCTGTTGCCCAGGCCAGAGTCCAGTGGCGTGATCTCGGCTCACAGCAACTTCTGCCTCCCAAGTTCAAGCGACTCTCCTGCCTCAGCCTCCTGAGTAGCTAGGATTGCAGGAGCATGCCACCACACCCAACTATTTTTTGTATTTTTAGTAGAGACAGGGTTTCAACCATGTTGGTCAGGCTGGTCTCGAATGCCTGTCCTCATGATCTGCCCACCTTGCCCTCCCAAAGTGCTGGGATTACAGGTGTGAGCCACTGCGCCCGGCCCCCAGATAATGTTTGTGCTTTTAGTAGAGATGGGGTTTCACACAATGTCAGCCAGGCTGGTCTCAAACTCCTGACTTCAAGTGGTCTTTCCACCTTGGCCTCCCAAAATGCTGGCATTACACGTGTGAGCCACTCTGTCCCGCTGTTTCGTTTTGTATCTGCCATCCTATATGCTCAAGAATTATTTTGAAGGCTAGGTGCAGTGGCTCACGCCAGTGATCTCTGCACTTTGGGAGGCTGAGGCGGGCGGATCACCTGCGGTCAGGAGTTCAAGACCATTCTGGCCAACACGGTGAAATCCCACCTCTACTAAAAATACAAAAATTAGCCGGGCATGGTGGTGTGCACCTGTAATCCCAGCTACTCTGGAGGCTGAGGCAGGAGAATCGCTTGAACCCAGGAGGTGGAGGTTGCAATGAGCTGACATTGCGCTATTGTACTGCAGCCTGGGCAACAGAGTGAGAGAGTTCATCTCAAAAAAAAGAAAAAGAGGCCGGGCGCGGTGGCTCACGCCTGTAATCCCAGCACTTTGGGAGGCCGAGGCGGGTGGATCACGAGGTCGAGAGATCGAGACCATCCTGGTCAACATGGTGAAACCCCGTCTCTACTAAAATAACAAAAAAATTAGCTGGGCATGGTGGCTCATGCCTGTAATCCCAGCTACTCAGGAGGCTGAGGCAGGAGAATTGCCTGAACCCAGGAGGCGGAGGTTGCGGTGAGCCGAGATTGAGCCATTGCACTCCAGCCTGGGTAACAAGAGCGAAACTCCGTCTCAAAAAAAAAAAAAAAAAAAAGGAAAGAAAAAAAAAAAGAATTCCTGCTGGTCGCTATTTCTTTAATCCTCTGGGGTGCAATTTCATCATTATCTATCCAGTTGCCCAAAACCAAAGACTTAGTATCTTCTTAGGTTCCTTTCTGCTTGATTAGCTCTAACAGACCCCACTGTCTCATCCCCGGTATGTACTGAGTGTGGATTGAGCAAAGGAAGACAAGGGTAGTCTTCAGCCATAGCACCCTGAACGTGCCTGTCTCGTCTGATCTTGGAAGCTAAGCAGGGTTGGGCCTGGTTAGTACTTGGATGGGAGGAAAACAAGGGTTATACATTATAGATTATCAAATGGTGAAAGTTACTTGAAACTGGACAGAAAGTTGTAACATCACATATGGATGGATGTGGCTTATAACACATGGTGAACTGACATAGTTGGCTGCTATGTTTGAGGTATATGCATTTCTTTTTTTTTTTTTTTTTTTTTTTTTTGAGGAGGAGTTTCACTCTTGTTACCCAGGCTGGAGTGCAATGGCACGATCTCGGCTCACTGCAGCCTCCACCTCCTGGGTTCAGGCAATTCTCCTGCCTCAGCCTCCTGAGTAGCTGGGATTACAGGCACACACCACCATGCCCAGCTAATTTTTGTATTTTCAGTAGAGACGGGGTTTCACCATGTTGACCAGGATGGTCTCGATCTCTTGACCTTGTGATCCACCCGCCTCGACCTCCCAAGTGCTGGGATTACAAGCTTGAGCCACCGCGCCTGGTGAGGTATATGCATTTCTGTAGTCTATGGGACTCAGTTCAGCTGGGTAGTTTTCTGTTATCATGTGTGCGTGTGTGTGTGTGTGTCTGTGTGTTCTATAGAGACAGGATCTCTCACTTTGTTGCTCAGGCTGGTCTTAAACTCCTGGCCTCACGTGATCCTACTACCTCAGCCTCCTGAGTAGTTGGGATTAGACACAAATCCCTGTTCCCAGCTCTAGTGTCTTAAGGAAAAAACTGTTGTATAAGTAACAGGAAATTCACATTACGCTGTATTCATTCTCTAATATCACAGCCATTTTGGAGTAAGTTTGGGTTTTCAAAACAAGCATAATTAACAGAAACAAAAAAATAGTTTCTCCTTTTAGTTTCATAAATATTAAAGGAATTAATATATATGTGTATGTATATATAGAAATCCTAAATCAGGCGTCCCCAAACTACGGCCAGTGGGCTGCATGCAGCCCCCTCAGGCCATTTTTCCGGCCCCCCACCACACTTCAGGAAGGGGCACCTCTTTCATTGGTGGTCAGTGAGAGGAGCACAGTATGTGGCGGCCCTACAACAGTCTGAGGGACAGTGAACTGGTCCCCTGTGTAAAAAGTTTGGGGATGCCTGTCCTAAATGGTCCCTGTGACATAAGAAACACATATGTGGTCTCTGCCCCAGGTTCCTGGCACAGAGCTTCTAAAATTCGGGTTATTTCCTAAGTGGTAAGGGTGAGGGGAACATCTTTTGTTATACATAATAAGCCCTTTTCAAACAGATCTGAGTTTATGCTAATGATGTGACTAGCAGAGGATGGAGGCTGGTTGCCAGAGAAACCAACCTTGTGATCAGAAGGTTGAAACTTTCAGCCTTATCTCCCTAAGGGGTGGGGACGGGCTGAAGACTGAACTCATCACCAATGATTTTATCAATTGTGCCCATGTAATGGAGCCTCCACTTCCAAATGAAGGGGTTCAGAGAGCTTCTAGGTTGGTGAACACATCCATGTGCCAGGAGGTCTACCCGACGCCAAGGGGACAGAAACTCTTGTGTATGGGACCCTTCTGGACTTCATGCTATATACCTCTTCACCTGGCTGTTCATTTCATAATAAGCCAATAAATGTTAAATAAAGTGTTTCTCTGTGTTCTATGAACCATTATAGGAAATTATCAAATCTGAGGAGGGATTCTTAGGAATCCCCTATTTGCAGCCAAGCTGGAGAGAAGTGTGCATCACCTGGAGACCCACTACTTGCAACTGGTATCAGAAGTAGGGACCAGTCCTCTTGGACTGAGCCCTTAACCTATTGGGTCTGCACTAAATCTGGGAAGTGTCAGAATTGAATGAAATTGTAGTGGCACGGGCGGGAAATGAAAAAAAAAAAGAAATTGTAGGGCACCCAGAGAATTGAAGAATTGCTTGGTGTGGAAAACCTGCACATTTGATGTCAGAAATGTTCTGTAGTTATAGAAAAAAAAAAAAGTTTCTCCTTTTAGTTTCATAACAAAGAAAACACCAGACCCAAATTTTTCTAAGTTCTAGCAAACTTTCAATCAAGGATCATTTCTACCTCACACAAACTCCTCCGCAGAGCAGAAAAAGAAGGCATCCTCTGCTACTCATTCTATCAGCCCAGAGTAAGCTTCTTACCAAAACCAGCCAAGCACATTAAAAAGGAAAGAGGCCAGGTGTCATGGCTCACACCTGTACTCCCAGGACTTTGGGACACCAAGGTGGGAGGGTCATTTGAGCACAGGAGTTCAAGAAAAGCCTGGGCAACAAAGGGAAACCCATCTCCACAAAAAATTTTATTTAAAAGATTAGCTGTGTGTGGTGGCATGCATCTGTAGTCCCAGCTAATTGGGAGGCTGAGGTGGGAGGACTTCTTGAGAGCAGGAGGTTGAGGCTGCAGTGAGCTTTGATAGTGTCACTCACTCCAGCCTAGGCAACAGAGCAAGCCCGTCTCAAAAATAAAAATAAAGGGCTGGGCGCAGTTGCTCACGCCTGTAATCCCAGCACTTTGGGAGGCATGAGGTCAGGAGTTTGAAACCAGCCTGACCAACATAGTGAAACACCGTCTCTACTAAAAATACAAAAACGAGCCAGGCATAGTGGCATGAGCCTGTAATCCCAGCTACTCAGGAGGCTGAGGCAGGAGAATGGCTTGAACCTGGGAGGTGGAGAGTGCAGTGAGCTGAGATCGTGCCATTGTACTCTAGCCTGGGCAATACAGCAAGACTCGGTCTTAAAAAAATAAAAATAAAAAAAGGGGAAATTTATAGGTTAATCTAACCTATTAACAAGGAAAGGAAGAATCTTAAACAAAATAATAGCAAAATGAGTCTAGCAATGTATAAAAACGAAATACACCATGAACATACTGGGTTTATTCCAAGAATGCAAAGTTTAACATTAGAAAAACCTATCAAATGAAACGTACCACACAGAGCAATGCAGAGCATGAACTCAGGAGCTCTGCAGAGAGGCCCCTCAATTATCAGCAGAGGCTGGGCTCAGTGGCTCACACCTGCAATCCCAGCAATCGGCAAGCCAAGGCAGGCAGATCACTTGAGATCAGCCTGGCCAATATGGTGAAACCCCAACTCTACTAAAAATACAAAAATTAGCCGGGTGTGGTGGCAGGTGCCTGTAATCCCAACTACTCAGGAGGCTGAGGCAGGACAATGGTTTGAACCTGGGAGGTGGAGGTTGCAGTGGGCCGAGATTGTACCAATGAACTCCATCCTGGGTGACAGAGCAAGACTCTGTCTCAAAACAACACTACCACCCCAAACAAATAAAATTATCCAGCAGAATACTGATTAAAGACATAAATGTGAAGACAAAACTTCCATAAAAGATAGATAAATGTGTGGCTTCCTTAATATTAAGATATTTGTCCAACATACAAGGTATAAAGAAAGAGGCTGGCAGTAGTTCGAGACTACCCTGGCCAGCATGGTGAAACCCTGTCTCTACTAAATATACAAAAATTAGCCATGCGAGGTGGTGCACACTACCTCAGCTACTCAGGAGGCTGAAGTGGGAGAATTTCTTGAACCCAGGAGACAGAGGTTGCAGTGAGCAGTGATCATGCCACTGCACTTCAGCCCAAGTGACAGAGTTAGAGTAGGTCTCAGGAAAAAAAAAAAAAAAAGAGAAAAGGCCAGGTGCTGTGGCTCATGCCTGTAATCCAAGCACTTTGAAACGCTGAGGCAGGAGATGATGGCTTGAGCCTGGGAGTTCAAGAACAGCCTGAGCAACAAAGACCCTGCTCTGTTCTCTACAAAAAAAAAAAAAAAAAGACAGAGACAGAGGAAAAGACAAAAAGGAGTCCACAAAGTGGATGAAGATACTAGCAACATCTAGATATTTAAAGAATTCTGGAACATTACCAGAATGAAAATTGAGACAATGATATAATCAAGAATTTTGTAAAAGAAAACTTTAATGGCCAATAAACATCTGAATGATGCTAAAGCTCACTGCTAGTCTGTAAGTAAAAATAAGGGGTAGGGCATGGTGGCTCATGCCTGTAATCCCAGTGCTTTGGGAGCCTGAGACAGGTGGATCATTTGAAGTCAGGAGTTCGAGACCAGCCTGGCCAATATGGTGAAACCCTATGTCTACTAAAAATACAAAAATTAGCCAGGCCCACGTGGGGGTGGGTGCCTGTAATCCCAGCTACTCGGGAGGCTGAGACAGAATTGCTTGAACCCTGGAGGTGGAGGTTGCAGTGAGCTGATATCATGCCACTGCACTCCAGCCTGGGCAACAGAGCGAGACTGAGTCTCAAAATAAATAAATAAATAAAATAAATAAAAATAAGGATCACAGTGAGACAGCATTTAAAACTCCTAGACTGTCCCAAATGAAGACTGTAGAATAGGAGCTCTGATACTTTGCTGTTGGGAATAAAAGTGATGTAACCATCTAGGAAATAATTTGGTATATTATTTCATCAAGGTGAATACCCTGGGATCCAGCAATTTCATTTGCAGGTAAAAGACCCTAAAGAGACTTTTCAAACACTTGGATAAAGAGGCATTGACAAGAGTATTCAAAGCAATATTGTTTATAACTTCAAAAATAAATCCAAGGAACAATCCAAATGTCCATGGTAGGAAAATGGATAAATTGTGGCAATTCAAAACAGTGAAAATAATATAACATGCACAAAACAAGGATGAATCTTAGTACCAATGCTGAGTAAATAAAAAGCAAGACACCAAAGACTACAGACAATATGTACCATTTGTATAAACCTCAAAAACAAGCAAAAATAAACATATTCTTTCAGCCAATGTGTATATAAACTCCTTTTTATAAAGAAAGAAAAGGAATGAAGAAATGATTATTACAACAATCAAGATAGTTACCTCTGGGTCACAGCTATGGGGACAGGAACAAGGAGGGACACACAGGAGCTTCAGTGGTTTCTGGTAATGTTCCGATTCTTAAGTTAGGCCATGGGTGGTTCATTTTATTATTAAGCCTTCCTATACCTTATATACATATATATGTAATACGTATCACATAATACCCATTCAGAATTTAGAAAAACTTGACTGCAAAATGGGATTTGTAAAAATATTTTTATGTAAAATATTTTCAGAACATTAAACAATACTTTGAAGAATTTAGCTCTTCTCTGCCTGCCTCCAAAGCCAGCAAATATGGGATTATTTTCTATTGTTCCAATGACCGTAAGAATAGCAGAGGCCAAGGAAACATCTCTTGCATGAGAGTTGTCATGGAATCAGATTTGTTGTAAAGAATCATTTCTATTCTGGACTGTCCGCCAGCAGAAGGAATACAAAGACAACATATGCATATATAACATCAAGATTATCGCTGGTTCCTCTATACCAGCAATAATCACAAAGAAAATGCTACCGAACATCCAAACAGCCACAATAACCATCAGTGATTTTATTGAAGACTTATTCACAGTATTTTGACCCGAGAAATGGTAATTGTAACATACCCCTTTAGGCGCCCACATTGATTTAACAGTCCTGCAGTCCTCTCTTTAGGCTTTAAGATAATTGTGATTTCAACGCACCCCAGATACTTCCTTTGGAAGTGGAGCCAGGCCTCAAGACTGTTCTCAGTCACTGCTCTCCCACATCTGATTACAGACACTGCCTCTGCTTCCATTATCCCAGCAGCTGTCTAGTGCACTTGAACTACAAAATAGGCCCTCACTTCTTTCCTAACCCAGCTCCATCTTGGTAAACTGTAACAGACAGACAGGAGTCCCCAAGGGCACAAAACAGTTTCTTTCCAGATGATCTTAAAGGAAGGGGGGAAAAGGAAGCATATGTGCTAATGGAGCTTCTGTGGCTGAAACAGTTTATCTGCAGATGCCTAGCCACACACTGATCAATTTGTTCTGCAGTAACTGAAAATTTGTGATTCATCTGAAGGCAGTGAGAAGTGGTGTGTCCATCTGAAGGGGGTCAGGGCTCTTACCTGACTAAGCTGGTACTTTAGCCCATAAGTGAAACAAAATGGCACTGTTTAGAACTACCTCAGATTCAGTTAAATTTCCAACTTACTGAAATATTTTCTCTGACAGATTCTATGCTGGTCTCTAAGACTTGAGAGAAAATAAAAATATCAAATTAAAGTGACAAGTTAATTAAGGCAGCGGACTATTGGGAGAAAAATAGGAAAGTTGTATGATCCCAAAACTGGATGGGAAAAAACAAACAAACAAAAAACGTATTTCAGGGACACTCATGAGTGGCCACAGCACAAAATTCCACAGTAGGACTCGCCTGGCCTCGACAGCAGCATCGGCACAACCTCAAGTGATGCCCAGAGAAGACAAATTCACTTGAAATTTCATTCAAGATTTTCCCAGGACCAGTTTTTAAGAGTGTCTGGACCTTTGTCGGCCAGAATTTATTAAGGAAGCAAGAGGGTTAGGTTTAAATTCTGGGAGGTCCAGGCAACATCAGAGCCATTTCCTGTTCCTGGGAGCAGAAGCCAGTGAGTTTCTGGTCCTCCTTTGAGCTCTAATTCTTGCTAGTTTGAGGCTAATATGCTAGAGCACATGCCCCCCAGCAGCACTCTTCATCCTTCTCTTACAGCCAAGAAAAAGACGTTTAACAATGCCGAGGTGCCTTTTAAGTGCTCCTAAGACAGCTTCAACGCAGCTTTGGACAAGGGACACAGAACCTCAGAGAAACCATACAATGCAATCCCTATGGCACCATAATATTAATTTATTCTGGGAATTCTGCCCTTAGTCAAAACCACACAGTCATGAATACATAAACACCACTTTTGGAGCCATCTAACAAAGACTCGAGCCTCAGCCCAGAGAAAACGGGGGGAGAACAGGAGAGCCGACCACGGCAAGTGCTTCGCCTAAGTCTTACTGGTGAGCGTCCACAGTGGCAAGCAGGCCTTGTTTGTAATGGTCTCATCTGAAGAGCTACACAGCAAGGACACTGCAGATATCAGGCCATGCCATCTACATGGTTAGAAGAGCCAGAGATATCTAAATTGTGGGCAGTGAGGCCTGTAAAGACTTTAAGAGAAGAAGCAGAATCCAGACTGTGAGAAAAAGAGTCTGTGAAGACATCAGACCTGGACAGGCTGCCATCTCTTATGATTATTTCCTGTGTGGCTGTGAAGGTTAATGGGATAAAGCCCTCACTGTCAGCAGAGAGAAGAATCCAGTGGGAATCTGCAAACAAAAATACATACGCAAATTACTATGTATAATTCTTATGATGAAACATATGACTACATTTTTTTTTGTGTGAGTGAAGGAATACAGTAGTTGATAATATTCAACTTGATTCTTACAGGATTTTACAGAGAATGGGGAATTGGGAAGACTGGGTATCACTTAGGGTCAGGTGGGGAAAAAGGGGAAAAAAATGAAATGATATTTGATGTTCAATGTGGTGGTACTGTTACAAGAATGAGGTGTAAGAAAACAACCATGCTCCACATCTGATGAAACTGGCATGACTCAGTCCCCTGCCACTTAGTATCCTTTGTATGTCCAGCTTTGCTTCATATTAGAATGGCAGCTCCTTAAAGAAGTATACTGCAATGCTGCTATGATCTTTACATTTTAGTGCAATAGAAATATATGAGGCTTTCTGTTACTTCCTTGCAGTTGTTATATACTGCTAACTTTATATATATATATATATATATTTTTTTTTTTTTTTGAGATGGAGTTTTGCTCTTGTCACCCAGGCTGGAGTGCAATGGCGCGATCTTGGCTCACCGCAACCTCCGCCTCCTGGGTTCAGGCAATTCTCCTGCCTCAGCCTCCTGAGTAGCTAGGATAACAGGCACGTGCCACCATGCCCAGCTTATTTTTTGTATTTTTAGTAGAGATGGGGTTTCACCACGTTGACCAGGATGGTCTCGATCTCTTGACCTCGTGATCCACCTGCCTCGGCCTCCCAAAGTGCTGGGATTACAGGCGTGAGCCACTGCGCCCGGCTTTATAATAAATTTTTTAAAAATATGGAATGCTTTACGAATTTGCATGTCATCCTTGTGCAGGGGCCATGCTCATCTTCTCTGTACCGTTCCAAAATTTTGGTATATGTACTGCCAAAGTGAGCACTGCTTTCTAACTCTTTTCCAATTTTTTCATATGTACATCTAACTTTTCCAGTTAGGCTGTAAGTTCCCTAAGGGCAGGGTGCATATTTTCCATGTTTTGGCACCTATATTAGGCCTGGGTATACAGTAGGCAATTAATAATTTTTTTTTTTTGAGACGGAGTCTCACTCTGTTGCCCAGGCTGGAGTGCAGTGACATGATCTCGGCTCACTGCAACCTCCACCTCCCGGGTTCAAGCGATTTTCCTGCCTCAGTCTCTTGAGCAGCTGGGACTACAGCTGTGAGCCACAACGCCTGGTTAATTTTTTGTATTTTTAGTAGAGATGGGATTTCACCATGCTAGCCAGGATGGACTCGATCTCCTGACCTCGTGATCCGCCCACCTCAGCCTCCGAAAGTGCTGGGATTACAAGCATGAGCCACTGTGCCCGGTGGCAATTAACAATATTTGTTAAGGCTGAGTGTGGTGGCTCATGCCTGTAATCATAGCACTTTGGGAGGCCAAAGTGGGAGGATCACTTGAAGTCAGGAGTTCAAGACCAGCCTGGGCAACACAGTGAGACCCCATTCGCTATAATTTTTTTTTTAATTGGCTGGGCATGGTGGTAAGCACCTATAGTTCTTGCTAGTCGGGAGTCTGAGACGGGAGGATTGCTTGAGGCCAGGAATTCAAGGCTGTAGTAAGCTATGATTACACCATGGCACTCTAGCCTGGGCAACAAGACCCTGTCTCAACAATAATAATAATAATAATAATAATAATAAATTACTTGTTAACTATCTAGTGAATTACTGAATGGTTGGTACCCCTCATTTTCATTACTGATGTAAGTTAAAATAGATGGTGGAGGAGGCAAGGATGTTGGATAGGGTCAATTTCTGAACATGACCTACCATGCAGCATTTCAATGAGAGAAAGGCCAAAAGTCTGCTCGACTGTACTGAGCCTTAGTTTACCATTGCAGAGAAGCACCGCTCTTTTTTCAACAACAGGACCTAGATAATAAGGTTTCTGCAAATAAAAAATAAAAGTTGTTAAACTGATTGCATAAGTAATTAAGTTAATATTTCTTAAGAAGCAAATGTGTAAATTTTTTTTTTAAATTCTTACCTATTACCACTAATCACCTGGACTTCAGTTTTTTTTTTTTTTTGAGACGGAATCTTGCTCTGTCACTCAGGCTGAAGTGCAATGGCGCGATCTTTGCTGACTGCAACCTCCACCTCCCAGCTTCAAGAGATTCTCCTGCCTCAACCTTATGAGTAGCTGGGATTACAGGCGCACACCACGACTTCCGGCTAATTTTTGTATTTTTAGTAGAGATGTGGTTTCACCATGTGGGTAAGGCTGGTCTCAAACTCCTGACATTGTGATGTGAACATCCCACCTCGGCTACCTGAAGTGCTGGGATTAGAGCTGTGAGCCACCACGCCTGGCCGACTTCAGTTTTAAGGACCTCTTTGTCGCTTTATTTAACACAACTAAAAATTCGGAACAAAACAGCCTAAATTTATTTTTCCTGTTGTTCTACTCTTTCCTCAGGGTTCTTCATCACTAGGAATTAGCTCTCCTAGAATACAACTAGTAACACTAAAAGGATGATGGACAGCAGCCTGAGAGACACAATCTGATGGTGAGAACAGCTGCCTGGCTGTTTGGGATACAGCTAAGACACTTCATGCTTCATTAGAAAAAAAATGCCAAGAAAGAGTGTCCTAAGTGGTAGAGTAGAAGAGGATTTGCATAAGTAAAATAAACAAACTGTGGTCAAAATTCACACAGCTTAGAAAAAGCACAAATAAAAAGAAATGATTTGTAAATTTTAAAGTCATTAAAAATTGGCTGGGCATAGTGGCTCACCCCTTAGTCCCAAAAGTTTGGGAGGCTAAGATGGGCAGATCACGTGAGCCCAGGAGTTCAAGATCAGCCTGGGCAACATAGCAAACCCCTGTCTTTACATCAATAAAAAAGCCAGGCATGGTGATGCGTACCTATAGTCCCAGCTACTCAGGAGGCTGAAATGTGAGGATCACTTGAGCCTGGGAGGTCAAGACTGCAGTTAGCCAAGATCAAGCCACTACACTCAAGCCTGGGAAACAGTTAGACCCTGTCTCAAAAGTAATAATAATAAATAAATAAAGTCATTAAAAATAAGTCATCTTTAGAATGGTTTCAAATATACCTAGAGAAAAAAAATATTGAAACATATAGCTCTAATTTAAGACAAAGCCCAAAAGTATAATCATAGAATGTAGAATAAAAATAATGCTGCCAGGTGTGGTGGCTCACACCTGTAATCCCAGCACTTTGGGAGGCTGAGGCGGTCAGATCATGAGGTCAGGAGATAGAGACCACCCTGGTCAACATGGTAAAACCCTGTCTCTGCTAAATGTACAAAAATTAGCCAGGTGTGGTGGTACTTGCCTGTAATTCCAGCTACTTGGGAGGCTGAGGCAAGAGAATTGCTTAAACCAGGGAGTCAGAGGTTGCAGCGAGCTGAGATTCTGCCACTGTACTCCAGCCTGGCAACAGAGCAAAGACTCCATCTCAAAAAATTAAAAAGGCCGGGCGCGGTGGCTCAAGCCTGTAATCCCAGCACTTGGGAGGCCGAGGCAGGTGGATCACGAGGTCAAAAGATCGAGACCATCCTGATCAACATGGTGAAACCCCGTCTCTACTAAAAATACAAAAAATCAGCTGGGCATGGTGGCGCTTGCCTGTAATCCCAGCTACTCAGGAGGCTGAGGCAGGAGAATTGCCTGAACCCAGGAGGCGGAGGTTGCAGTAAGCCGAGATCGCGCCATTGCACTCCAGCCTGGGTAACAACAGCGAAACTCCGTCTCAAAAAAAAAATAAAAAAATAATAAAAAAAAAGAAATATTATTTCTAATTATATATTATGTGAAACAAGATCTTCATATAAGCATTTAAAGAACAGTTTTGGCCAGGTGCAGTGGCTCACGCCTGTAATCCCAGTGCTTTGGGAGGCCAAGGCCGGTGGATCACCTAAGGTCAGAAGTTTGAGACTGACCTGGCCAATATAGTGAAACCCAATCTCTACTAAAAATACAAAACTTAGACAAGCGTAGTGGTGCATGCCTGTAGTCCCAGCTACTCGGGAGGCTGAGGCAGGAGAATCACCTGAACCCGGGAGGGGAGGTTGCAGTAAGCTGAGATGGTGCCACTGCACTCCAGGCTGGGTGAGAGAGCCAGACTCCATCTCAAACGAGAAAACAATAAAAATAAAGGACAGTTTTATAAATTATAGGTGTAACTTATTTTGTTGTTAAGCACTTTGGAGATCAGCTTGGGCAACATGGCAAGACCCCCATCTTGTAAAAAGAAAATAAAATTATACATGATTGTGGTAAGATGAACCACTCAAAGAATATGTCTACTTAAGGCTAAGCATGGTGGCTCACACCTGTAATCCCTTGGGAGGCTGAGGTGGGTGGGTCACCTGAGATTGGGAGTTCGAGACGAGCCTGACCAACATGGAGAAACCCCATCTCTACTAAAAATACAAAATTAGCCAAGTGTGGTGGTACATGCCTGTAATCTCAGCTACTCAGTAGGCTGGGGCAGAAGAATCACTTGGACCCGAGAGGCAGAGGTTGTGGTGAGCCCAGATAGCGCCATTGCACTCCAGCTTGGGCAATAACAGAGTTGTTGAAACAACAGTTTTTTTGAAACTGTCTCAAAAAAAAAAAAAAAAAAAAGAATATGTCCACTAATATTTTAATATTTTTAAATGAAGTCACAGGAATAAACTGTAAAAGTCAAAAACAACTAATCATTTATTTCAACCCTTATGAAATTATGAAATGTAACTTCTGAAATTATAGGGGAAACTATTTATTGCTTTTGATTTTTTTTTTAACTTTTATTTTTTCCCATTACAAAAGGAATACATGATCAATTTTTTAAAAGTATAACAGGGCTCGGCGCAGTGGCTCACACTTGTAATCCCAGCACTTTGGGAGGCCGAAGCAGGTGGATTGCTTGAGGTCAGGAGTTCGAGACCAGCCTGGACAACATGGTGAAACCCCATCTCTACTAAAAATACAGAAACTAGCTGGGCGTAGTGGTTCACACCTGTAATCCCAGCTACTTGGGTGGCTGAGGCAGGAGAATCACTTAAGGCAGTGGTTGCAGTGAGCCAAGACTGTGCCACTGCACGCCAGCCTGGGTGACAGAGTGAGCCTGTATCTAAAAATAAACAAAAAAATAAATAAATAAAAGTATAACAGAAATATATAATGCAGAGAATAAAGTCCTCAAAATTCTATCCTCCAGAGATAACTACTGACAACAGCTTGGATGGATTATATCATGATAAACTAAAAAACTGAGGAATTGAAAGGGCAACAGAACATTTCTTTTTTTCTTTTTTTTGAGACAGTCTCACTCTCTTTCCCAGGCTGAAGTACAGTGGCACGATCATGGCTCACTGCAGCCTCAAACTCTTTGGCTCAAGTGATCCTCACACCTCAGCCTCCCAAGCAGCTGGGACTACAGATGGTGCCACCAAGGTTGGCTAATTATTGTATTTTTTTTGGCAGAGACAAGGTTTTGTCATGTTGTCCAGACTGGTCTTGAACTCCTGGGCTCAAGCGATCTATCCATTTCGGTCTCCCAAAGTTCTGGGGTTATAGGTTTAAGCCACTGTGCCTGGTCAAACATGGTAATTTTAACCTTAGTTTTAAAAAATATAAAATTTTACATTTAGGAATGTTTTAAAAATAGAAAGATACGTTGTTGTTTACAAGTAAAATAGCCTAAAGAAAATAAATTTTAAAATAATATATTTTTAAAATAAATTTAAACAATTAGATATGTTTTTTGGATAAATGTACAGAAAAAATATGGAAATATTTACGTCTAACATCTAATAAAAAATAAAAACATCTAAATATATAACTATATATTTTCTCTAAAGGGTAGATTATGGAAAATTTTTACTTTCAACATTAAATATTTCTGTAATGGTTAAATTTTGTTCCTCCATAGGTATATATATTACTTTTGTAATTAGGGAAAAAAATACTATGCAGCTGTGGAAAAAAGATGAAAACAGAGCTCTGTGTGCTGAAATGAAGAGCTCTCCAGGACATACTATTAAATGGAAAATGAAGCGTATACATCACCTTAACTTTTGTGTAACAAAAGGGGAAATAAAAATACATACTAAAGTCTGCTAGAATCTACATAAAGACATAAAAATAAAAATGGTTACCTAAAGGAGGAAAGGAGAACAGGCTGAAGAAACATGAAGTAGGAGTAAGAGTTCTTGGTATATAGTTTTTATTAAAATACTGTTTTGCTGTTTAAACCAAGTAAATGAATTACCTATTTAAAAAGATTTAAAAAGCCCAGGTGCGGTGGCGCACACCTGTAATCCCAGCACCTTGGGAGGCTGAGACAGGTGGATCACCTCAGGTCAGGAGTTTGAGACCAGCCTGACCAATATGATGAAACCCTGTCTCTACTAAAAATACAAAAATTAGCCGGGCGTGGTGGCATGCGCCTGTAATCCCAGCTACTCAGGAGGCTAAGACAGGAGAATCGCTTGAACTCAGGAGGTGGAGGTTGCAGTCAGCTAAGATCGTGCCATTGCACTCTACCCTGGGCAACAAGAGCAAAACTCCATCTCAAAATAAATAAATAAATAAATAAAATAATAAAATTTAAATTAAAAACAAACATAAAAAAATTCTTCAAAAAGTCATAGTAGGAAAGAAATAAAAACTAGTTATCATGTTTATAAATAAAATAATTTAAAAAATCAAAACTATGACTGGGTCTGGTGGCTCACACCTGTATTCCCAGCACTTTGGGAGGCTGAGGCAGGGGGCCTGCTTGAGCCCAGGAGTTCCAAACCAGCCTGGGCAACATAGCAAGACCCTGTCTCTATAGTTAAAGAAAAAAAAAGTTAAAAAAATTAAAACTCTACTACTGAAAACTTCATGTAGTTAATGTGGCAAAAATCCTCTTAAAAAAAAATCTAGGGTTAGGGCCACATGCAGTGGTGCATACCTGTAATCCCAGCACTTTGGGAGGCTGAGGCAAGATCACTTGAGCCCAGGAGGTCACAATTAGCCTAGACAAGATAGAAAGATCCTGTCTCTGCTAAAAAATTTTTAAAAAGAAAATTAGCTGAATATGGTGGCACATACCTGTAGTCTCAGCTGCTCAGGAGGCTGAAGCAGGAGGATCAGATTCGTAAGATGTGAGGAAAAGGACAGCCTTATATATAACTTGTGGGTGTGTGATGATGCATTGTTAAGAAAAAATCTTTGAGAAGCAATCTGGCATCTATTAAAAGTGGAAACATATACTCTTCAAATTTGCATTTTCTACTTCTGGGAACCAATCCAAAAGAAATAAAGGTACTAATACGAATGAAGACATATAAGAGTACTACTGCAGCACTATTTGGAGTAGCTAAAAACTGAAAACAAAGTGAATGTCAATCAAAAGGGAATGGCTAAATAAAGAGCATACCTCAGTATGAAGTAAAGAGTGCACCAGCCGGACGCGGCAGCTCACACCTACAATCCTAGCACTTTGGGAGGCCAAGGTGGGTGGATCACAAGGTGAGGAGATCGAGACCATCCTGACTAACATGGTGAAACCCTGTCTCTACTAAAAATACAAAAAAATTAGCTGGGCGTGGTGGCATGCGCCTGTAGCCCCAGCTACTTGGGAGGCTGAGGGAGGAGAATTACATGAACCCAGGAGATGGAGGTTGCAGTGAGCCGAGATGGCACCACTTCACTCCAGCCTAGGCAATAGAGACTCCATCTCAAAAAATATATAAATAAATAAAAGATTGTACCGTATCACCTCATTTTTGTAAAAACAATGACAAACCACCCCCACATACCTATATATCTATGTACACAAAGACCTGTGTTAGATCATATGAGCATGGAGAAAGTTACAAAAGGATCCATGTTAAGCTGCTGGTTACAGCGGGTTAAGGGGAAGATGGAGCAAGGCCGTATTTTATATAGAAGGAAAGTATCCATGATAAAAAAAATGTATGATAATATGATCCCATGTATATATTTTTGCATATGCATGCATAAAGAAATACATCAAAACATTTTAAATGAACATAACTTTTTTCTTCTGAGACAGAGTCTTGCTCTATTGCCCAGGCTGGAGTGCAGTGGCAGTCTTGGCTCACGGAAACCTCAGCCTCCTGGGCTCAAGTGATTCTCCTGCCTCAGCCTCCTGAGCAGCTGGGATTACGGGCATACGCCACCAGGCCTGACTAATTTTTGTATCTTTATTAGAGATAGAGTTTCACTATGTTGGCCAGGCTGACCTCGAACTGCTGACCTCGAACTCCTGACCTCAGGTGATCCACCCGTCTCGGCCTCCCAAAGTGTTGGGGTTACAGGCGTGAACCACGGCGCCCCACAGCATAACCTTTTTTGTAACTGGAGGAGTATCTCTATTATATAAGGAAAAGGTTGTCTCAATCAAATAACATGATTAAATTTTTCTTCTAAATGTAAATTGCCAGAATTAGTGCAGTCATTTATTTTTCCACACCACGCACCTGATAAAATCATGATGTGGACTAACAGCCTGCCTATCTGGTTGGCAGGCTAAGAACCAACCAACCTGCAAAGGTGTACCAACTTGCCCGTAATATAACATGCCCAGCTTAGTGAAGTTCAGTTACAGCACCATCTTCCTCATCAGCATGTTTCTTGCAGTACTCACCCACTGCAGGAGCTTTTATGTATAGTGGTAGTTCCTCAAAGGAGAATTTACCTGGCAAATGATGTGAACATATGGAAGATCTTGAGAGAGTGGATACACTGAAGAGGATTTCCTCCCATTATGCAGACAGCTTTTGAGTTCAGAAAGACACCGTTGCATTTCAACCAGGTTCTTAGATAAAATTTCCACTTCCTTAGACAGCTCGTAAGTTTCCTTTTCACTTTGTAAGTTCTTTCCTTGAGGCAAATGAGGAGGCTCCAGTGGGCTAGTGTGGTCTGGTGTGCTGCTGTCTCTAGGCAGTGTTGCTGGCTGGATAACAGGCTCAGCATCTAGGGCTATGGAGCCATCACAGATACTAGACAGAGGACTCTGGATTTCTTTAATAAGTGTTCTTCCAGGCCTTCCATTCTGACTACTGGCATTAGCTGCCAGCAACAGCCCTTTGTTCTGGTGACAAAACTCTGGGGAAAGACTTTCAATTAACTTTTTTCTATTTCCTTTATTTAACAGAGCACTGAAAGTAGAGTAGGTAGTCTGGCTTTCACTTGATGTTATTGAAGGTTCTTCTTCCAACATTACTTCTCTAACAGTCAAGCTAAGGACATACTGATCAGACTTTGAAGAAGGAAGAAATGTTGTATCAGTGAGTTTTTGTTTTCCTACCAAAATTAGTAATAGTTGGTCTGTCAAGAAACATATCCCTTTTGGTCTTTCAGTGTTCTCTAATTGAATTTGCTGGATGTTTGGCACTGAAGATGGAATGACAGAGTAGATCAAAATTATATTCCAAGTGTTGGAAGCCACTGCCACTACCTGTGCTTTAAGATTAAATGCTATCAGATCAGGAACCAGAATGCCTGGAATAGTGACTTTTCTTGTCATGGTAACTGCTTTCTTAAAGGTCACCAGGACCAAATGTGAAGAATCTTGGCCAGTTCCTGTCAAGTAGTCCTTTTTTCTTAGACAAATAAGAGAATTATCCTCAGACTTACAATGATTGAAACGTATGTGAGTTAGATCCAGAGGTTCTAAATAGGAAGAAGAAACTGATATTTCAGAATTTGTTTCAGAATCAGCTGCCTCTTTATCCACAGAGGGTACTTCACCAATAACTGGTAAAGTGTACAGAGTCGTGTCTTTACTGTTAGGTGGGACATTAAACGTTTCAGATGCATTTAAGCCACAGATCTTATCCAGTGGAAGCTCAGTGGCTATAGCAACCTGTGAGTCCACAGTTGCTGTGATGGAGCAGATGTGGCTGTCCACATCAAACACCAGGCAGGAGGAGCACCTGTGAAGAGTCTTCTGAGCACTGTCCCAAATATAAGAAAGCAGGCTGCTACCTATTGCGACCACCAGCCTCAGGCCATCCTGAGTCCAACATGCACAGTGAATGCGGCCCTGGGTGTTGATGTCTGCCCTTACCTGGGAATTGTCAGAGTGCACATTAGGGAAAATGGAGACATCCTGTGCAGTCAACACAGTCAGAATAGCATATTTTGGGTGCCACACACAGCCCTGGGGAAGGATAGGCAATGACCCTCTAATCTCACAAGTCTGAGACGTCACCCATTTGTTTGTCTCCATAGGGCTGGGACACAGCTGCCACACAGTGACATGCCTCTCATGCTGGACAGCGAGCAGAACAGCTGTGTCAGCTGCAACAGGTGGGGCCCAGGACAATCCACAGACACATTCGAATTGTCCAATGACTTTGGAGTCCCCAAACTTGACCTCTCCATGGTGAAGCTGTAAATCAGTTAGGACAACTTGATTCCCATCAGTCCAGGCAAGGCCATGGATCGGGTGCACTGCTTGATGCAACGCATTCAGCCCAGTCCTGAGTAGTCTTCCTTTTCCCAACTCCATCCTTCTGATAAAGGTTACCTGAAATGATTAAGAAGGAAAGTTACATCATGAGAAATCTAGACAAATCTCGAATGTAGAACATTTTATAAGACAACTGGCTTAGACCCTTTCCAGGTTAATAATGTGGAGAAACAAAATGACAGAGACTACTGAGCTATAACAGGCAAATGCATTGTATAGACTTTGGATCTTGAATTAAAGAAATAAAATCTACCAAATGAAGATTTTTAGAACTGGGGCAATCTGAGTATGGAATGGATATCAGAAAACATCGTGGAGTTATTAATTTTCTTAAGTGTGAACATGGTATTGTGATTATACAGAACGATTAAATTTACCCCAAATTTACTACTTGGGGTAAAATGTCATGATGCCTACAACGTGCTTTCAAATGGTTTGCCAAAAAGAAAAATCCAGATTTTCTATTGACACACACAGAGAGAAAACAAATGCAGCAAAATGTTAATAATTGTTGAATCTAGATTGTGGCTATGTGAGTATTTATGGTACTTTCATCTTTTAAGTTAGAAAATTTTCCAATTAAAAATTTGAGAAAAGTCTCCTCCATCATCTAATTTCTATTCATCCTTTTACTCTCAAATCAATGAATAACTGATATGTACATCTCTGACTTTATTAGCACTTATTTCAAATCCTTCCAAAGTGGCTTTTATCTCTCTACTGAAATGACACTCAAAAATCACTGTTTCTACTTCAACTTCATCATATTCAACAGCACTTAATTTTCAGAACATTTTCACATTCCCTATTGCATTTTATCTTACAACAATCTTACAAAAAGGTGAAGTAGGTTAGGCAGGTATTATCTTCATTTTTTCACCCTGAATGTTTTTTCCCCAGGCACTTGAATCACTAAAGAAGTATATGCTTAGGCCGGGTATGGTGGCTGACGCTTGTAATGCAAGCACTTTTGGAGGCTAAGGTGGGTGGACCACTTGAGGCCAGGAGTTCAAAACCAGCCTGGCCAACATGATGAAACCCCATCTCTACTAAAAATACAAAAATTAGCCATGGTGGTGCACACCTGTAATCCCAGCTACTGGGAAGGCTGAGACAGGATCCCTTAAACCTGGAAGGTGGAGGCTGCAGTGAACCGAGATGATACCACTGCACCCCAGCCTGAGCAACACAGCAAAACACGGTCTCAGAAAACAAACAAAAGTATATGCTCACTGCAGTAAAACACAAACAAACCCGAAGTGTCTAAAGCAAAACTGTTGGCTGGGTGCAGTGGCTCACGCCTGTAATCCCAGCACTTTGGGAGGCCGAGGCGGGTGGATCACAGGTCAAGAGTTCGAGACCATCCTGGCCAACATGGTGAAACCCCATCTCTACTAAAAATACAAAAATTAGCTGGGTATGGTGGCATGTGCCTGTAGTCCCAGCTACTGGGGAGGCTGAGGCAGGAGAATCTTTCGAACCTGGGAGGTGGAGGTTATGGTGAGCCGAGATCATGCCACTGCACTCCAACCTGGTGACAGAGCAATACTGACTCAAAAAAAAAAAAGGAACAAAATGTTGCAATAATAAACACAGACTGAGAAAGACTAATTTTAGTATAAAAACAATTGCTGGACCAGATGCAGTAGCTCATGCCTTTAATCTCAGCACTTTGGGAAGCCACAGCACATGGATCACCTGAGGCCAGGAGTTTGAAGCCAGCCTGGCCAACAAGGCAAAACCTTGTTTCTACTAAAAATACAAAAATTAGCCAGGAGTGACGGCACACTCCTGTAATCCCAGCTACTAAGGAGGCTGAGACACAAGAATTGCTTGAACCCAGGAGGCGGATGTTGCAGTGAGCCGAGATGGCACCACTGCACTCCAGCATGGCAACAGAGTGAGACTGTCTCAAAAACAAAACTAAACAAAACAACTATTGGCTAGACACAGTGACTCATGCCTGTAACCTCAACACTTTAGGAGGCCAAGGCAGAAGGATTACTTGAGCCCAGGAGTTCGAGACCAGAGAACAGCCTGGGAAACACAGCAAGACGTTGTCTCCGCTTAAAAACAAAACAACAATCTACAAACATATATAAAGTGATGTTTACTAGTTATCAAAGAATTGTGTAAACTACCAGGACTCATTTTCACCACTTGTTCTCTTTTTAATATACTTCAAACAAACTCCATTCCAATCTCTTCTCCAAAACATCTCTTACCAGGCTACTGGTGTCATCCCTGTTGCTGAATCTAAATGACATTTTTCAGCTTTGTTTTACTCAGTGTCAGAGAAAGAACTTGAGAAGTTGTCTTCAGACTCTAAATCCAAAGAAATGTATTCTCTACCAACCTGGTGGTTTGTTTATCTGTAAATTATTTCTCATGTCTCCTTGCTTTGTCCTTGCTCTTAGGATCTTTTACTTAAAGAAAATAAAAGGTCTATTATGCTTTTCTATATATGATGTCAGATTAAGTGGTTCTGCAGTGGCTTGCTAAATGGAGAAAGAAGTCCCCTGTTATTACTAATGAAGAAAACCATGATCTCTATCCCACTGGTCTTATGAAAGATAATAGATGTTTTCCCCCAATATCTACTTATGTACTTTAAAAAGACTTTTATTGATAAATAATGCATGATACACTTTTATGGGCAGAGAAAATTCCTAATGGGCCAATTACATCTAAGTCGATTTATCTATTTTAGGATACTAAATTCAGTCTAATGTCAATGAGGGTGTATGTGACCAGAGTAGCACAAGATAAGGATTTGAGAATAAGAGAAAAACACAGGAGGCTGAGGCAGGAGAATTGCCTGAACCCAGGAGGCGGAGGTTGCAGTGAGCCGAGATCGCGCCATTGCACTCCAGCCTGGGTAACAAGAGCGAAACTCCGTCTCAAAATAAAAAAATTAAAAAAAAAAGAGAATAAGAGAAAAACAAACATGAGAATAAGTTTACTGAGGTTATTTTTTGGGAGGGGGACAGTCATGCTCCATTACCCAGACTGGAGTGCAGTGGTGTGATCTAGGCTGTAATCTCCACTTCCTGGGTTGAGGGGATTCTCGTGCCTTAGCTTCCCGAGTAGCTGGAATAGGCACCCGCCACCACGCCCAGCTAACTTACGTATTTTTAGTAAAGACGAGATTTTACTATGTTGGCCAGGCTGGTATTGAAAGCCTGACCTCAAGTGATCCTCCTGCCTTGGCCTTCCAAAGTGGTGGGATTAAGCCACCATGCTGGGCCAGTTTACTGAGGTTTTTAGAAGAATGAATTTTAATACTGTCATCTTCATTAACAAGAAGAAATGTGGCACATTTTTCTCAAAAAACCCAATGATTACAAAAGTCTGCTCCATTCCTTTCTACTCCTGTTAGCCCAGGTTCTGGCTTCTCCCTTTTTATTATGGTAGAACAAGAAGTCCCCTTGATACCAGTCTCTGCTTTCCAAATGAGCTTGCATACTACGTGCTGTTGTGTAGAATTATCTTTTTAAAAAAAGCATAGCTCTGGTCATTTTGCCTTACTGCATAAATACCTTTGATGAATCCCCACATCTACAGTACATATAAAAAAGCCTCAAAATGTCTTAACAAGGCAGTTAAGGCCTTACATTATCAGATACTGATATATCTTTCTAACTTTTCTCTAATCATAAAGGGCATGGTGAAGAATTTGGAATCTGGGGGGAACCAGCATATATTCGAATGACAATATGCACAACGGACCTGAGAAAGAAGAAAGTTGATGAGTAATTTGAATGCCACAAAGTGAAAGTGAAGCAAGTTTGTAACTATTTCAGTAGAGAAAAAAGGCCAGATTCAAGAGATGTGTTTCTAAAGCAGAGGGAATAGACAGTGATAACAGATAGGATATAAGTAGTGAGGAATAAAAAAGAATTAAGGATAATACCCACATTTTAAGCTTGAGAAATTGCTAAACCATTAACCAGAGGATGTTTCAAAGGCAAGAAAGGCAGAGCAGGCTTGGTGTAGTGGCTCATGCCTATAATCCCAGCACTTTTGGGAGGCTGAGGCAGGCAGACACCTGAGGTTACCAGTTCGAGACTAGGCTGGCCAACATGGTGAAACCCTGTGTCTACTAGAAATACAAAATTAGCTGGGCGTGGTGGCATGCACCTGTAGTTCCAGCTACTTGGGAGGCTGCAGCAGGAGAATCGCTTGAACCCAGGAGGGGGAAGTTGCAATAAGCCGAGATTGCACCACTGCACCTCGGTGACAGAGCAAGATTCTGTCTCAAAAAAAAAAAAAAAGAAAAAGAAAAAAAGAAAAGAAAAGAAAAAGAGAGAGAGATGGAAGGAAGGAAGGGAGGGAGGGAGGAAGGGAGGAAGGGAAGAAAGGCAGACAGAGCATCATGGCTAACATCTGTAATCTCAGCACTTTGGGAGGCCAAGGTGGGAGGATTGCTTGAGGCCAGGAATTCAAGACCCGCTTTAGCAACACAGGGAGACCCCAACTCCACAGAAGAATTTTTTTTTTTATTATTTAAAAAAAAACCTTTCTTCTTTTTCCTTTTCTGTTTTTCTTTTTTTTTCTTTTTTTCTTTTTTCTGTCTTTCTAAAGAAGAATTTCTTTTCTTTTTTTTTTTTTTTTTGAGACAGAGTTTCGCTCTTGTTACCCAGGCTGGAGTGCAATGGCGCAATCTCGGCTCACCACAACCTCCGCCTCCTGGGTTCAGGCAATTCTCCTGCCTCAGCCTCCTGAGTAGCTGGGATTACAGGCACGCGCCACCATGCCCAGCTAATTTTTTGTATTTTTAGTAGAGACGGGGTTTCACCGTGTTGACCAGGATGGTCTCGATCTCTTGACCTCGTGATCCACCTGCCTCGGCCTCCCAAAGTGCTGGGATTACAGGCGTGAACCACCGCGCCAGGCCCAGAAAAAAATTTTTTTAAATGAGCTGGGTGCTCGCTTTGGCAGCCCATATACTAAAACTGGAATGATACACAAAGTAGCATGGCCTTTGCACAAGGATGAGTTGCAAATTTGTGAAGTGTTCCATAAAAAAGGAAAAGAAGAAAAGAAAATAAAAATCAGCTGGGTGCAGCATCACACACATGTAATCCTAGTTAATCAGGAGGCTAAGGGGATCACTTGAGCTCAGGAGTTCCAGGTTACAGTAAGCTATGATCATACCACTGCACTCCAGCCTGGGTGACAGAGTGAGACCTGTGTGAGGTGGGTGCAGTAGGGGAGGAGGAAGGTGTGTAGTATGTGATGTATTTGGTATTAACATGTGCTTCATGCAAAATGTCTACATGGTACCAATGTACATTAGGCAGGCAGAGGTAAAGATTTGGAAATCACTGACACAGGGTTAATAATTAAAGTCAAGGCAGTAGAGAACCTCACTGTAAAAGACAAGAGAGCCAGGAGGACCAAGGTTTAAATGATCTTCAGGCATTCCCCAACGCTACTGATTTTGCCCGAAACTAATTGTATACCTATTGTTTCACAATCTCCAAAGTGTTAAGTTTTCTGGAGAACATAAAATCAAGAACCCTGCGTGTTTCAGGAGGGAAAAGACCACCATATTAGTTCAGGAGAGGGGTGGCAGAAAATCAAGAGCTGGTGCTCAGTATATGACCATTTAATTCTGCTTTTCATCTTTAAAGACAACTCATGATAAGAAGGGATTCAGATGAACTCGAGCATTTCCAAAAGGTTTAAGCAAAAGTACATCCCTTTCCCAACTTGTTTTCCAAGTTTATTGTGTTTCCACTATAAAATGATTTCAAATTCTTTACCGTTATGTGAAAAAAAAAATCACACATAAGAAAGGTAAAAATGAAGAAGAGTTAACGAAAAACATTCATGCAAGGAAAATTACGACTACATCCCTCTAGACTCTTCTACGCATAGTTTGGCTGTCAAAACTTTTTTCCGTCATGCTGTGCAACTTTGTATCACGGTTTTCACTTAACATTATATAATGAGCATTTCCCCATGTTATTTAAAAGTTTTATAAAGTAGTTTTAGAGGCCACTTCACATACACTCAGTGAAGTGACATAACGTACTGAACAGCTCCTGGCTGTACCCAACTTTACTCCGCTACAAATAACGCTGTGACCGAGGTCTTAATGCTTAAAGCATTTCCTGACTGGATGACCTCCCTGGAACACATTCCCAGGATATTCACGAGTCACAGTCATATTCGCTCGTTTACACCCACACCCAGCTAGCTGGGTCCTCATCCCGCGACCCCTCACACGCGGCCCGCCCCATTCTCCTCATGCCCTCTGCACTCCTGAATCTCCTCCCTCCCTCCCGGCCCCCATCCCCCATCCCCATCCCCCATCCCTCCCCACGCCCCGCGCCCGGTCCACTTTCCTCCTGAGCCCCTACAGCCTCCCCACATCCGCCAGGCCCGGCAGCAGTGGAGACAGAATACCTTAGGCCTCACCGCCTCACAAAAACACCAGTTTCCCTGAAGCAGCCCAACATCACGCCGCAGGAGATCAGAGGCTCTGGGCAGCCACCGGAAGCACCGGCCCTCAGCCCTCCGATAGGTGAGCGGTGGCCGAGCACGCTCCGCGATGGCCCCGTCGATTGGCTTTTGAATGTGCACTGGCCAATAAGCTCTGGCTCTGCCGCACGGATCGCTGGGAGTCGTAGTTTCCATAAAAGCACCGACCGCAAGCCCGCCACAGTTTTCCTCCCTAAAGCACTAGAGCTCGTTTCCCCATTTCTCTTCGGTTCTCTTGTCTAAGGAGTTCAGGAGCCCTAGGATCAATACGGTTTCTTAACCTTCTTTAAACTCCGATAAAATCTCTCCAGGAAAATGTTCTTATCTGTACATAAAATATTGTGCATTTAACTGAAGCTGCTTCATGGGCCTGTCCCAGCCACAAATCCCTGTCCTACACCGACCCTAAGCGTGCCTGCTCTGGTGTATCCCTTAGGCTTAGTGCATTCCTGAGGCTTCGGTAGACCAGCTGCACGCTTGGAAGACTCTGGGCCACATCTTGGAGCAGCTCATGAGAAATTCCGGGTCCTGACCTTCACAGTACAATTAACCATCATCTTTCTTGAACAACACAGCCTGTCCTCCTTCAGGGATGCAGACAACCTCATCTGGGACCTAAACATACAGGAGAGTGGGGGTGGGGAAATGAAGGAAGAACAACCTTGGGGCTCATGCTGGGCCCATTTGCCAGGCTTTTCTCCCCATGCCTATCTTCCAGTACCACTTAGCAAAATCATACCTTCACATCAGATTTTGTTTATGTTTTTCTTTTCTTTTCTTTTTTAAAAAATAAAGACGGCATGCCTATAATCCCAGGGCTTTGGGAGGCTGAGGCGGGTGGATAACCTGAGTTCAGGAGTTCAAGACCAGCCTGGCCAACATGGTGAAACCCTGTCTCTACTAAAAATACAACAATTAGCCAGATATGGTGGCTCATGCCTGTAATTCCAGCTACTTGGGAGGCTGAGACACGAGACGAGAGGCAGAGGTTGCAGTGAGCCGAGACTGTGCCACTGCACTCCAGCCTGGCGACAGAGTGAGATTCTGTCTCAAAAAAAAAAAAAAAAAAAAATAGAGGCGGGATCTCTCTATGTTGCCCAGACTGGTCTCGAACTCCTGGGCTCAAGCAATCCTCCTGTCTCGGTCTCCCAGTGTTGAGATTACAGGTGTGAGCCATTGTTCCAAAAATTGATATGCGCGGCGTCACTTCAATTTTTGGAACAATGCAGACAATAATGCGGGGGTGGTGGGAGTTTTTAAAAGTCCTAATTACCCTTCAAACAAACGTTACCTCCTCCAGAAAATATTTTTCTACATTCCTGAATGTCTTTTTAGGTGGAGGAGGAACTCCAAGTAGAATTAATTTACATATTCATTCATTCACTCCGCAGTTCTAATCACTCCATGCGGTTACTGTGTATCCCCGTCCCTCTCAGACTTAGTACCTGGAAGACAGCCATCCTGTCTTAATACAATTGGTATCCCCAGGGCGCATTTCTTTGCCTTGAAAATTGAGTACCCAATAAATGTGCGTGGAGCAGAACTACGCGAAATGGGGAACAGGGGTTTAGGGGTGTGGGGGGAGAGTCAGCAAGGACTGATGTCCTCCCTCCCTCTCCCAGGTCTGCTCCTACAGATCCAGGACGCCTAGCGAGGGTAGTAGGAACCTCTCCGGTGCTTCCGCAACGCTCTGAGCCGCAGGGCACTGAGCGCGTCTACTTAAAGTGATGGTTTCATTAGATAGTAACACAGCGAGACCCTGCGTCTACAAATAATAAAAATAAAAAATAAAAATTAGCTGGGCGTGGTTGCTCGCCCCTGTAGTCCCAGCTACTTGGGAGGTTGACGCAGAAGGATCGCTTGAGCGTCAAATTCGAGGTTGCTGTGAGCTAATGATCGCGCCACTGCACTCCAGCCTGGGCTACAGAGCAAGATCCTCCCTCTAAATAAAAATAAAAATAAAGTGATGGTTTAATTGTCTGCCTTTGCCTCTCCTCTCCCCCACCCCCCACAAGTCTGTAGGACCGGGTTAACTCCCCAGAGCTTAGCACAGATTCGATGCTAAATAAATGCGTATTGGATGGATGGGCTAATGAACGGATGGAGGGAGGATGAGGGGGTGCTCACCACGCTCCCCGGTCAGTGGGTTATTGTCGTCAGCCGGGCTAGGCTAGCAAACAGCCGGGCGGGGTCCCTTCCCCCGGGCCCCGCCCCGGCCGACCCCACCTTTCCGTGCGGCTCCGCCCGCCGCCCCCTTCCCAGTGGCCCCTCCCCGCGCAGGTCCCGACTCCAGCCGCACCTCCTCCGGCTCTGCAGTGGCGGCAGGGAGGCGAGCGGGAGCGACTGCTGGGCCGGGGCCGGAGCCGAGCCGGGGTCGGGCAGCAGCGGGGACCCCCCGGAGGCGGGGCCTGTGGGACCGCTATGGGCGTGGAGATCGAGACCATCTCCCCGGGAGACGGTACCGGGCTCCCTCCGGAGCTAGGGGAGGGGAGTGGTCCCGGGGCGGAGCCCGGCGGGCGGGGGTCTGATTCGGAGGTGGCGCGGAGGGTGCTGAAGGGTTGGGGGTGGCTGGGTGGGGAAGGCTGGCGGAGACCCCGGCCGGGATTCTTGGGGGTCTAAGAGACCGTCCACCATCCTCTTCCGCGCTCACCTTTGGGAATGTAGGCGGCAGCCCGGAGGTGGGGTCTGCGGCCCGGAGGCGGGGGTCTATAGCTCGGAGGCGGGGGTCTGCGGCCCAGCACCGCCCGGGGCTGCTGCTGTCACGGCTGCAACCGCTCGGTTTTCCGCTGCTGCAGACACCCGAGGCTGGGTTTCTGCTTCGCTTTCCCTGCTCAGCGAGCTCTGGAAACCAGGGAAGACCTGCTCTCCGGTCTCCGCTGTTCGGGACTTCCTCCTAGCGCGTCCCCCGCCTGGCCTCCCGTCGGGCCCCTGCGGGCCGGCTGTGAGCGGCTGTGGGGACAGACCCAGGCTGGGGAAGGGGAAAGCGTTCCCTTGCTCGCTTCCGCATCTCGCTTTATCCTCCCGCCGCATTCAGACTCCCTGGCCACCCTGTCCACTTCCATGGCCTCCACATTGAAGAAGCCCAGCCCTCCAACCTGCCAGACCTCTCCCTGGACGTCCCAGGGTGTGCCCTCGTCAGCAAGTTCAAAACAGAACTCACGCTTCCCATCTTCTCCCCTGAGTGATCCTTCTTACCCACGTTCTGTGTCTCACTTTCCCAAGCCCTTGTATTATTGGGCCTGGGTGTGCAAGGAATAGCCATTTCTTTATTTCTTGAAATTTAATTCATACCAAAGCTCCCATTGTCTGCAGGGTTTGATGGGCAAACATCTTATCAGATATTATTAATATGAACAGCTCCCCTCCCCAGGAAATTGGGGGACTTCTTGGCTCCAGGCCATCTTCCTTGTCCAATCCCAGCCATTACCTTGGATCTCCCCTGGGGTACAGGCTTTTTTGCCCACGCAGGAAACCTTGGTGCTGGGTCTCAGAAAGCATCTCCCTGACGGCTTGTCATCCCCCAGCAGCCCCTAAAGTGGTTTCCCCATCTTCAGTCTCTCCTCCCTGCCTTCAATCTCATCCCCAATCTCATATTCGCTCCCTTTCTACACCATAGTCTGAGGACTTCTCTTAAAATGCATATTTGATCATGCCCTTCCCTCAGGCAGAAAATATTTTAATGATTTTTCTCTCTTCCTCAGGCAGAGGGGCCTTTGGTGCTGTGGTCTTTTTTCACCTTCCACACCAGAGCGTCCTCTCTGACTGCCTGTCCCTAAGCCCACCACCAACTTTTTCTCCAGCTTTCCCAAGCTGCCTGCAAGTTGTGAAACACACCACTCGTGTCAGCAAATATTTGTTGAACGTGCGTGCTAGGCTCTAGCGTGACAGCGTTGAAACAGACAGGGGTCCCGCTATTGCTGGACTCCAGGCCTTTGAAAATACATGTTGTTCCCTCTTCCCAGATGGTGTTTTTTAACTTCCTCTGGCAAAGTCTTCCTTGTCTTTCAAGACCTAGCTTCATTCTTCTTTCCTCTATGATGTTTTCCTTGACTTCTGCGGTCAGTTAGCTGCTCCCTCCTCCAGGCTCCCATAGAGTCCTCTAAATGTTGGCTCTGTGGTTAGCCTTCCCTAGGCTTTGTTATCCAGCCCCATAGCTTTAAATTCTAGCCAAATTTATACCTCCAGTGCAGACTCTTCATCTGCCTACTTGCAATATAAACGCAGATGTCTAATAGGCATCTCAAAATTGCCACCCGCACAAATCTGTTCCTCCCCAGTCTTCCCTATCTTAAGAAATAGTTCCACTCTTCGTCCAGTTGCCCAAACAGAAAACCCAAGCATCGTTCTTGTTGTCTCCTTTGTCGTCATCCTGGACCCCATTTCCAATCCGATTGCACGCCCTGTCAGCTCCGCTTCCAAAATATGTCTCCAGTCTATTTCACTCTCTTCTCTGCTGCCACCACCTTAAATCAAGCTATCATTGATTTCTTGTCTGGATTATTGCAACAGACGCCTAACCGTCCATCCTACACACAGCAGCCAGAGTGATCTTATAAAATCTTAATTCGGATTATGTCATTCTCTGGCTTAAAACCCTCCGGTGGTTTCCTATTGCACTTAGCATTAAATCCCGCTCTGCAAGGCCTGCATAACCCATCTCCTTCCCATCTCGCTCCTCCCTCCCTTCCTTCCAGCACCTGGCTTCCTTGATGGCTGCAAATGTACTGTCTCTGTGCACTTGCTACTCCTTCCCCAAGTGCGCTGTCCCAGTATTTTGCTCATCCTTCAAGTCCCAGCTCCAGCGGCACCTTCTCAAAGAGGCCATCCTGGACCACTCTTTCTGAAATGGCCTGTCCCACTGCATCCCCCTTTAATACATCATTGTGTATATTTTGTTTACAGTACTCATCATGAACCATAATCATTTTGTGTATTTAGGTATTGTCTCTGTCCATTAGAATATGAACTCCAGGGCAGGTGCAGTGGCTCATGCCTATAATCTCAGCATTTCGGGAGGTTGAGATGGGAGGATCTCTTGAGCCCAGGAGTTCCAGGCCAGCCTGGACAACATGTCAAGACCCTGTCTCTAAAAAAAAAAAAAAAAAAAAAATTTTTTTTTTTTTAATTAGCTTGGTGCGGCCACAAGCATCTGCAGTCCCAGCTACTCAGAAGGCTGAGGCAGGAAGATTGCTTGAGCCCAGGAGGTCAAGGCTACACTGAGCGAAGATCATGCTACTGTGCTTCAGCCTGGGTGACACACTGAGACCCCTACTCTTAAAAAAAAAAGTAAACTCTAAAAGAACAGGAATTGAGGTCTTGTCTGTAGTGTTCACTGCTGTATCCCTGTGATCAGGCACAGGACTGGCACATCGTAGGTACTCAGTAAATATGTGTGGTTTTGTTTTGTTTTGTTTGCTTATTTATTAAGACAGGGTCTTGCTCTGTCACCCAGGCTACGGTGCAGTAGCGTGAACACAGCTCACTGCAGCCTTGACCTCCTGGGCTCAAGCAATCCTCCCACTTCAGCCTCTCGAGTAGCTGGGACTATAGGTGTGCACCACCACACCCAGCTAATTGAAAAGAATTTTCTTTTTTTTTAGAGATGGGGGTCTCCCTATGTTGCCCAGGGTGGTCTAGAACTCCTAGGCTCAAATGATCCTCCCACTTCAGCCTCCCAAAGTGCTGGGATTACAGATGTGAGCCACTGCACTTGGCCTCTCAGCAAATATTTGTAAATGATTATGTTTATTCATAATCATTGGAGTAGAATCTGCATTATAATCTGGTATTTGTGTGTCTATTTCCGTACCTTACTCTTGAGTTCATACGTTGCTCTGCATGTCTAAAGTCTGGTCCAGTCCTGACACACAGAAGGCCAACTGTAAACGTCTGTGGAATGGATGAAGTGAAGTAAAAGGAGCAATCAAAGAAAATGGGGGTGAGGTGGTGGGAAAGCCCAGGAGACAGCAGAGTGGAGAAAACCAAGGGGGTAAAGTAAATCCAGGCCAGAGAGGTGATATGACTCGTTCTGGGTCATACAGGACCCAGAGCCAGAACTAGGGCCCCAGGTGTCTCCATGGTGTGGAGGTGAATGCAGGCTGGAACTCTTGGTCGGATCATACTTAATGTCCCAGGTGTTTTTCCAATACACTACTCCTTCATCTGCTCTCATGTCTCCCTGCAGGAAGGACATTCCCCAAGAAGGGCCAGACGTGTGTGGTGCACTACACGGGTAAGTCTCACCCCCTTGGCCCCCACCCAGTCCTGCCCCTCCCAAGGCAGAACTGTCCTCCGAGCTTCTCTCCAGAGGTGCCTGTCTCTGGATCAGGCCTAAAGCCCAAGGCAGCAGGGTCTCCATGTGACCAGCCATTCCCCTACTCCCCCCAGCCGGTCTGGTGGGAATGATAAAGGAGGCTTGGAGGCCAGCTCTTCCCCTCTTCTACCAGCAAGGGCCATCCATGGTGCCAGCTTCTAGGTGAGTCAAGCAACTTCAGTCCCCTTCCTTCTGCTGCAGTCATGGTGGAGCCCCTGTCCCTGCTCCATCTGCCTGATATTTGGAAATCCATCTTAGAGGTCCTGGCAGACTTGCTCTCCATCCTGCAGTATCATTAAGAAGAGGAGGAAGGGAGAGGACAGACAAGTCATGCAGAGGCTTCGATGCTGTTTGAGGAGCCGTGCTTGTCTCTAGGTGGGGGAGCCTGGAACGGGGCTGATCCCTGTTAGATGCTCTTTATCTGCAGGTGAGGTGGGCTGGGTTCTTCAGGACTGCTGGCAGGAAGAACATGAGCAGGTGTTTGTTCCCAGGGGGGTGAGCACCCTGCCTTGTGACCTGCTTCCTGAAGTAGCAAACTCAATGACAGCCACTTAGCAGACAGCAAGACCTGGTTAATTCCTAGGACATATTCAGATGGGGCCATTTTTAGCAATTCTGTGGGCCAGTGTGAAGCACAAGGTTAATTCTAGGCAGACGGTGTGGATGTTTTCAGCAGTTGTGTTGCTGGTCGCTGACGTCAGTGGGCTGGACCGTGTTTTATCTCCTGGTGATATGGCCTAATTACCATGGGTCCTCTGGGGCCTCTGACTCGTGTAATTGATTTATCAATTTTACATGTTGTAGACAGACCAGTATTTATCAAGTTACTGAAACCACAACATCCTTTTGCAAAGTCCTTTCATAATACATACATAGGGCAGTGGCTCTGGTCTTGGGAGAGACTGTCTTTTATCAAACACAGCAGGAGATTGTGGGACTTCTGGTAAACTTTTTTTTTTTTTTTGAGACAGAGTCTCGCTCTGTCGCCCAGCCTGGAGTGCAGTGATTCGGCTCACTGAAACCTCTGCCTCCTGGGTTCAAGCAATTCTCCTGCCTCAGCCACCCGAGTAGCTGGGACTACAGCTGCACACCACCATGCACAGCTAATTTTTGTATTTTTTGTAGAAATGGGGTTTCTCCATGTTGGCCAGGATGGTCTCTATCTCTCTCTCTCTTTTTTATTTTTTGAGATAGAGTCTTACTCTGTTGCCCGGGGCTGGAGTGCAGTGGCTCGATCTCTGTTTACTGCAACCTCCTGTCTCCTGGGTTCAATTTATTCTCCTGCCTCAGCCTCCAAAGTAGCTGGGACTACAGGTGCTTGCCACCATGCCCAGCTAATTCTTTGTATTTTTAGTAGGGATAGGGTTTCACCGTGTTAGCCAGGATGGTCTCTATCTCCTGACCTCATGATCTGCCCTCCTGGCCTCCCAAAGTGCTTGGATTACAGGCGTCAGCCATAGCGCCCGGCCCTTTTGGTAAACTTTTAAGTTAAATATAAATACAGTAGAGAACATAATGTAAGATGTCCAGCTCAATGCATTTTTTCAGAGTGGTCACACTTACGTAACCACCACCCAGATAAGCGTAGACCATTACCAGCATCCCCCAAAGTCTCCCCAGTGTCCTCTCCCGGTCATTCCACCTCTCTAGAGGTAGCTATCATTGTTTTTGTTTTTGTTTATTGTTGTTGCTGTTTTGAGACAGAGTCTCACTCTGTCACTCAGGCCGAGTGCAGTAGTGATCACAGTTACTGCAGCCTCGACCTCTCGGGCTCAAGTGATCCTCCTGCTTCAGTCTCCTGATTAGCTGGGCCCACAGGCACAAGCCACCGTGCCTGGCTAATTTTTCATTTTTTGTAGAGATGGGGATCTCATTATGTTGCCGAGGCTGTTCTTGAACTTCTATATGCAAGCCCTCCTCTCACCTTGGCCTCCTAGTGCTGGAATTGCAGATGTGAGCCACTGCACCTGGCCGACAACTATTACTCTGATTTTTATCTACATGGATTGATTTTGCCTATTTTTGAACTTCAAATAAATGGAACCATAGAGTATATACTCTTTTATGTTAGGCTCCTTTCACTCAATATCATGTCTGTGAGATATATCCAGAGTGGTTTATTCCTCTACAGCATTTTAACATATGAGTATATTACAATTTATGTATCATCTATACTGCTGATGAACATTGGGTTGTTCATAGTTTTTGATTATTACAGATAGTGTCACTTTGATCAGTCTTGCAGGCATCTCTTAGCATACATGTGTACAGACATATGTGCATGTTTCGGTTGGGTACATACCCAGAAGTGGGGTACAGGGTTATACCTGGGCTCAGCATTAGCAGTACTATCCAACAGCTCTCCAAAGTCGTTGTGCCAATTTCCACTCTCGGCAGCTATGTAGGAGAGTGCCAGTTACCCTATGTTCTCCCCAACACTTGATGTTGTCAGGTATTTTTTTTTTTTTTTGAGACAGAGTCTCTGTTGTTCAATCTGGAGTGCAATGGCACGATATTGGCTCAGCCTCCCAGGTCCAAGTGATTCTCCTGCCTCAACCTCCTGAGTAGCTAGGATTATAGGCATATGTCACCATGCCCAGCTAATATTTGTATTTCTAGTAAAGATGGGGTTTCACCATGTTGGCCAGGCTCATCTCGAATGCCTGACCTCAGGTGATCCACCCGCCTCGGCCTCCCAAAGTGCTGGAATCAGGTATGAGCCACCATACCAGGCCTTGTTTTGGTTTTGGCCTGCTCTGGCGAGTGCCTAGTAGTATCTCATTGTGTTGTTTTGTTTTGTTTTTTTCTTAAGACAAGGTCTTGCTCTGCTGCCAAGGCTGGAGTACAGTGGTGCAATCTTGGCCTACTACAACCTCCACC
Source organism: Saimiri boliviensis (assembly GCF_048565385.1). NCBI lineage: Eukaryota > Metazoa > Chordata > Mammalia > Primates > Cebidae > Saimiri > Saimiri boliviensis. Next base: position 23,542,476 of record NC_133449.1, read on the forward strand.
CCCCGGGTTCAAGTGATTCTCTTGTCTCAGACTCCTAACTAGCTGGGACTACAGGCACATGTCACCACGCCCAGCTAATTTTTGTATTTTTTTGTAGAGATGGGGTTTCGCCATGTTGGCCATGCTGGTCGCTATGGTTTTGATTTGTGTTTCCCTGATGATGAATGAAGTTGAGCACCTTTTCATGTGCCTGCTGGCCATTTGGATATCCTCTTTAGACTGCTCTAATTTTTTCCATTTTTAAAAATTAGGTTGTCTTTTTCTTATTGATTTAGAGGAGTTTGGTATGTATTTTGGATATGAGTCTTTTGTTCGTTACATCTATTCCAAACATCTCCCACACTGTGGCTTGCCTTTTTACTCTCTTAATAGTATCCTTTGAACAGAAGTTCTTTTTTTTTTTATTATTTCTTTTTTCTTTTCTTTCTTTTCAAAATGTTTTTCTTTTTTCTTTTTGAGATAGGATCTCACTCTGTTACCCAGGCTGGAGTTCAGTAGCTCCAGGCTTTAGGGATCATGCTCACTGCAGCCTTGATCTCCTGGGTTCAAGGAATCCTCCCATGTCAGCCTCCCAAGTAGCTGGGACTACAGGAACATGCCATTATGACTAATTTTAAATTTTTCTGTAGAGAGTGGGGGTCTCCCTATGTTTCCCAGGCTGGTCTCAAACTCCTGGGCTCAAGTGATCCTCCTGCTTTAGCCTCCCAAAGTGCTGGTATTACAGGTGTGAGCCACTATACCCAGACTGACAGAAGTTCCTAATTTTGATGAAGTCTGACTTATCAGTCTCTTCTTTTATGGTTAGAACTTTCTGTGTTCATTTTAAGAAATCTTTGTCAGGCCTGCTACAGTGGCTCACACCTGTAATCCCAGCACTTTGGGAGGCTGAGGCGGGTTGATTACCTGAGGTCAGAAGTCTGAGACCAGCCTGGGCAACATGGTGAAACCCTGTCTCTACAGAAAATACAAAAATTAGCCAGGCATGGTGGCACATGCTTGTAATCCCAGCTACTCGGAAGGCTGAGACAGGAGAATCTCTTGAACCCAGGAGGCGGAGGTTGCAGTGAGCCGACATCGAGCCAGAGCAATCCAGCCTGGGTGACAGAGACAAGACTCCATCTCAAAAAAAAAAAAAAACGAAAGAAAGAAACCTTTGTCTGTCTCCAGGTCATGAAGATATCCTTCTATTTATCATCTTGTAAAAGCTTTATTTTTCTATCTTTCGTATTTAGGTTTATGATTCATTTGAAATTGATTTTTTGTGTGGATTTAGTAGGGTTAGGGTTCATTTTTCCCCCCACATGAATATACTGTTGACCCAGCAAACTTAATGCAAAAAAAATCATCCTTTATTTGCTGCATTGCAGTGGCATCTTTGTCTAATCAAATCACCATACAGGTGGGTCTGGTTCTAGACCACATGGTTGTGGCTGAACTTGTAGCAATAGATAACTGAAGTTATTTATCCAAAGTAGGTTAAGTCACAGGAAACCTGAAGAAACTAAGGAATGAGAAAGGGAAGTTGGTCTATAAATGGAGTGTGTGAATGTGTGCATATCTGTGTGCATATTTGTATAAGTATGTATCTGTGTATCTAAACATTGTCTTAGCATCTGTTTGGCCACCAGGGTTTTCTCCTGAGTGTGAGTGCGTAAGTGCATGTGAGCATGCATAAGTATCTTTGTATATTTGAATATCTTAGCAACCTTAGCAAATGCACGAGTTTTATGTATGTATGTATGTATGTATGTATGTATTATGTTGAGACGGAGACTTGCTCTGTCACCCTGGCTGGAGTGCAGTGGCTCAATCTCAGCTCACTGCAGCCTCCGCCTCCTGGGTTCCAGCAATTCTCCTGCCTCAGCCTCCCGAGTAGCTGGGTCTACAGGTGCATGCCACCATGCCTGGCTAGTTTTATTTTTGTATTTTTAGTAGAGACAGGGTTTCACCATGTTGGCCAGGATGGCCTTGATCTCCTGACCTTGTGATCCACCTGCCTCGGCCTTCCAAAGTGTTGGGATTACAGATGTGAGCCACTGCACCCGGCGCAAATGCATGAGTCTGTATTTGATCTTGTTAGCATCCGTCTGCATGTGCCTCTGTGTAGCCAGAAGAGTTTTCACCTTTGCCTCATTTAGTACCCAGGGTAAAAGCCTAATGTATTCTACTCAGAAAGTAGTTACATAAGACAGTTTCTCTAATATACATTTTAGTTATAGGAATTAGGAAGCGGCATCATGGATTCTTGAACACTAAGCTGGCCCTACTTCCTATGTTAAGCACGGCAAAGCTGAGGCCCTGGGAGAGGAAGCGATCTGCCCAGTGTCACACAATGAGTTAGTTCCAGAGTGAAGTCAAAACCCAGTCTCTGGACTTACAAGCAAGATCTTTCTCTACTTCCAAATGGCCTTCTGTGGTGGTCCAGGGACTGCTGGGAGCAGTCGTGGAACTGCATCATTTGTAGAAGGTCTGATCTTTGAGTCAGAATCACCAATAAGAATTGAGAATAGCTGCTGGGCCTTGGGCTGCTGGACTGAGATGACATGTGGACATCGGATGACAGGCATCTGAAGCAGAGGCTGGGCGACCCGGAACTGCTGGACCAGCACCTGGGGGTTCTGGTTTCAAACGGCCCTATTAGTATGGAGTCAGAAGGCCACCTCTGACCAGCTAAGTCACCTTACACTGTTCCCTGAAGTAGGGGATGATATAACCTTTGAGTTTTGTCTTTTGGGGGAAAATCAGGAAGCCTTAGGAACCTTATGTGAGTACTCAACCTGAGGTTGGAATAGCTAGGAAAACAGACCTTTAGGTGGAGGAAGTGGCATAAAAAAGTTGAAATGTCTGGCTGGGCGCAGTGGCTCACACCTGTAATTCCAGCACTTTGGGAGGCCGAGGTGGGCGGATCACCTGAGGTCAGGAGTTCGAGACCAGCCTGGCCAACATGGCGAAGCCCCTTCTCCACTAAAAATACAAAAAAATTAGCCAGGCGTGGTGGCAGGTGCCTGCAGTCCCAGCTACTTGGGAAGCTGAAGCAGGAGAATCGCTTGAACATGGGAGGTAGAAGTTGCAGTGAGCCGAGATCGTACCACTGCACTACAGCCTGGGCAACAGAGTGAGACTCCATCTCAAAAAAGAAAAAAAAGTTGAAAAGTGCAGAGGAATTTGATAAAAGCGTGATCTGAATAGGACACAGAGAGAAGGGTAGGGAAGGGAGAACAGAGAGGGTTATAAGCAGGCAAGAGCCGGATCGTGAAGTACCTGTATGCAAGGTAGGCATTTGGATTCTGCCCTGACAAGCTATTGAAGTATTTCAAGCAGGGGAGTAATAGAATCAGATTTGTGTTTAAAGAAAAAAAAAGTCAGTCTGGATGCCAAGTGGACAATGAAATCGAGGGGGGTAAAAGAGGATCAAAAAGCCCAGTTTGGAGGTTGTTCCTGTGCACAGGTGAAATAAGCTGGTGACTTGATGGTGGTAATAGAAATGAAGAAAAGGCCGGGCGTGGTGGCTCACGCCTGTAATCCCAGCACTTTGGGAGGCTGAGGCGGGTGGATCACCTGTGGTCAGGAATTTAAGAACAACCTGGCTAACTTGGTGAAACCCCGTTTCTACTAAAGATACAAAAATCATCTGGATGTGGTGGCAGGCGCCTGTAATGCCAGCTACTTGAGAGGCTGAGGCAGGAGAATTGCTTGAACCCAGGAGGCAGAGGTTGCAGTGAGCTGAGATTGTGCCACTGCACTCCAGCCTGGGTGACATAATGAGATTCCGTCTCTAAATAAATAAATAAAAGAAATGAAGAAAATAGGTGGAGTCCAAAGATATGGAGGACTTGGTGATAGGCAGTATGTGGGGGTAAGGCTGAGGGAAGTGTCCAGATTTCCTGCTTGGGCAACAGGATGGATGGGAGGATTGGAAGATGAGCAGGTGTGTGCAGAAAAGGCCTTCCATTTTAGACATGTGGAATCTGAATCGGGAGTTAACTCATGACCACAGCTCTATTGCACCCTATTCATGCTTTGACAGGAATGCTCCAAAATGGGAAGAAATTTGATTCATCCAGAGACAGAAACAAACCTTTCAAGTTCAGAATTGGCAAACAGGAAGTCATCAAAGGTTTTGAAGAGGGCGCAGCCCAGGTAGGATGAGGATTCGCATTAAAGGGGATCTGGGGAGTTGGGGATCTGGGCTCAGCACTCTGCCTCCACCTCCACCTTCACCCGCTCACAGACCACTACAGGTTTGACTCTACTGCCGGGCCATGGCAACGCCATCTGTTGTCCCCTCCTGGCTTTGCGTCTCCACCCCTCTCCTTGCCAGCATGCCTCTTTTGTGTCCCTGGGGGCTCTCATCCCAAGCACATTCCTGTAGGCTTGCTCAGAACAAGCTGAGGGCCAGGCCCAGTGGTTCAAGCCTGTAATCCCAGCACTTTGGGAGGCCGAATGGGGTGGATCACTTGAAGCCAGGAGTTCAAGATCAACCTCACCAACATGGGGTAACCCCATCCCTACTAAAAATACAGGCACAATGGTGCATGCCTGTAATCCCAGCTACTTGGGAGGCTGAGACAGGAGAATCACTTGAACCCAGGAGGTAAAGGTTGCAGTGAGCAGAGATTGTGCCACTGCATTCCAGCCTGGGTGAGGGAGTAAGACTCTGTCTTAAAAAACAAAACAAAAAACAAACTAGCTGAGGTCTACCAGTTGTCTGAAACTGAGGTTGCAGAAGACTTGGGGTGCAGTAGGCTAAGAAGATTTTTTGTTTTTTGTTTTTGCTTTTTTGGAAAGAATTTCAGACTTAAACAAAAATATTACAGAAATAGTACAGAGTTCTTCTGTACTCTATCCAGCTTCCCCTTCTTGCATAGCTATAGTACAATGATCAAAACCAGGACATTCACATCGATATAATATTACTTATTAAATTTTTGATTATTCAAAATTCAAAAACAGAATTTATTGGATTAGAATGTAATTTAACTTCTAATTAAATAGAATTAGAATTTAATTAAAAATTTCACCACTTGTCCCACTAACGCTGAGCGGGTTCTCAACAACTGCTGTGCTGCACCCTGGTTCAAGCTCTCCTTCCTTGGTCTCTCTGTGAAGTCCTGTGATGCTCCCTTACAAAAGTTCTTGTTTTTGGTGTTTTTTTTTCAGACAGAGTCTCACTCTGTCACTGAGGCTAGAGTGCAGCGGCACAATCTCAGCTCACTGCAACCTCTACCTCCTGGGTTCAAGCGGTTCTCCTGCCTCAGCCACCCAAGTAGCTGGGATTACAGGCACCTACATCCGTGCCCAGCTACTTTTTTTGTATTTTTTAGTAGAAACTGCGTTTTGCCATATTGGCTAGGCTGGTCTTGAATTCCCGGACTCAAGAGATCTGCCCACCTTGGCCTCCCAGTGCTGGGATTATAGATGTGAGCCAACGCGGCCTGTCACAATAGGTCTATTCAGAGGCCCTTGCCACCTTGCTGGTGTCTCTAGTCTCTAAACCACTTTAATGAACTGCTCCTGTCACCTACTTAAGTATGTACCTGTGCTATTCATACACCCTCTTTCCTAAAGAGGCCTATTCTTTGAAAGAGAGTGAGGAATAACTATGCACAAATGGAAATGTTTCAGTCATACAGAAATTGAGTAACCAGTAATGTTTGTCAGATGTATAAATTTGCGACCACTTTGTGAGGGTTACTGCCCCACGGTCACATCTCTGCTGAGGCAGAATCTGCATTTGTTACAGCTCTTAGCACAATTTCTATGTATCACATGTAAGATTCATCTCAGATCTTCAGAGTTAACATTGAGGATGGTTTGGGAAAATGCCATAGTCATCTAACTTTTTTCTTTTAAATCAAGCTGGGTCCTCTTTCTCCTCTCCCCATCTGCCCCCATCCCTGCTAGATGAGCTTGGGGCAGAGGGCGAAGCTGACCTGCACCCCTGATGTGGCATATGGAGCCACGGGCCACCCTGGTGTCATCCCTCCCAATGCCACCCTCATCTTTGACGTGGAGCTGCTCAACTTAGAGTGAAGGCAGGAAGGAACTCGAGGTGGCTGGAGATGGCTGCTGCTCTCCCTCCTAGCCTGCTCTGCCACTGGGACGGCTCCTCCTGTTTGGGGCTCTTGATCAGTGTGCTGACCTCACTGCCCCATGGCATCATCTGTTCTCTCTGCCCAAGTTGCTCTGTATGTGTTCGTCAGTGTTCATGCGAATTCTTGCTTGAGGAAACTTCGGTTGCAGATTGAAGCATTTCAGGTTGTGCATTTTGTGTGATGCATGTAGTAGCCTTTCCTGATGATGGAACATAGATCTCTTGTTCGCACAATCTATACTGCCTTACCTTCACTTAAGCCACACACACAAGGTGCTCAGACATGAAATGTACATGGCGTACACAGAGGGACTTGAGCCAGTTACCTTTGCTGTCACTTTCTCTCTTATAAATTCTGTTGGCTGCTCACAATGTCCTCTTTGGAAATATGTAAAATAAAGGCTCTGTGCTTGACAAATTCCTGTCCATCCTTATTGTAGGTAGGAAGTGCTCTAAGGACCACACAAGCCAGTTGCCCTTGGGGAAGAGTGGAAAGGAGGGTTCCAGGTGGCTAGGTGAGTGATAAACATAATAGCTACAATGTGAGCATTTTACATGCTGGGCCTTGTTCTATATACTAGTTTTTTTTTTTTTTTTTTTTTTTGAGATGCAGTCTCGCTCTGTCACAGGCTGGAGTGCAGTGGCACAATCTTGGCTCACTGCAACCTCTGCCTTCTGGGTTCAAGCGATTCTTGTGCTCACCACCATGCCTGGCTAATTTTTGTATTTTTAGTACAGACGGGGTTTTGTCATATTGGCCAGACTAGTCTTGAACTCCTGACCTCAAGTGATCCGCCTGCCTCAGCCTCTCAAAGTGATTGGATTACAGGTGTGAGCCACTGTGCCTGACTGTATATACTTTTAAATTATAACCATTAATCCTCTAAGCAATCCTGCAAAGTACATATTACCTGCCACCCATCTCAGGTTCAGAATCCTCCTCTGCATAACTAAAGAAATACAGGGTCCAAATCTTACAGCCTAGCAATCAAATGTGGGATTTGAGCACCGATGTGCTCTTGCAATCTTTGTTTGGACTATAGCAAGACGGTTGAGCTCCATTCACCCAGATGGAAACAGAATACTTTGCACTTTGTGCATCTGAACAGATGAAGATATGTTATGGAAGTCATACATGCACATTGGAAAGTTCCTTGTGAAAACAATGTGTGATTCTGACTTGTTTTCACACACATTGCTTAGTTTCACCTAGACTTGTTCTGATATACTGAGGAATTACTTTTGAGAAGAATGTATGATTCTGAACTTGTTTCCACATATTGTGCTTATTTCATCAACATTTATTGTAACTGACTAAAAACACCAGTTAGGTTTTAAAATCAGCCCACTTATTGGTGTAGGTTATGTGTAGATCATGCATAGGCCAGAGGAGCCTGAGGCAATGTGCTCAAGCATTTTTCTTTCAGTTGGTGCAGGATGAGAAGAACTGCCATAGTCGGGGTTTTTTTAAAAAAATCATTTATTTTAAAAAATGGAGATGGGGGATCTCACTATGTGGCCCAGGCTGGTCTCAAACTCCTGGCCTCAAGTTATCTTCTCTCCTCAGCCTCCCAAAGTGTTGGGATTATGGGTTTAAATCACTGCGCTCAGATGATAGAGTTTTCTATCAGTGATGACTTGAAATTGTTTCAAGATTGAGGAGGGAGGGGCTAACAGGTACTGTTAGTGTTCTTCATAAACCCACTAATACATGCCACGTGTCATACATACACTATGGGGCCATGTCATCTTGGCTAAATTATCTACCTTTTTTGTCTCCAAGAAATCCTGACTATATTCCTTTGCTGAGGGTGGAGGAGTTCATAAAGAGGCAGTTCTTTAGGATGGAGAATGATGAGGGAAAAGAACCGCTTTGCATTTTGGTCACCCAAAGTCCCTGTGTTCACCTCTATTGTGGTACTAGACCAGCCAGAGGGTGTTTCCTTCAGAATGTCTTGGTTCCTGGCTTTCTTTGATGACCCAAATGCCTATAATTTCTTAGAAGTCAGCCTGTATAAAAGACGGGCATATTTTCTGCTGTGACACAAATAAGATAACTAAAGATGGCATCAAGACTATTTCAGGTGCCCACTATGGGGCATAGAAAAGATCTTGGTCTAGAGTATTTATAGCTGAGGTGGGTCAAAGGAGACACCCACTAAAAGAACTCCCCCAAAGTGCAAATACATACTGACTAGCACCTAGAGAGGACAGGCTAAGCTCTGCAGGTAATCTGGGAAATGAACCTTTTTATTGGAGCTCTTAAAAGATGATGCAGAAAATTATAATGCAGTATACTGAGTTTGTCCTGTTAGAGCCACTAAAGTTGTTAAACAGAGTAGCAGTAAGATCAAGATCACATCAGTTGTTTTCAAACTTTCAGTCAATGAATTATCTATTCATACTAATTTTTTCTTAGAAACCCCTAAACTTAACCTAGATGAAAGTAAAGCAGCTCTGGCACATGTGTGCACATATAAACACACAGTCATCTGTTGCACTCTTAAAAGCAGTTTGAAAAATTGAGCTTTGGATGCCTTATGCAGAGGATTTATCATAATATCCTCAGCATCTTGGTACAGTACTGTGTGCAAAGCGGGGCTCAGTGTTTGTACACTGAGTGCAAGTTCTTGTAACTTAATTGGGGCAGGACACAGAATTTCCAAACAATTGGAGGGAAATTTTAAAAGTCTTAACTTTAGGTCATGAAATTTAGCTAACAGATATATTAATCCAAATGATGGACTGGTCATGATTGCTAATAGAAGGAATTTTTCCTTGTTATTAAAACAACTACACCAGAGGCAAGCTAGCCTGCCATTCAGACAAGTCACACTCTAAGTTTTCAATTCTAATTTCAGTTTTTCTCTTATAAGCAAGTCTTTTAGAAAATTCTTTTTACGTTACCTAAAGGCACACCATGCATTACAAAACCTAATAATACATGCATAAAAGCATTCAAAAGAAAATTATAGCTGTGGCTCCTTTCTTATCTGCCAACCTTAGAAATGACTCTTTTACTCTCTTACAGGGCTTTCAAAAAACACTCAAGATATAATTAAAAGCAGAATTGATGCTCTTTGTCCACTGAATTGATTCAGTGTATGTACCCTTCAAATTGATTTTAGGTTCCAATTACACACAAAACAATTAGTCCGTATTTTTCCATTTGGTCCATGCCTAAGTGATAAAAAGAAAATTATGACTATATTCTCCCAAGCTGCCATGATGACAAATGGGGTAATAACCATACTATCTCCATGTCATGAGAACTCATGATAATAAGAATGAGCATTAAGTATTTTATTTATGGCAAAGATATTTTATGAGCTAAGGTCCAAAATACATACAGATGCTTAATAACTAAAGGAAAAGGACATAAATACAATCTTAGACATATAACAACCAACACCACTATCCAAGCAGCTTGCTCTCAAACTTCTACCAATGTGACAACCATTATATGCCCATAATAATTTTTAAAAAAATTTAGAGGCAAATCTAGTTTCTAACAGTGTACTATCATCTAAATGACCATTTCTAGAATAGACCTCTGTCAGTACCCATACTGACAAAGGTGTTTTGTTAACTATAAAGCAAGCATTATTCAAATGTAAAGGCTTGGTTAATAACTAGTTGCTATTACACCAGCTTTGTAGGTTAGCATTTTATTCATTTACCCAACATCATGAGCTTTGGTTTCCTCACCTGCAAAATGCAAATATCTATCTTCACTGAGTTGTTATAAAGATTCCATTATTAACAGACATTCAATAAACAGCAAGTTCCTTTGATGGCTAAGCACTGCACTGGACCCCGGAGGCATTAAGAATATAAAGAGGTCCTGTTCTCAAGAAACTCGGAATCCCTAGGAGCACCTACAATTCCTGATAAGCTTCAACTGTTTTTTTCCTGGTATCAAACAGGGTGGGAAAGTTCAAGAGAAAAGACAGACGTGTTTCACAAAAAGCAACAAGTTTATTAATATCATGTATTCTGATATGTATTAAAGTTTCAAGGTCATTTTGAACCTCAAATAAGAAATCACAATATTTAGTATTAATTAAAAAGGAAAAAAAAAAAGGAAGAGGTGGTAGTTGTCATTCATGGGTTTCAGTCCAAAATGGAAATGTAGAAAACATTTATTTCGGTGGATCTGTGTTGATGCCATACTTCTCCTTGAGAAGCTTCAACTGTTCCTCCTTCTTCTTTGTGTCCATCTTCTGAAATGCCTGGAAATGTGGTAAGCACCAAAGTTGAATTACCAATCTACAGCCAAATGAATTTCACCAATAGCATTAGCCAAAAAAATAGTCACAGTAGACATATATCATCACAGTACAGTTCTACACTAATTTTCAAATGAGATCACCATACAATGAGAACTTGGCTATACTTACCCTGTTGGCATTATAGTACAAAACCACAAGGTATCTGTTACAAACATTGAATCCCGATAGGTGATCACATGCATTCTTGGCATCAAAGATGTCCTCATAGACCACATAAGCTGTTCCTCTAGTTTCAGGTGTGTTCCCCCTGGAGAGTTAAATCAAACTTAATTAAGATATACATTTACCTGAGCATTGAGTTGAACTGTCTTTTAAACTGGTAACTGTCTTTTAAAGACAGTAAACTGAAATATGTTTTTCATTTAAGTATTTTGAAACCATCAGAGGAAATAAACACGGATAAACTAGATAAGCCTGTAATTTCTTGAATTAGGTAATTTTGTTTTTTAGTTTTTATCTTAAGTAAAACATCTATAGGTCAAGCTTACTGTTATATCAGGAATACCAGGAACACAGCTACTACACAGAACTCAGCTTCTCACCACCCTGTCTGGCTCTACATTACTTTTTTTTTTTTTTTTTTTTGAGATGGAATCTCACTCTTGCCTAGGCTGGAGTGCAGTGGCACGATCCCAGCTCATTGCAACCTCTGCCTCTCAAGTTCAAGTGATTCTCATGCCTCCCAAGTAGCTGGGACTACAGGCATGTGCCACCGTGCCCAGCTAATTTTTTGTATTTTTAGTAGAGATAGGGTTTTGCCATGTTCCCTGGGCTGGTCTCGAACTCCTGACCTCAAGTGATCGAGCTGCCTCAGCCTCCCAAGATGTTGAGATTACAGGCATGAGTCACCAAACCTGGTCTACGTTCATTTTTAATACAACTCAAACTCTAATGCATGATACAGCTGTGTGGCTGGGTAGAAGGGCTAGGCTTCTGCAAAGATGGGAGTGGACGTGTGCTTATAGATAGGGTTATCTGTGAGCAAGGGCAGAATGCTGGAAGGTGACTGGAAGTGGAAACTAGACCTTACTCATAGATATGGGGCTGCTGTGAGCCTAGGTATTCCTGGCCACTTCCTTCCTTCGCTTCACCAGCTTCCTCTGAGAGAGGTAGAGAAGTGTGAGGAGCAACAGAATGCTAAATTGCAAGCAGCAGATGGCCATGTGATTGTCAGTGGGGACAATGAGTAGAGTTCCCACTCAGTTCATGCTCTGGATGACAAGATGGCCCCCTTGCCTCCATCTGTGTTCTGACCACCCAGTGCAACTGTGGAATGAGGTTTAAGATTGTGGGCTGACTTTCCATCTGCTACATTCCCTACATAGGGTTGAATAAAAGCAGTAGAGCCATGGGAAGTGGAGGTGCATGCCTAGCCTTGATCTAGGACAAGACTACAGTCCGGGCCCTGTTCAAGCTTCTGCTTCCTATAAAATTGAAAAGGTACAGGGTGCTGGGGGTGATTGGAGGGTGCCAGTGTCAATGAATACGCTCACTCTGTCAGGTTACGTGGGCCTGATCATGGGTTTTAGAATGTGCTTTGGGCTCTGGGAAGTCTTAACAACTTTCAGACTTTTGACTTTTAAAAACTTAACAAGATTTTCAGTTCCTTAAGAGCAAAGGTGATCTTATGCCTACTTCATTTACTCCTATAGTGCCACCCATAAGGCAGATGCTAATATGCCTTTGAAAGGTGGAGATCTACTTTCTCCTATCAATTCTCTCACACATACTTTCTCCAGGAAGCTCAAAACAAAACAAAGCAACTCTCTTTCCTCCCCTTACATCTTAGGAACTAGCATAGGGTTAGACACCAACCCCACTTTAGAGACTCTCCATCTCAAGTGTCTCAGTCTTAATAAATTATCAACCTCACATCTTGAGAGCTGTATTATAATCTGAACATATGTGTGTGTGTGTGTATATATATGTGTGTATATATTATATGTATTATATATATAAGACATATAATATATATATGTCCTTTTTTTTTTTTGAGATGAAGTCTTGCTCTGTCGCCCAGGCTGGAGTGCAATGGCACTATCTCGGCTCACTGCAACCTCCATCTCTTGGGTTCAAGTGATTCTCTTGCCTCGGCCTCCTGAGTAGCTGGGATTACAGGCACCAGACGCCATGCCTGGCTAATTTGTTTTATCTTTAGCAGATACAGGGTTTCAGCATGTTGGCCAGGCTGGGCTCAAACTCCTGACCTCATGATCTGCCTGCCTTGGCTTCCTAACATGCTGGGATTACAGGCATGAGCCACCGTGCCTGGCCAATTTGAACTTTTAAAAGCATGTATTTTTATCTACCATGTAAAGGGCACTGAGCTAACATTATTTTCTTATTTTTTTGAGATCGTGTCAAGCAATTCTCATGCAAGTGTGTGCCACCATGCCTGGCTAATTTTTGTATTTTTAGCAGAGATGGGGTTTTGCCATGTTGGCCAGGCAGGTCCCCAACTCCTGGCCCCAAGTGATCCACTCCCCTCAGCCTCCCAAAGTGCTGGGATTATAGTTGTGAGCCACTGTGCCTGGCCATAATATTATTTTCTTGATTGGCATTAAAAGTTTCGAGTAGGAATAACACCTGATCATGTAACTTAGCCTCTCTGAGCTTCGCTGCCTCACATGTCCAGTGCCATCAGGCTCTATCATGTGCCCTACCTTCCATGGGTTTACATGATAATCAAAAGAAGTAACAAGTATGAAAGAGTTTTAAAAAGTACAAAGTACCAAGTGTCTGCTACATGCCAGCCAGGGTCAAACCAAATCATCCTGGTTTGACTGGGACCATACAGGTTTTAGTATGAAAGTCCAGTCTCCCAGAAAATCTCTGCGTACTAGACAAACTGGGAAGGTTGGTCACCCTAGTGCCAGGTGCCAGGTATACAATAAAGAATGACCATAGTTGTGGAACAGAAAAACAGCTGTTTCTCAATCTATAATTTAGACCTAAGCTCCTATACCCTAAAATTCTGTGTTAACACTGTGTTCTTTCTGTGACAGGCACTAGAAATACAATAGTGAAAAAGACAAGCATCATCCCTTCCTCCAAGCTTATATTCAGGCAGCAGAGAGATACTTAATAAATATGAAATAATTATAAATCTTAAGAAATGTTTCAGCCCGGCATGGTGGCTCATGCCTGTAATCCCAGCACTTTGGGAAGCTGGGGCGGGAGGATCACCTGAGGTCAGGAGTTCAAGACCAGCCTGGCGAACATGGTGAAACCCCATCTCTAGTAAAAATACAAAAATTAGCTGGGCGTGGTGGTGGGCGCCTGTAATCCCAGATACTCAGGAGGCTGAGGCTGGAGAATCACTTGAACCTGGGAGGCGGAGGTTGCAGTGAGCCGAGATTGTGCCATTGCACTCCAGCCTAGGTGACAAAAGTGAAACTCTGTCTCAAAAAAAAAGTTTCCTAAAGGAAGTAGAAAGCTGTAGCAGATTAGTGGGAAACAAGGAGCTACTTCAGCTAGGAGTGATCAGGGAAAAGCTGTCTGAAAAGGTGACTTTGAAGCTGAAACCTGAAGAATGAGAAGGAGCCAGGCATGAGATAAGCTGGTGAAAACCAATCCAGATACAAGAACTAGACGCACAAAGTTTCTGAGCTGCCCTGCGCTCTTCTCAAGGTGCCCCTGCTTTATTCCTTGTCCTTTTATTTTGGCTTTCTGAAACATTCTCTAACTTTATTGAATTAAGCATCCCTTAATTGAATGCTATCAATAAACTTTATAATGCCTTCATAAAACAATCGTAACCACTTTTCTTTTCTTTTCTTTTCTTTTTTTTTTTTTTTGAGACAGAATTTCGCTCATGTTACCCAGGCTGGAGTGCAATGGCGCAATCTCGGCTCACCGCAACCTCCGCCTCCCGGGTTCAGGCAATTCTCCTGCCTCAGCCTCCTGAGTAGGTGGGATTACAGGCACGTGCCACCATGCCCAGCTAATTTTTTGTATTTTGAGTAGAGACGGGGTTTCACCACGTTGACCAGGATGGTCTTGATCTCTTGACCTCGTGATCCACCCGCCTCGGCCTCCCAAAGTGCTGGGATTACAGGCTTGAGCCACCGCACCCAGCCTGTTTTTGTTTTTTGAAACAGGGTCTCACTCTGTTGCCCAGACTGGAGTGCAGTGGCGCGATCATGACTCACTCACTGCAGCCTCCACCTCCCAGGTTGAAGCGATTCTCCCACTTGAGCCTCCCAAGTAACTGGGATTACAAGCACATGCAACCATGCCCAGCTATTTTTTTGTATTTTTTGGTAGAGATGGCATTTCATCATGTTGGCCAGGCTGGTCTCGAACTCCTGACCTCTGGTGATCTGCCTGTCTCGGCCTCCCAAATTGCTGGGATTATAGGTGTGAGCCACTGCATCTGGCCTATTCAATTTTCTGTATTACTCATTTAGCATACATTGGGTGCTTACCAAGTATCACACAAGTGCTATCAACACAGAAACAAAAAGAATATATGGTACCAGCCCTGGAAGAACTCAGCCTGCTTGGGGAGAGAGAGAGGGAGAGAGGAGACAGAGTCTCACCCCATTGCCCAGGCTGGAGTGAATGTGTGTGTGTGTGTGTGTGTGTGTGTGTGTGTATGTGTGTGTGTGAGAGAGAGAGAGAGAGAGAGAGAGAGAAAGACAGAGTCTCACCCCATTGCCCAGGTTGGAGTGAAATAGCATGATCTCGGCTCACTGTAACCTCCGCCTCCTGGGTTCAAGTGATTCTCTTGCCTCAGCCTCCCAAGTAGCTGGGATTACATGCATGTGCCACCATGCAGGGCTAGTTTTTTTTTTCTTTTCTTTTTTTGAGACAGAGTTTCGCTCTTGTTACCCAGGCTGGAGTGCAATGGCGTGATCTCGGCTCACCGCAACCTCCGCCTTCCTGGGTTCAGGCAATTCTCCTGCCTCAGCCTCCTGAGTAGCTGGGATTACAGGCACGTGCCACCATGCCCAGCTAATTTTTTTGTATTTTTAGTAGAGACAGGGTTTCACCATGTTGACCAGGATGGTCTTGATCTCTTGACCTCGTGATCCACCTGCCTCGGCCTCCCAAAGTGCTGGGATTACAGGCTTGAGCCACCGCGCCCGGCCTTAGGTTTTTGTTTCTTTAGTAGAAATGGGGTTTCACCATGTTGGCCAGGTTGGTCTTAAACTCCTGATCTCTGGTGATCCGCCCACCTCAGCCTCCTAACCTGCTGGGATTACAGGCAGGAGCCACCATGCCCGGCCTTGAACTTCTGGCCTCGTACACCATTCTTTACATATCTAGAGCAGGGTTTCTTAACCTAGAGTCCATGTATCCCCTGAAATATAAGCAACATGTGTGTGTTCTTCTGCGGAGAGGGTCCAAAACTTTTATCAGATGCCCAAAGAGGACTGAGACCTCCTAAAAAGGATAGCTGGACACTTTCACTTTCATCCCATCTGAGTACCAATGATCATGTATTTCCAGCTCTTGGTTTACTCCCTAGAGGACACTGTCATTAAAAAGGAGGGCCCTCAACACCTCACAGTCCTAAAGCCTGGAAGGAGCTCTCAGGTCATACAAGACAGAATTCCGACTAAAAATAAAAACTTTATACGTAGTCATTTCGGTGGTAAAATAATAATTTTTTTTTTTTTTTTTTTTTGAGAGAGTCTCGCTCTGTCACCCAGGCTGGAGTGCAATGGCACGATCTTGGCTTTCAGCTACCACAACCTCTGCCTCCCGGGTTCAAGTGATACTCCTGCCTCAGCCTTCTGAGTAGCTGGGATCACAGGCGTGTGCCACCACACCAGGCTATTTTTGCATTTTTAGTAGAGATTGGGTTTCTCAATGTTGGTCAGGCTGGTCTCAAATGCCTGACCTCAGGTGATCCACCCACCTTGGCCTCCCAAAGTGCTGTGGTTATAGATATGAGCCACTGTGCCCAGCCAATTATAATTTTTTTAAAATAAAAACTTTAGAACTCCTTTCAGATGGACTCAAGCCACTAGCCCTTTCACACGAGTTAGGGTGTCAGAAGCTATGGTACTTTGTAATGTGGAGGTTCAATTTAGAGTCACAAGATTTTACCACTAAGCACTGTGAGACTAGAAAGGTACTTTTACTCTTGGGGCTATAGTTTCGTTGATGCAAATAAAAGCACTTATTATGGTTAATGATATTCAGTAGATGTCCAGCAAATATCACTTGCAGGTATGAACTTCAATCTTTATATTAAATTAAAACATGAAAGCTTGTAATTAGATGTTTTCCCCTACACTTTTAAATCTTCAATTGAAGAGCTGTAGTTGAAAATATCATTTTTTTTTCTGTTACTTTTATACTCTTTTACTTAGTTTATTCAGATTCTGGGGTTATTTAAAGAGACAGTGATGATTGTTGAGAAAATTACAGAGCTACTGCATACAAAAAACAGTGTAACACCTGGCTTTACAAATAGTAGGTATGCAATAAATGTTAGTTATTTCCCTTCTCAACCAGTGTCCTCAAAGCATTCATTGAAACTCAAATCCTCTTGTTGGCTCTCATTGAGCTGGATCATTAGGGTCTCAGTAGGTTTTTCCCCCTTCAAAAAGATCTCATCTCTCTGATCTCAATCTGTTAGTCTCTAGGCTCTTGGTAAGGGTTGCTGCACTATACACTGCACAGGGTGGCCTTGCCATCAGCTATAATTCTGAGATTACAGATTATGCTATCATTTTCTTTAAATGACCCAGTAAGACTCACACTCTGATTTGACGAATAGGTCCATATTTCCCAAATATATCATACATTTCTTCAGCTGTGATTTTGTATGGCAAATTTCTTATATACAATATCCGATTTACTTCAGGTGGAAGTCGAATCTAAAAGGAGAAATGTGTATTGTTATAATTAGAAGTGCTACCATTTAAAAAAATTCTTAATGATACATAATAATAAAAAGCTGTAAATAAGAGGTATAATTTGATGTTTCTGAAAAATGCCAAGATCTTTGAAAAAGCAACAGAGGCTGGGTGCGGTGGCTTATGCCTATAATCCCAGCACTTTGGGAGGCCAAAATGGGAGGATCACTTGAGCCCAGGAGTTTGAGGCTAGCCTGGACAACATAGTGAGACCCCCATCTCTAAAAAAATTTTAAAACCCAGCCAGGCATGGTGGTAGGTACCTGTAGGCCTCCTCAAGCTTTACTGCCATCACTCCTGCTAACACTTGAGTTGGCCTGTACCCTCTTCCCTGTCCATCCCAGGAAATGATCCTGATTCTTGTTTCTTAGAGAAAATAGACATGACCAATTGATAAATACTTTTCATCTATATCTACCTACTTTCCCTCTATTACTATGCCAACCTTCATCTACTCAAAACCTTCACTTCTCAACTTAACCTATCTTTCTTCCATATCAATCTGCTGGATTGCTTCCATTGGCATAAAAATACACCTATATCAAACATCTTTTAAAAAGTCAACTATCTGGCCGTGCGTGGTGGCTCATGCCTATAATCCTAGCATTTTGGGAGGCCAAGGCAGGTGGATCACTTGAGGTCAGGAGTTCGAGACCAGCCTGGCCAACATGGTAAAACCCCATCTCTACTAAAAGTACCAAAAGTTAGTCGATCATGGTGGTGGGCACCTGTAATCCCAGCTACTCAGGAGAAGGCTGAGGCAGGAGAATTGCTTGAACCCAGGAGACAGAGGTTGCAGTGAGCCAAGATTGCACCCGTGCACTCCAGCCTGGGCGATACAGTCGGAATCCATCTCAAAAAAAAAAAAAAAAAAAAAAAAAGTCAGCTATCATCCAATTTCCCTACTTCCTATTCACAGGAGAACTCATGGGTAGAGTGTCTTTGCTGTTTCCAGTTTCTCAACTTCCACCATCTTTTCAACCCACAGCAATCAAGTTTTATCCACTGAAATGATTCCTATCATCAAGGCCACCAGAAGTCTCCATTTACATAGCCATAGCCAGTAGTAAATTGTCTATCTTCCCTTTCCTTTTTTTTTTTTTTTTTTTTTTTTTTTGAGTCGGGGTCATGCTCTGTCGTCCAGGCTGAAGTGCTGTGCAGAGGCACAATCACGCCTCAAGGCAGCCTTGAACTCCTGGGCTCAAGCAATCCTCCCACCTTAGCCTGCCAAAGTGCAGTGATTACGGGCGTGAGCCACATTGCCTGGCCTGACTTCATCTTATACCTCTAAGCGTTTTACAGTTCACTAAAGTCTTTTTTGAGTTCTTTTTTTTAAGCCTCTGTAGCACTGCACTCTCGAACACTAGAATGTAAGCAGAGGACTTGTTTTATTCACTGCTATATTCCCAATACATAAGACTAGTCTGGCACATAGTAGCTGTTCAGTAGATATAACTGATCAATTATTTTCCATATGGTAAGATAGTAGGTGCTAAAAAAAATACTGTTTCAATTAATATATTAATGAAGGATCAAAAAAGCTCCCAGGCGCTAGTTTTTGGTGAACCATTTAGTTAGTTATTGAGGACTCGTCTGCGCTATCGACTTTTAGCCGAGGAGATAACCCTAACGCCAGGTCCTTAAGTGCAGGTCAAGCAAAGAGGCTACAGGGGTAACACTATCACTGGGGTAACACTATCACTGACACTAGGGAAGAGACTGAGGAACTCTCAAAAGGGGTGAATGCAGAAATGTCGCTCAAGGAGCATGTCTCTGAGGATGGGACCAGGATAGTGTCTTCGTTGACAGGATAGGAATTCTGGGGTTCTCCGCTCTGGGGACGGAGGAGGGGCAGGAATGCTTCGATTCACGCCGCTGAGAAAGTGAAACCGGAAGTTCTCTCACCCTCCACAGAACACCCGATACTCACGTTCGCCCTCTTGGCAGCTTGCATCGCCATCTTGGCGGGCTGATGAGGTTACCGTAGCAAATACTGAAATTCCTCGGGACACCTCCGGAGCTCGCTCGGCTTCGGGCGCTACACCGCGTTAGATGCAGGACTTCAACAACCAGGATCCGCCGGAAGCTCTTAGAGCACCCCCAGAATAGCGCCGTCTCACGCCGAGAGGCGCTGACGTAGCGTCCCCCTTCGAATAGACTCCGGGGTAAAACCGAGCCTGAGCAAGAAGCAAGGCCGGAAGATGAATAGGCGAGCGACCAAGACGCTTCCGGGCTCCGTAGCGTAAAGGGCGGGGCGTAGCCTCCCAGAGGCGAGATGTTCGGGTAGGGGAGGCCCTGGGCAGAGGGACCTGGGCGGAGGGGGCGGGGCCTGAGGAGGACGGTGAGCTGGGGTGGAGCCCAGGTGAGTAGCTGTGGGGGCGGGGGCGGGGAGGCGGGGCCTGAGCTGGGTTTGACAGGTGGGGCGAGACCTAGGTAAGTAGCGGGAGAGGGCGGGGCCTGAGGAGGGTGCTGAGAGCTGGGGCGGGGCCCAGGTGATACGGAAGGGGTCGGGGCCTGAGGAGGTGCTGAGCTAGGGTGGGACCCAGGTGAGTAACCGGGCGGGGACACAGGGCCTGAGGAGGGTGGTGAGAAATGGGGTGGGGCCCAGGTGAGTATCAGGGTGGGGTCGGGGCCTGAGGGCGGTGAGTTGGGGTGGGGCCCAGCTGAGTATCGGGGAGGGGTCGGGGCCTGAGGGCGGTGAGCTGGGGCGGGACCCAGGTGAGTATCGGGGAGGGGCCGGGGCCTGAGGGCGGTGAGCTCGGGCAGGACCTAGGTGAGTAGCGGGAGGGGGCGGGACCTGAGGAGGGTGGCGGAGGTGTTTAGCGCGAGGTGGTGGGGCCCGAGGAGAGCGGCGAGAGGTGGGCTGGGGCCCAGGTGAGTAGCGGGCGGGGGCAGGGCCTGCTGTGGTGCCCCTTGGTTGCGGGGTTCGTGGGCAGGTGTGGAAGACGCGAGGTTGGGCCTGGGCCTCTAGCCGTGCGCAAGGCGGAGTCTCCAGGATTCTGGCAGCTTGTGTCACGGCTGACGCTGTAACTATACCCCGAATCTCCGACCCTGGAGGGGCCTTCAGGTTGAGCCTCAGCTGATCCGGCCTTTGTAATCCCCACTGTGACGCCCGCCGGACTTCCACCTCACCCAACCTTGGCGGCCCGAGTCCTCTTGCTGCCCTACCAGTCCACTCTTTATTTCCTTAGACCAGCTTTACACGACTCTGGGGGAAGCACCCGGTTTCTTGCCTGCCTATTGTAAATCTACTCCAGGTTTGCTCTGGAAAGGGCTGGGGTGGCCGAATCCTGTCCTGCCCCCTTCTCCTTCACTGGGGCAGTTCCAGGACGATCTTGCCAATGTTCTTGTTGGTCTCCATGTACTTATGGGCTTCCTGGATTTCAGTCACTGGGTAGATCCTGTCCAGAACCGGCAGTAGACGTTGGGGGTCCTCCGTGGAGAAGTGGGGCAGAATTTGCTCCGTGAAAGCATTCACTAGCATTTGCTTGTACTGAGACAAGGGAAAGGAGATCATCAGCCTGGAAGAGAGCCTCACCCTGCGCTCCACATCCTCCTCAGCTTTTCTGCTCTTTCTGAAATCACATGTCTGAAAAAGCACACAGGGACACTTAACCCCTCGCTTCCCAGCATGCGTGTGCAATACCCCCCTGAAGGAGTGATGTGCCATCTCAGAATATGTCTGATAGTTATATTGTTCATTTTGAGATGAAAACATTGAAGAAATTGTAGTTTCAGAAAAGGCTAGCTGACCTGCCTCTTCTTGCATGTAGCAAATCATAAAGATTCTTTTGGGACCTCATACTAGGGCAAAAAAATAGCCCTTATCACCAAAGACTGGAAACGGGGCTACAATGGATCTGAATAAATATGCTTAAGGAAGTAACCCTAATCTTCCACGAGTTTTACGCTCCCCTCCCTGCCCCATATATCTCCTAGTGACTTCCCTAGAAATTTACCATCCCTAGCCAGACTTTGTGTTGTTATTTCTTCTCAAATTTATTGTTCTTTGTCTAAAAATTACAAAAGCATTTTACTTTGGCCACTTCTTTAGACTTCACTCTCTTGTGAAGATCCCTATATACATATAAAATGAATAAAATCTGGTCGGGCACAGTGGGTCACACCTGTAATCTCAGCACTTTAGGAGGCCAAGGTGGGTGGATCACTTGAGCCTAGGAGTTTGAGATCAGCCTGGGCAACATGGTGAAACCATGTCTCTGTAAAAAATACAAGCTGGGCATGGTGGTATGCCTTTACTCTTAGCTACCCAGGAGGCTCATTGTGCCACTGCACTCCAGCCTGGGTGACAGAGTAAGACCCTGTCTCAAAAAAAAGAAAAAGAAAAAAAAAGTACATGCTTATCAATTTGGTTTCTAGATCCAGCTGAAGAAACCACATAGGAGCTAAAGAGGGGTTACAGGTGATCTCTGGCTCCCCTGTACCTCCAAATGTGTGACTTCTGTTCTGTACCGGATAAAGACTGAAGCCTGAAGTAAAATGTTAGTTTCACTGAAAGCCTAAGAATTGTTTTTAAATAAAGGCTTCACCCAGGAGGCAGCCACAGATAGGACTCATAGGCTCAATGCAAAAGGGATGCTTAAGCTCTCCTGTCCCTTAGGAGGTATGAAACCCTATGGTGGAAACATTCGCAAAGTTGGTACCCACTAGACTGACAGAAGATTTCAGGAGCATATAATCTTTTTATTTATTTTTTTTAAATGGGGTTTTGCTATGTTGCCCAGGCTAGGGTGCAGCAGCTATGCACAGGTGCAATCATAGCTCACTGCAGCCTCGAAACTCCTGGGCTCAAGCAATCCTCCCCTTCAGCCTTCCAAGTCCCCAAGCTGGGACTGCAAGCTAGTGCCACTGTGCCGGGCATGGAACCTATAATCTGTTGAAGGCCAAGGCTTACTTAGTTTTTACTCACCTAAGAGTCTTTCTTAGCACATTGAGATGAATTCGGCCTTTGAAAACAAATTCTTAGAACTACTAGAAGTACTTCCCAATATGGTCTGTGCTTTGTTCATTCTATTAGAATGTTCAGATAATATGTGAAGTATCAGCTACACTCTTCATGATACTGAAGCCTCTATCAACCAATCTGAATCAGTTCTCTGAAACCAGGTTCCCAATTTATCTTCATAAGGGCAGGTTTCTTCACAGAAACTAACCTCCCTAACCTAAGATAGAGCTTCCTTTCTTGGGATAATGTAAATGAACCATAATTTTTCTGGGTTAAATCACGTTTTCTTTTCATTCATCACTCACCTTATTGTCCCTAGATCTCAGCAAACTGGTGATCAGACTTCCTCGCTTAAAAAGTAGCTTTGATAACAGGGGCCCATTGATGTCAGCTCCTCCTATCAGACCATAGAGAACCCAGCGACCATCAAGAGCCAGGCAGTTGACATTCTTCTCCCAGTAGGATCCGCCTATGCAGTCTAGAATAAGATTAACTCCAGCACCTTCCATAGGAAACAGATTTGTGATGTTTGATATAGAAAGCTTGGTGCAAAATAAGATACCATGATATATTTGTAGATTATGGATGTAAATAAATACAGATACAAATGGTAAATCTATAGGTTGGAATTAAAAACACTGCTTGAAAAACCATTGTAAATGGAGTTTAGATAGCAGAACTGTCATAGCCTGTGTTCACCCTTTATGATGACTAGCTACAGCAAGAAGGAAATGAGGCAACACCATGACCTAGAATCCCCTCTCATGCCAAAATAAGTACAGTCCCACTGACACCCAGACATGACTGAGAACAGAATACAGGAGGTCCAACTTAGGCTAGTTGTTCACATTGAAGTTAGAAAGTGTCTGCACTGGGTTACTGGAATTATAGCTTGCTGGCTTTGCTTTCATCTCTCCTTTTCTACCCATATGAAAAATGGAGGTTGGGCTCAGTGGCTGACATCTGTGATCCCAGTACTTTGGGAAGCAGAGGGGGGCAGATCACCTGAGGTCAGGAGTTTGAGTCCAGCCTGGCCAACATAGTGAAACCCTGTCTCTACTAAAAATACAAAAATTAGCTGGGCATGGTATATGCCTGTGATCCCAGCTACTTGGGAGGCTGAGGCTGGAGAATTGCATGAACGTGGGTGGCGGAGGTTGCAGTGAGCTGAGATCATCCCATTGCACTCCAGCCTCAGTGACAAAGTGAGACTCTGTCACAAAAAAAAAAAAGGAAAGAAAAAAAGAAAAACGGAAAGGGATAAGCTAAAAATAGACAGATCTGGCTTTGAAATACAGAGATGTGCACATCTACTCACCCATTTAGGGTGCTACCACTCAGCCCTACCATGGCCAACTCTAAACTGGTCTCTTCCCCAAGCCTCCTGTTACCTAAGTGTGGAATGGCCAGTTGGGAAGAAAAGGTGCTGGATAATTCTAGACCAACTCTGCGTGATTATCCAGTTTCTAAAGTGTGGATGAATCATATCTCTTGCAAGAATACATATGGAAACCATCTTAGATCTAGATATGACTACCTGTCTCTAGTGGTCAAATACCATAGTACTAGAATTTGGTCAGGGTAGTTGTTGTGCACTTGGTAGAGGCAACACTGAACCATAGCATTGGCAACTTTGGGACTGGTGGGGATTTTATTTAATCATCTCTTATATTCCTGCTGAACTGTAGAAGCAGTTGTTTACCTTTGGTGAATTTCAGCGTTGCGTCAGAGAAATCCTCTTCTTTGTAATTGAATCCAGCAGCTGCTCCGAGCTTTTCTGCCATTTGAAGCTTCTGCTGGGAGCCAGCTGTGACCAGAGGAATGGCTCCAGCCATCCGGGTGAGTTGGATCGCAGCTGTGCCCACACCACTCAGTCCTGCATGGATTAGCACATGGTGTCCAGCCTGAACGTTTCCTGTGACAGAAAGTATAGAGTTCTCTTTACTTTGCAACTGCTGCACAATCCCCACACAGACATATTCTATCAAGATCACCTGGCTGTTGCACCAAATGCCAAATCAATCTTTTGCTTTTCCTTTTTTATTGGGGGGGTGGGGGAGCTGGTAGGGGTAGGATGCTGTGACTCAAATACAAACTGTCTTGCTTCTTTAGAGAGCTTGTTCTTTGGAGAAAGAAAAAAAGCATGTTGACAGTCCCTTTTTGTCTTATTGCCTCTGGCTAAAGTGGAAAACAGGCTTTTGAAACAGGGCTATAAGCAGCCCACATCCATAATCTATATTTTACTTATGATATAACACCAAAATGCACATCTCTGACTTACACCTGAATAAGTGAGAACAACTGTCATTCCCATGGTCATCACCCGAAGCCAGTCCTTCTAGAGTCTGAAACTGACTACCAGCTAGTCTTCCTGATCCGGGCAACACACAGCCACCAGGCTCCTCTTCCTAAGATGGCACTTTCATTATGTTACTTCCTTCTCACAATGTAAACTCCTTCTCCATTGGCTTTTGCATTGAGTCCAGACAGCTTGATATTCAAGGACACCATGATCTGGCCCCAGCCTCATTTTTTACAAGTGACAATAGTCATCCTTCACTACTGAGTACAGTGGCTGGTCTCACCTTGATACTCTTTCTTTTTCTTTGAGACAGAGTCTCACTCAACCGCCCAGGCTGGAGTGCAGTGGCATGATCACAGCTCATTACATCCTTGACCTTCCTGGGCTCAGGTGATCCTCCCACCTCAACCTCCTGAGTAACTGAGACTACAGGCATGCGTCATCATACCTGGCTAATTTTTGTATTTTTTATAGAAACAGCGTTTTGCCATGTTGCCCAGGCTGGTTTTGAACTCTTGGGCTCAAGTGATCTGCCTTTCAAAGTGCTACAATTATAGGTGTGAGCCATCTAGCCCTACCCATACTCTTTCTTAGGCCACCTTAGCATGCCTTATGTCCTTCACAAGTCTACCCACCCTTCAAAGCCTTCTCTTCCAAAAAGCTTTCTGACTACCTTTCTCCACACCAACTTTTCCCATCTCTAGCTTCTATTGTAGTTAGAGATAGGGCTCTCCTTCCAAGCTCTATGGTTATCTGATCTTATGCACATGTTGCCTTCCCAGTTACTCTCTTCTCAGTTACTTCCCTGTGTTCTTTAAAGGCAAGGACCCAGTCTTCTTAGACTCCCTTATGTGAGTTCTTGACTGGCCTCAGTGGGATTGAGGAGGAATAAATGAGTCGATTGGTCCCTTCTGTTGCACTGTGAACCCCAGAGAGAAGCTCAGCATGATTTTCAGCAGCTGGGACTGCTGCTGGGCCTCCGGTGTTAAGATGTACATAGGCCTCCTATCCAGTGTTATCCAGGCCTTCTATCTGCTAACCATGATTCTCAGCCTCAACATCAAATCCTTCTAACATGGTTTGAGGACCTGACACTACAGGTGATACAGCAGGGCCTGGGAGTGCCCTGGAGGATTGCTGGGATTCAAAGTGGCTGATTTATGAAGGTGTTGAGCCACCCTGTGTGGAGTGAGCATAGAGGCCTCCTCACCCACAAAATGTAACAGCTGGAAGGCAGTGAGCCAGGCCTCTGGGATGGCTGCAGCCTGGAGCAGGGTCAGTCCCTCTGGGATAGGCATGAGGAGCCCCTCAGGGACAGTGACATACTGAGCCTGGCCTCCACCAGGCAGTAGAGCCATGGCTGCATCCCCGATCTTCCAGTGTCCCTGGCAGCCGGGCCCCAGCTCTGCCACATGTCCAGATGCCTCGAGTCCCAAAATATTGCTGGCTCCTGGAGGTGGGTCATATTGGCCTTGTCTCTGCAGAGAAAGAAGTGCACTAAGCAGTGAGCATGATCAGCAATCTGTGTGTCACCACCCTTAGCCCCTCTTCCAATATCCCTGCTTTTTTCATTTTCAGAAAGAAATTTCAGGATGAAATCAGGTTTTTGTAAGTCAGGAGAAGAGAAAGGAGAGGCCACTGGTTTTATGCAAATAAACTGGAGTCACATGATCAGTGGTATAACTGGTAGAGGTCACATGATCAGTGTTATAACTGGCAGCGTCCTTAGCTATTTACCTTGTCTGAACCTCTTGCTTTACAAATGGAGAAACTGAGTCCCAGGCAGGGAAAAATTAGTACTGGGATTAGGAACAAAACTGTGGACTCCTTGATGATGATTCCCATGCATCAAGCACTAGGTTCTCTGTGCTCACTCACCCCAGTCTTCAGAAGCTGTAGAGCAGAGGGACTTAACTAGGAGTGTGTGCCAGAACCACCAGAGGAGTATTTCCAAAGTACGCTTGCCTCAGCCCCCATCACGTTTCTCTTGTACCCCAGCGAATTCTGATGCACATTTCTGAATGACCCCAACCAATGCAGCTGGCCCAGGTCAGTGAATCAGTAGCAGACAGAAGAAAATTCTCAGAGTACTGCCTGCTGTCAGCTGTGGGACTCTCAGAGTGGAAAGAGCTAAGAGGTCTTTGGAGCCACAAAGACCTCAGCTTGAATCCCAGCTCTTCTGATTGCTAGTGTTATGGCCTTGGGTTTTCTGCTTAACCTCGCTTCAGTTTCTTATCTGTAGAATGAAGAGGGTGAACTGGGTAGCCCGGGGAGTAAATGTGCCCACACCCCACAACAATGTTAGTTCCGCCCTCCTTATCAGGAGAACTGAGCTGCTGAGATTAGTAGGGGGTGGATTATGCTTTGCAAATACCCGCACTTGTTTTGTGTGAACCAAGGCCGCTTTCTGGGTTTAGGTCTGGGAAGCCCCAGTGCACCTGTCTGCCGAGTGTGGGGCGAGTGTGGGGCGGTGCGCGCCTTCACATCTGGTCAATGTTCACTGAGTGCTGTTGAGAGGCAGGCTCTGGAGTCCCGCCCGCCCCAGCAGGGCTGAGCCCGAAGTACCTGCATTAAGTCCGCCCGGTTCAAGGCGCTGGCCGCCACTTTCAGGAGGATTTCACCCTCCCCCGGGCTCGGCTTGTCCACCTCCTTCACGTAAAGGTTTTCTGGTCCACCCGGCTTGTCAAAGTGCACGGCTAACATGTTCTCTGAGGACACAGGGCAGGACAGGAAAGGGCAGGGCAGGGGCCGCTGTGTCCTAGCGGAGCAGCCCAGCTTCAGGCCGGCACCATGGCGCCCCCTGCCGCCCTGCGCCTTGCTGCGCTGGTCTCCCGCGGCCCCGGCCCCGGCCCCAGCCCCAGCCCCGCGCTCCTGCCTGGCAGTTCCCCGGCCGCCTCCAGACCAACCCCACCTGGAACACAGATTGGAACGGCGGGAGGTGGGATGGCGGTGCCGGACTGGAAGCGGCAGAGAAGAGCAACGACGAAGAGCGTCAGGGAAATCACACTCCCTCTGAGATGGAAGCCCGCAGCCCGACCCGGTTCCCCGGCGCCCTTGTGAGTTACTTACTCCTGGCCGGGCTCCTTTCGTGGCGGCGCTGAGTGGTTCTGGCTCCTGCGAGTCCCAGTAGCAGAGCCGGAGCCCCAGAGCCCCAGGACTGCCTCTACCACCACCGGAATGGACGGCTGGACTCTGGGCAGCCGGAGGGGTGGGGCTGAGCAGAACTACCCTCCCTCTTTTCCCTTTCCTCCTTCCCCCTTTAAAACGCAAAGTTAGAAGCAAGCAAATCAGATTTTCTTGTCCTTTTGCCTGTAGAAAAAGAGTCTTTCAGCTTGGGAGAAAATGCGATTCTAGCTCTCACTGCAAGGGAAAGGAAACTTCCCTCTCTCTAGGGAACAAGACCCAACCTCTTGGCAGGCGGATTGGTCCATTTTCCAGGCAAGGCCAGGCTTTTGGCACATTTAATGTAACAGACTGGCATCCTGCCCATCTTGAGTATGAGTGGGCAAATGGGGTGCTGCTAAGAGAAGAGAGAGGAGCAGTTGGGGGGATGGGGAAGGAAGGCAAAACGCAGTCCTGGGATCCCTTATCACGCCCCCTCCTCCTGACAGTCCTGGGGGAGAGGTTCAGCTTCAGGAGAAGGATGCTGGCGATTTTACCTGAGTAAAAGCTGTATCCGTAAGCTACATCAAGGTTTCTCAACTTTGGCACTATTGACATTTTGGACTAGATAATTCGTTGTTGTAGGAGATTGTCCTGTGCATTGTAGGATGTTTAGCATCATCCCTGACCTCCTCCCAGTACATATCCATAGCACCCCTTGTAAATTCCTGTTTTAGTAGGAACCTCCCATCCTTGACATCTGATCACCCTCAATATCTGATCAAGTTCCTCATTCTCCACCATCCCCCAAGTGATAGCTGACCACTGTGGCCTGTCTTCAGTAAGAATCCTGTTAAGTAAGTTTAAATAGAATCCCCCTTACCCCTGATGCCTCTTCTTACTCATTTTCCATCCATTGACCCCTACGCTGCTCCTTGGCTATTCATTCCCACTTGTCTATGATGTATTCAGAGTTGATCCCGACCTGTCTCCTCCACTGCAAGACCCCGTTGCAGTGGTCCCTGTACCTGTAGTGATGGTGCTGAATAAAGTCTTCCTTAATGTGCTTTAACAAGTATGATTGGATAATTATTTCTGTAACACAACAGAGCAAAAGGGTATAGAGATGGAAATCTTAAAATGATGGGACTTAAGGAAACATTCAGGAGATCCTGCTATGAGAATAATAGGAATTTTAGAAGGCGGAAGAGGAATGGATGAAGAAGATTCAATAGTTAAACAAATAATTCTAATAATACCAACCACTAAGTATACTAAAGTACCCCAAGAAAACTAGGAATTGAAAGTGCTTAAGATTTTATCTTCGTGAGGGCCGGCACGATGGCTCAAGCCTGTAATCTGAGCACTTTGGGAGACTGAGGTGGACAGGTCACGAAGTCAGGAGATTGAGACCATCCTGGCTAACATAGCAACAGAGCAAGACTTCATCTCGAAAAAAGATTTTTAGCTTACTGAGCCCCTTGGTCAATGTAATCTTATTGTAATCTTATAGTGTGTAATAAGAAATATATATTTTTGGTCTTTGTCCTGAGTTCCTGCAATAGCACTCTTAAAACCTTTGTTATTTTCTGAATAAGCATCTCTTTCTTTTTAATTTTCTTTTATTTTAACTAGATATAGGGTCTTGGTATGTTGCCTAGGCTGGTCATGAACTGGACTCAGGCAATTCTCCCACCTCAGCCTAAAGTACTGGAATTATAGGCATGAGCCACTGTGCCTGGCCAATAAGTGTCTTTTATTCTAATAAAGTGTTCTTGTACAGAGCTCCTAAAACCCTTGGAATTTCTTATGTGATAGAAGTGACTTTTTATATTCATAACAAGCCCTTATGAGCACACTGGGGTTTATGTTAATAAAGTGACTTAAGGTGGGGGCCCTAGATAGCTTCAGAATGAGCTGGTCACCAGAAAGACCCTGGGAAAGGGAAGCAGAGGAGATTACGTGCTATAAAAACTCTTTTTTGTTGTTGTTGAGACTGAGTCTCACTCTGTTGCCCAGGATGGAGTGCAGTGGCTTGATCTCAGCTCACTGCAACCTCTGCCTCCTGGGTTCAAGCAATTCTCCTGCCTCAGCCTCCTGAGTAGCTGGGACTACAGGCATGAGCCACCACACCAGGCTAATTTTTGTGTTTTTAGTAGAGATGGGGTTTCACCATCTTGGCCAAGCCTGTCTCGAACTCCTGACCTCAGGTGATCCACCTGCCTTGGCCTCCCAAAGAGCTGGGATTAAAGGTGTGAGCCACCCCACCTGGTCCTAAAAACTCTTGAACAATGAAATTTGGTGAGTTTCCTAGCTGGTGAACACATCCACCGTGGGAAGGTGATGTGGTATACTCCAACTCTGTGGGGACAGAGGCTCCTGCACTTGGGACCCTTCTGGACCTCATTCTACATACCTCTTCACCTGGCTGTTCATCCCCATATAATTTTAAGCAGAGTCTGGCTCTGTTGCTCAGGCTGAAATGCAGTGATGCAATCTTGGGTCACTGCAACCTCTTGTTTCCTGGGTTCAAGTGATTCTCCTGCCTCGGCCTTCCAAGTAGCTGAGATTACAGATGTGTGCCACCAAGCCCAGCCAATTTTTACATTTTTAGTAGAAACAGCATTTTGCCATGCTGGCCAGGCTGGTCTTGAACTCTTGGCCTCAAGTGATGCACCTACTTCGACCTTCCAAGGTGTTGGGATTACAGGCATGAGCCACTGCACCCAGGGTATGATATTCTTTATAATAAACTGGTAAACATAAATGTTTCCCTGGGTTTTGTGAACCATTCTAGCAAATTATCAAACCCAAGGAGGGAGTCATAGAAATCCCCGATTTATACATTCAGTTGGTCAGAAGCATAGGAGGCTTGGATTTGCAGTTGGCATCTTTAATGGGGGTAACATTGCTGGACTGAGCCCTTAATCTGTGGGATCTGACACTAACAGCAGGTAGAGAAAGTCAGAATTGAATTGTGGAACACCCAGCCTGTGTCAGAGAATTGGTTGATGTGGGATAAAACCTGCATATCTAGCGTCAGAAACGAAGTGTTCTGTGTGAGTGTGTAGAAACTGTGTGGTTTCCCTGATATAGGAAAATATATTTAGTAGAAATGTATCCAATTATGAAAGTTGGGAAATGGGCTGGGCATGGTGGCTCACACCTGTAATCCCAGCACTTTGGGAGGCCAAGGCGGGTGAATCAGTTGAAGTCAGTTCAAGACCAGCCTGGCCAACATGGCGAAACCCCATCTCTACTAAAAATGCAAAAATAAGCTGGGTGTCGTGGTGGGTGGCTATAGTCCCAGCTTGTTCTTTATAAAAACCAGTAACATGAATGAAATGTATTGTGAGTTAGAGCTGGGAAACAAGAGATAGCCAAAGTCTTAAAGACTGGGAATGAGGAGGGAGATATAACCACAGACATAGGAGTGATTAAAAGAAGAGTAAATCAAATTACTTGAAACTCTACAGCAACAAATTATAAAATCTAGAAAAAATGGAAGATTTTCTAGCCAAATTACTTCTTTCTACCCAATGGGTGGAGTATTTTCTCCTCATTCTGTTGATGTTAGGTTTGGCGCTCTTACTTTTGTCAATGATGAGTGAGGAAGCCATGGTCAGTTTCCATCAGTCCCTTTGCCCTCCTGCCACCCACAGGTAGCTGCTATTTCACCTTGTCCCCTAGTGAGAAACACTCAGGGTAGCCCTGAATCCAACCTGTTGTCTTGGGACCAGCCCAGCACAGTCACAATCGAGGAAAAAATAGACATTTGTCATTGTAAGCTGTTAAGATTTGGGGGTAGTTTATTTTTGCAGCAAAGGCTGGTTAATAAAGATAAAAATGTCTTTAAAAAATTATCTGGGAGGAAGGGAAATGAGGACTCATTGGTTAATGGGTACAGAGTTTCAGTTTTGCAAGATGAAAAATGTTCTGGAGTTGGATGGTTGTGATGGTTGTACAATAACATGAATGTACTTAATACCACTGAACTTAAAATGGTTAAGATGGGAAGCTTTAGGTTATGTATATTTTCCTACACTTAAGAATAAATAAATAAGAAAATGTAAACAAAATCCATATAGGAGTAAAGAGAATAGTATAATGAGCCCCTATATACTCATAATGCAACTTCAACAATTATCAATACCTGGCCAGTCTACTTAGTGCTTCACAACAGGAGACACATAATGTCTAATTGAATCTCACTTTTGATGTTAAGACATTGGCTAGATGTGGTGGCTTATGCCTGTAATCCCAGAACTTTGGAAGGCTGAGGTGGGCAGATCACTTGAGGTCAAGAATTTGAGACCAGGCCGGGCGCGGTGGCTCAAGCCTGTAATCCCAGCACTTTGGGAGGCCGAGGCGGGTGGATCACGAAGTCGAGAGATCGAGACCATCCTGGTCAACGTGGTGAAACCCCGTCTCTACTAAAAATACAAAAAACTAGCTGGGTGTGGTGGCGCGTGCCTGTAATCCCAGCTACTCAGGAGGCTGAGGCAGGAGAATTGCCTGAACCCAGGAGGCGGAGGTTGCAGTGAGCCGAGATCACGCCATTGCACTCCAGCCTGGGTAACAAGAGTGAAACTCCGTCTCAAAAAAAAAAAAAAAAAAAAAAAAAAGAATTTGAGACCAACCTGGCCAACATGGTAAAACCCCATCTCTACTAGAAATACAAAAATTAGCCAGTCATGGTGGCCCGAACCTGTAATCCCAGGTACTCAGGAGGCTGAGGCAGGAGAATTGCTTGAATGCAGGAGGCAGAGGTTGCAGTGAGCCAAGATGGCACCACTGCACTCCAGCCTGGGCAACACAGCAAGACTCTGTCTCAAAAAAAGAAAAGAAAGAAAGAAAAAGACATTATTGGGTTCAGGTATTGTCAATTGGCTTACTTCAGTATGAAGTTCCCCCATTAGCTTTCTTGCCTAATTGTTTCATTAGCTATTGATAATCATTGTCTAGATTGGTGCCTCTCGGACTTTATGGTATGGTTTGGGTCTGGTTCCCCTCCCAAATCTCATGTTGGAAGAGGAGTGTGGTGGGAGGTGATCAGATTGGGGGGATTGGTGTTTTCATAGCAGTGAGTTCTCAGGAGATCTGGTTGTTTATAAAAGTGTGTAGTACTTCCCCCTTCTCTCTCTTTCTCCTTCTCCAGCCATGTAAGATGTACCTGCTTCCCCTTTGCCTTCCGCATGATTGCAAGTTTCCTGAGGCCTCCCCAGCCATGCTTCCTGTACAGCCTGTGGAACTGTGAGTCAATTAAACTTCTATTCTTTATAAATTACCCAATCTCAGGTAGTTCTTTATAGCAATGCAAGAATGGATTAATAAAATAGGTATCACCTGGGGGTCTTGTTAAAGTGTATGTTCTGATTCAGTAGGTCTGGAATGGTGCATGATACTTTGCATTTCTTTTTTTTCTTCAACAATGCAAAATAATATATTTTGCATTCCTTTTTTTTTAACAAATCTACTTCCATTTCAAAAGAATTTAATATAGAATAGTTGGTAATATACAACATGCTTTTATGTTTCTTTTATAGGTGTCTACGTAATACAAGTTCATTTGTATTTGTGCAATATATACTAATCCTATGTTAGATATGAGTCCTAACAGGATGGAAATATTTTCTTGCAATACTACTTTATGCCTATGAAGGGTGTGAACTTGCAATGTTCTCCTGTCGTAAGCCTAAGTTAATGACAGCGTCCTCTCAAAATTTTTCATAAATTATTGACCTAATTTCATTTTAAAAATGGATTCAGCAAATATGAAAATAGAAAGTCCTGTTATTTGTTCATTCATAATATGAGGGAAAAAAAGAGATGATACATTCCTCTATAGAAAAAGTGGGTTTAGAGAACAGTTCTGGTAGTATTTAACATGGTAAAGTATCAAAAAGTCTAATAAGCAGCCCCCTTGCTCAGGAATAAAAATGATTTCAATGTGTTTCTCTTTCAAATTGCTTAGTAACTCCAAGCGATGTTCAAACTATGGGGGCTGATTACTGGCACTGAGTTCATCAAATTTAGATCTCCCTTGAATAGGGACATTATAGAAATCAAGAGCATTTCTAACCCTGCACATCTGGTGGAGTCTGGAGTTAGGGACTACATGACCCAAGTCATCAGCTAAGTGTGCCAAGAGATTCAACTTCAGATGATGATCTTCCAGGGAGATGTCTTGCCAATCATCTCTAGGCAGAGATGAACCAAAAACTTCTTTAAGATAAGATTCCAAATGACTCTGGATCTTCAGGTGGTGTGTATGCTCAACTTCGTAAGGGTGGACACATTGGGATAGTTTCCTTTTTCACTTCTACTGTCTCAGCAACCACTGGGTCTTTTTCTTTTCTGGATCAAGACAAAATTCTCTATGTGGTGCCTGAGGCTATTCACATAAAGACTCTTCTGGGAATGCCGGATACAGATCGCACCAGCATCTTCAATGAGATCCATGAGCTTTTTTTTTTTTTTTTTTTTTTTTTTTAAGATAGAGTCTCACTCTGTTACCCAGGCTGGAGTGCAATGGCACAATCTCGGCTCACTACAACCTCTGCCTCCTGGGTTCAAGGCATTCTCCTGCCTCAGTCTCGAAAGTAGCTAAGACTACAGGCATGCACCACCACCATACCTAGCTAATTTTTGTATTTTTAGTAGAGATGGGGTTTCGTCATGTTGCCCAGGCTGGTCTCAAACTCCTGACTTTAAGTGATCTCCCAAAGTGCTGGAATTACAGGCATGAGCCACCACACCTGGCCAAAAATTTGCATTTCTAACAAGCAAGGGCCTAGATTATTTCATTAGAGCTTTCTATTCTTTCATCAATTATTTGGTTATTCTGAGGTATAGCTTGAATATACAAGAAAGACATGATATATGCTATTTGCTAGCTTTCAAAATAATAATCTTCCAAAGGTGATCAATGAATTTTTAAAAAATCAGTTATGTGCTCAGAAACTTAACTATAACTTATGTGTTTCAAGCCATTCAAGTTATTCTTTTTAAGGCTCAAATTGTCTCATATTTGGCTAGTGGGGCCCTGCTTTCTGGTTAGACAAGATGTTTCAGGCTCATCTTATACATTTCCTGCCTCAAATCTGGAATCAATCATTTCTCAACAGAGCCTGGGTTCCTATGATTGGAAAATGATATTTAGAGACCACAGTATGTATTTAAGAGGTGCTCATTGCTATGAGATAGATATTTCCTAGCTCGATCCATTGAGAAATAACAAGAGGTTTCTAGTCCTTTTCAATGGATAGAGCTAGAAAATATCCTTTTATTTTTTAAGAGAAAATGCATGAAGAATTCTGATAGTTTCAGTTTACTCTGAGGGCTATAGGGCTTTAACTTAACTTCTTCTTCTTTTTTGTTTTCTTTTTTTAGACAGAGTCTTACTCTGTTGTCCAGGCTGGAGTGCAGTGGCATCATCTTGACTCACTACAAACTCTGTCTCCTTGGTTTAAGTGATTCTTGTGCCCTCAGCCTCCTGAGTAGCTGGGATTATAGTCCTGCACCACCATGCCTGGCCAATTTTTGTATTTGTAGTATAAATGGGTTTCACCATGTTGTCCAGGCTGGTCTCCAGCTCCTGACCTCAAGTAATTCCCCTGCCTCGGTCTTGCAACGTGCTGAGATTACAGGTGTGAGCCACTGAGCTTGGCCTAACTAAACTTCCTAGAGTTTTTTTCTCCTGAAACTCATGGCTTCTAAGGATATAGGTATATTTACTTTTGTTGTTGTTGAGATAGGGTTTTGCTCTCTCACCCAAGCTGGAGTGCAGTGACAATCATAGTTCACTGCAGCCTTTATGTTCTGGGCTCAAGTGACCTTCCTGCCTCAGCCTCCTGAGTAGCTCAGAATACAGGTGCATGCCACCACACCTGGCTTTTTTTTTTTTTTTTGGTAGAGATGAGATCTTGCTGTGTTGCCCAAGTTAGTCTCAAACTCTTGAGCTCGAGCAATCCTCCTGCCTCACCCTCCCAAAGTGCTAGGATTACAAGCAGGAGCCATTGCACCCCCCCTCCATTATAGTTATTTATAGTAACATGATTATTGAAAGTTTATAATTTTCTTGGTATCTTTTTGTTCATAGGCCATATCCCTAAATAAGGACATACAGTCAAGTTACTGCGTTCTATTTATTATTATTATTATTTTTGAGACAGAGTCTTACTCCATTGCCCAGGCTAGAGTGCAATAGCATGACCTCAGCTCATTGCAATCTCTGCTTTCTGGGTTCAAGAGATTCTCTTGCCTCGGCCTCCCAAGTAGCTGGAATTACAGGTGTGCACAACCATGCCCAGCTAATTTCTGTATTTTTAGTAGAGACAGGGTTTCACCATCTTGGACAGGCTGGTCTCAAACTCCTGACCTCAGATGATCTGCCTACCTCAGCCTCCCAAAGTGCTGGAATTACAGGCATGAGCCACCATGCCCAGCAAGTTATTGTGTTCTTAATTTCACATCAGTTGAAATTATTCCTTTCTTGGCCGGAAGCGGTAGCTCACGCCTGTAATTCTAGCACTTTGGGAGGCCGAGGTGGGTGGATCACCTGAGGTCAGGAGTTCAAGATCAGCCTGGCCATCATGGTGAAACCCATCTTGAAAAAAAAAAAAAAAAGAAATTATTCCTTTCTCTGTGGCTAATCTATGAACTAAAAATAAAATTCAGTATATTTCTTTGATTTTAGGGATTCATTTTTTACATTTTTAATTTTGTTTCATATTTATGTGGAACATTTACATGATACCAAAATAAAATCTTCAAAACACAGTAATTCAGAGGAGTCTAGCTCCTACACCCATCCCTTCCATTCTGTCTCCTCCTCTTTATGAAGGTGAAAGGTGAACACTGGTTTCCCTTAGCGTTTATTGATTGATTGATTGAGACAGAATCTCACTCTGTTGCCTAGGCTGGAGTATAATCACAGCTCACTGCCTCTGCCTCCTGAGCTCAAATGCTGCTCCCACCTCACCTTCTCAAGTAGCTGGGACTGCAGGCATGTGGTACCACACCTGGCTAGTTTTGATTTTTTCTTTCTTTCTTTCTTTTTTTTTTTTTTTTTTTGGTAAAGATGGGATCTCTCTATGTTGCCCTAGGCTAAAACTCCTGCCTCAGCCTCCCAAAATGTTGGGGTTACAGGCTTGAGGCCATTACAGGCATGAGGCCTTGCACCTGGCCTTTTTTTTCCCTTAAATTTTTTTTTTTTTTTTACTGTCCTTGAATTTGGCTGAAACATCTCCATTTTTTATTCTCCTGTTAGAAAATATAAGAAAATATGTGTGCATATATACATACACATTTATGTTCATATATTCCCCTTTTCTAAGGCCATATTCATTATTGTTTACCTCATTTTTTCTCTTAACAACATATTCTGGAGATTATAGCAGTTTACCTTTCTTTATACAGCTATATAGTACTCTATCATATGATATCATAGTTTATCCACTAAGCTCCCTCTTGATAGATATTTGGATCATGGTAGAGAGATCTGAGATAAAACAAATATGTTTGAAGGTCCTGTAGTTGGAAGGAGAGCCATGGTAGAAAACGAGGCTGCAGAGACAGGCATGGGGCAGTCTATACAAAGACTTGTGGCCCTTTAAGGGTCTTATCACTGCTCTACTAGGTATGGAAGGCTATGGAAGTGTATTGAGCAAGGCTGTGACATGATTAAATTTGCCTTTTGAAGAGATCACTTTTACTACAGTGCAGGATATGGATTACAAGAGAAAAGAGTGGGTATAAGAAGATAAACTAGAGGCTGGGTGCAGTGGCTCACACCTGTAATCCCAGCACTTTGGAGGCCAAGGCAGGTGGATCACGAAGTCAAGAGATCGAGATCATCCTGGCCAACATGGTGAAATCCCATCTCTACTAAAAATACAAAGACTAACTGAATGTGGTGGTGCACACCTGTAGTCCCAGCTACTTGAGAGGCTGAGGCAAGAGAATCACTCGAACCTGGGAGGCAGAGATTGCAGAGAGCTGAAATTGTGCCACTGAACTCCAGCCTGGCAACAGAGCAAGACTCTATCTCAAAAAAAAAAAAAAAAAAAAAAAAAAAAAAGATGAAGATAAATTAGAAAACCATTGCAATAGCCCAGGTAAAAGATGGACAGTAGCTTGGATTAGGAGAGATGGTGAAATGGAGAGAAAGGAAAAGACAAAAGAGATTTAGAAAAGAAAGTTGGCTACTTGGCGATCCATTGGATCTGAAGATTAGAGAGAGAAAGGGTATCAAGGATGACTTCTAGGTTTCTGGATTTGGCACCTGGATTCGCGGTTTGCGTTTATGGAGACAGGAAAGCCTGGGAAGTGAGTAATATTAGGTGATGATTATGTGTTAAACTTTGAACATGTTAAAGTAGAAGTACCTTTGAGATATCTAAGTGTCAAGTTGTCAGTTTGATATATGCATCTGGAACTCAGAGAAGGGGTTGGGGCCAGGGCTCTGTGTTAATTCAGGCTAGTCCTTTGATCTTCAGAACTGATCTGAATCCCTAGGCCATTTCTGAAGATCAAAGGACTATTCTGAATCAGGGAGCAGACTGGATGTAGTTTATTCCCCCAAATATGGGAATTTTGGCTATGGGAATAGTCAAACAGACCTGGGGTATAGCCATTGGAAAAAAAAAGCTCCCACCCCCAAAAAATTTGTCATAATATATTTATAATATATGAACACTTTGCAGCTTACATATAATCTACAAAGTTCTTACCTTGCCCACTGCAATGTATTTTACAGCTAACGAAGTGATCTTATTTCTGTGGTCTCAGTTTAATGTTCTCAACAATGTTGTGAGGTAGCCTGGCCCCAGTTTTCTTTAGACCATCCCCTGGCCCAACTCAGCCCAGCCCAGGGGCTCCCCACACTCCCACATCCCCGGCTCTATCCCTGACAGTTCTCCTTGGCCCGGTGTCCCTCATCAGCCACACCGTGTTCAAGTTAGGGCATCTCCAGGATAATTTTCCCCACGTTCTGGTTGGCCTCCATGCGAGCGTGGGCCTTCTGAATCTCAGCCATAGTGAAGACTTTATCCACAACAGGCTGCAGCTGCACAGCACTACCGGGGGAGAAGTGGGCCAGGACTTGCTCTGTGAAGGTCTTCACCAATGTTTCCTTGTACTGAGGCAGAGAGAACAGCACATTAACAGGATAAGGATGAGGTCTCCTTGGCCTCATACAACTTCATGGGGAATATCAGGCCATGCCTGGTTGGCCCTAGTACTAGCCTTGACTCAAGGAGGTCAGACCAAACCATGGAGGAGGAAAGATCATTTATCAATCTAAATTCCCTTGGACAATGGAACCCCTGGAATATCAAGGGACCCTACCACCCCCGAATCTCCTAAAGTATGGGAGTCTCAATATGAATCCTGGACTTGGAAGAGAGGAGGAGTAAGTCCAAGTTATATTAGGAAGTAGGTGGTGGAAATGAGACTTCTGAGGGAGGAAGGGTCAGGCTAACCCTTAGGTTCCCATCCAGAGGAAGGAGAGTTGGCAACGTCAGCAAAGCTTCATGAGCAGGAATTCTATAAGCCAAGGCAGATCGGAGTCAGGTGATTATAACTCAAGGGCAGTGCCCAGAACCTGCTCAGCTTTGTCTGTCACCTACCTTCCGATCCCTGGACCTCAGCAGACTGGCCCGCAGACTTCCGCGCTTACACAACAGCTTGGAAAGCAGGGGTCCGTTGACTTCTGCTCCCCCCATGAGACCATACAGAACCCATCGGCCATCTGCAGCCAAACAGTGGAGGTTCTTCTCCCAGTAGGAGCCACCAATGCAGTCGAGGATCACATTGACACCCACACCTTGGATAGTAGGTAGAAATGGCTTAGATATCGTGGGAAGGCAGATGCCCAAACTCCTCCCCTCTGGATCTAGTTTTGCACATTATCCTGTGTGTCAGGAAACAAAGTGGGAAGAAAAAGCACTATCTGGGAGGGAAGGTGCACTTAGTCCTCCTAGAGAGCTGGGGGAGAAGTGCTAAGCATGCAGCTTTCAGACGACCTTAGGCTAAGGAGGTATGTCTCATCATAGTTCTAAACACAGACTAACCCAGCCTTGAGTACTTGCACTGGAGAGCATTGTTCTCTTCTGAAAAGTCAGTAGACTTCCTCCTTAATTACCTCCTTTTTTGGTAATTAAAGTTACGTAATCCCCTTGGGTACTGGACCCTCTGGAGCTTTGAGGAACTCCCCAAATCGTTTATTTATTTATTTATTTATTTTTTGAGATAGAGTCTCACTTTGTGGCCCAGGATGGAGTACAGTGGTGTGATCTCAGCTCATTGCAAGCTCTGCCTTCTGGGTTCAAGCAATTCTTATGCTTCAGCCTCCTGAGTAGCTGGGATTACAGGTGTGCGCCACTACATCTGGCTAATTTTTGTATTTTTAGTAGAGACAGGGTTTCACCTTGTTGGCCAGGCTGGTTTCAAGCTCTCAACCTCAGGTAATCCACCTACTTCAGCCTCCCAAAGTGCTGGGATTACTGGTGTGAGCTACTGTGCCCAGCCACCCAAATCTTTTTTTTTCAATCCATCCCCACCATGGTTGAGATCCCTCAAATGTTTACAAATATGGGAATCCCAATCATTCTTCTTTTTCTCTTCCTCCTCCTCATTTTCCTTCTTCTTCTTCCCTTCTCCTTCTCTCCTCCTGTTCGTCCCTTTTCTTCTTTCTCCTCCATCTCCTCTTTCTTTTCCTCTTCTTTCTTCTTCCTCTCCTTCCCCTTTTTCTCTCTTCCTCCTCCTCCTTCACTGGGCAGCCAGGAAGCTCAGACTCTTGCATAATACTTGCTCACAGTTATTGTTCTAATCTTTATGATTAACATGTTTTTTTCTGCTTTCCTTGGTACATATTTTCTAGTTCTAATTAATTTTTTTTCCATCCTGAGTGGTTAGACCATCTTCAGGCTTTGTGAAAATACAGTAGAGAGTGAGGATTGCGATAGAGAAAGAAGAGAGGGTTGCGAGTCCAGAGGAGGAAAAGGGAGATGTGGCAGGCAGCCTCCAGGATGGTCCCCTGATGACCCCTCCCTTCTAGTATTTACACCTTCCAGTCCCTTCCTTTGAGCATGGATTGGATTTACAGACTTTCTTCTAACAAGAAGGACATGACAGAAGTGATGGGATGTCAATTCCAAGACTAGGTCACCAAAAGGTGGTGGCTTCCCTATGGGACATGGGACACTTTCATTCTTGCTTGCTCTCTCTGAAGGAAGCAACTGGCCATGTTTCACACTACCCTATGGAGAGGCTCATATATCAAAGAACTGATGTCTCTGGCTAATAGCTGCCAAGAACCTGAAGCCTATGAAAGCCATGAGACTGAACTTGCAGGCCAATTGCACCCCAGGTGAGCCTGGCGATGACCACAGCCCTGGCTGACGCCTTGGGAGAGACCTGGAGCTGAAGGACCCAGCTAAATTGCTCCCAGATTCCTGAACCACAGAAATGGGGAGATAATAATATGCATTGTTTTAAGCCACTAAGTTTTGGGTAATTTGTTATGCAGCAATAGATAGCTACTAATAAAGGAGAGGAAGGAGGAGGTAAGGTTATGAAAGGGGAGGGGACAGGATAAGAGAAGAGGGGTTAAGCCAGGGATCAGCTAGCTGATCTCCTTCAAACACACAGGCCAGTGCACATGCACACACACACCCTCCAAACACACAGGCACCCCTCCCCCCGACACACACACCAAACACACAGGCACATACACACACACCCTTCAAACACACAAGCATGAGTACACACAAACACACACACACACACACACACACTACTAACACACAGGCCTGCCCACACACACCCTCTAAACACACAGGCCTGCACACGCACACACACACCCTCCAAACAAATAGGCCCCCCCAATACACACACTTCAAACACACAGGCCTGCACATACACACACACCCTCCAAACACACAGGCCAGTGCACATGCACATACACACACCCTCCAAATACACAGGCCTACACACACACACACACACACACACACACCAAACACACAGGCACATACACACACACCCTCCAAACACACAGGCCTGCAGAGACGCGCACACACACACACACACACACCCTCCAAACACACAGGCACACACATGCACACACACATACTCCAAACACACACCCCCCACACACCCTCCAAACACACAGTCTGCACACACATACACTCTCTCTCTCTCTCTCTCTCTACACACACACACACACACACACACACATGCACACCCACCCTGTGTGGCCTTCAGAGCCCCCTCAGAGAAGTCCTCCTTCTTATAATCGAACCCAGCTGCAGCACCCAGCCCTTCTGCCAGTTGGATGTTCTCCTTGGAGCTCGTGGTCACCAGGGGGATGGCGTTGAACAGCCTGGTCAGCTGGATGGCAGCGGTACCCACACCTCCTGTGCC
Source organism: Saimiri boliviensis (assembly GCF_048565385.1). Classification (NCBI taxonomy): domain Eukaryota; kingdom Metazoa; phylum Chordata; class Mammalia; order Primates; family Cebidae; genus Saimiri; species Saimiri boliviensis. The sequence goes on from NC_133449.1 coordinate 23,584,531, forward strand.
GGCGTGAATAAGCACGGTCTCTGCCTCTCGAACTCCTCCTGTGGCAACAATACCAGAGCATCCTGAGCTAGTGAGGGCGTGGGGGTGGGAGAGTGTAGGATTGGTTTGGAAACATAAACCCTCTGTGCCCTGAGGGTGTGAGGAGAGACCAGGCTGAAGGTCATGGGCCCTGGGTCACAAAGAGCACTAAGCACAAGGAGCCATCAGAGGTTTTACAGCAGCGGGGGCCTGGACCAGGGCTGGGCTTGAGCAGGATTAATCCAGTGAAGGATTAATCCCTGAAGGCGGCTCCTGAGCCAGGCTTAGAACTGTCTAGAGCTCCTGGGAGAGGGAGGTCCCCAGGCCACATGTCTGGGCTACTCTGATCCCTTTTTGTGTGAGAAATGAACCACTGCCTGAGGGACCTGGGCAGACAGACTTAAGGACAGTTTCTTCTCCTCTGGAAATAGGGACAGGCAGCTGGAACTGCTCTGAGAACCTTGCTTTTGCCTCATATTGGTCATAAAAACTGCCCATGGGCTGTATGTGGTGGTTCACACCTGTAATCCCAGCACTTTGGGAGCCAAGGAGAAAGGATTGCTTGAGACCAGGAGTTCAAGACCAGCCTGGGCAATATAGTAAGACCCTCATCTCTACAAAATTAAAAAAATTGGCTGAGCATGGTAGTCTATGTCTGCAGTCCCAGCTACTTGGGAGGCTGAAGTGGGAGGATCACTTGAACACAGGAGGTCAAGGCTACAGAGAGCCACGATCAAGCGACTGCACTCCAGCCTGGGCCATGGAGTGAAACCGTGTCTCAAAAACAAAATGAAACAAACCAAAAAACTGCCTGTAGTTGTCTCCATGGGGTACATGTCTGGGCTGGCTCTGGGATTAGAGGCTAGGGCGTGTCAGGGTGTGGGTGAAGGGCTTACATTTTCAGGGCCAGCAGATGCCTGGGTTGGGGTCAGCAGTTGGCCTCAGGTGACAGGGTAGGGCTAGTGGGAGGGGATCTCTATGGGGTAGGGATCCTTCTCACCCACACAATGCAGCAGCTGGAAGGCGGTGAGCCAGGCCTCTGGGATGGCTGCAGCCTGGGGCAGGGTCAGTCCCTCTGGGATAGGCATGAGGAGCCCCTCGGGGACAGTGACGTACTGAGCCTGGCCCCCACCAGGCAGCAGAGCCATGGCTGCATCCCCGATCTTCCAGTGTCCCTGGCAGCCAGGCCCCAACTCTGCCACGTGTCCAGATGCCTCGAGTCCCAAAATGTTGCTGGCTCCTGGGGGCGGGGAATACTGGCCTTGTCTCTGCAAAGGGAGGGCAGCACAGTAAGTGGGTCTGATAAGGGGAGTTAAATGTCAGTCCTCTTTGTTGCTGGAGAGAGAAGGTGGATTTTTGGCTTAGAATCTACTTTCGGTTTTCTAGGGTGGGAGAAAATTCAGATAGTCTCCAAATAAGAGTCATTCCAGAAACAGCTTCATCCCAGAGACAGCCTGAGAGGTCTTCCCTGTCTCTACCTCAGCCTGGCAGACAGTATTGTGAGTCAGGGGGCTGAGGGAGCTGGGAGAAGGCGTGGAATGCAGCTTGCTAAGGTCTGTGACCCTGAGAGGATGGCCAGGGGACATCCTGCCATCTCAGCCCTTGTTTCTCCTGCTCTGAACTCAGCTTCCACAAGAAGGTGAGCGATTATGCCATCTTTACCAGCTAGAAACTGGATCTGCAGAGGGGATGTCATGCAAACTGGTTCTCTGAGTCTCCAGCCTGGAGGAAGGGGAGGCAGGAAGGGTGCTGGCTTGGCTCTGGGGCACAGGGACTGAGATCATGGCTTGCAAGGGGTTGCATTCATTGCTGCCTGACACAACTTGGGAGTTGGATCAGAATAGGCTCCAAACAAAGGGGCCTGGGACCCTCAGTTCTCAAACTTCCTATGTATACACGAATCCCCTCCTTCCCGAGAGGCAGCTCTCTGGACTTTGGAGCCAAATGATCTGGATTCAAATTCTGTCTCTGCCATTTATTCAGTCATATAACACATGCTACACATGCTTACTATGTGTCAGGCCCTGTACTAGGCAAAGTAGATTACTCTGTTCTGGTGGAACTTATAGTCTAGTGGGGGAAGACAGACTTTAAAGAAGTATACACACACACACACGCGCACACACACACACACACACACACGCAAACGAGCCAGATCTGTGGAAACTAGCGGTCTGCCATTAGAGAAGCCAGACATACAAAGAATGGTTGAAGAGCATCTCAGGGAGAGAGAAAGGTAAGCTCAGAGCAGGAAGGAGCATGGAGTGCAGTGGGAGGGTGCTGGGCAAGGGACAAGGACTTCTGCTTAGGGGGATGAGATGTCAGTGGCCTGACCAGCAGGGCCCCACAGTGGGTGAGGAGTTTCCATTTTGTCCTAAGTGTGTGGCCATCTCTCTGTGGGTTGCTCCGGCTGCCAAGTGGAGAGGGGGCTGGAGGAGGTGCTGCCAGTGCCCGGGTAAAGTGGAACTGGCGTGGCCCTGGATAGAGCAGCAGGGAGAAGGGGGCTGACTGGACATCTGCTGATGAGGGAGGCTCAGAGGCCCAGGCTGATGAAGCAGATGAGGAGCAGAGAGACAGGGCATCAACCCCAAGCTTCTGGCTTACGTAGTTTCCTGGGCATCGTTCTCACTTTCCTCATTACTGAAATGGAGACACAAGGCCCCATCTCCTTGGGTGCTTGTGAGGCTTAAATTAAAATATCCACTGAGCAGGTGCCTGGCACAGAGTGAGCACTCAACGAACCTCAGCTCTTCTCCTGGCTAATGTCTGCGCGGACTCTCCCGGCCTGGCCCAGCTGTGGGGCTAGGTAAGGCAGTGTCCCTGGCTGGCTCTGAGGGCACAATGGTGGGTGCTGCAGTCCTGCTCCTGAATCTGACACAGATGCCAAGAACCTAAGCCACCCATCTAGCCATGCTGGGCCCAGCTCCCTTCAAAACTGGCTAATGGTCAGGTCCTGACCCAAGCAGCTCTGATCCAGGAGCAGGCGCTGGTCTCCAGTGCCCCACCCCATGGTAATTGGGTACCTGCAGTAAGTCTGCCCGGTTCAGGGCACTGGCTGCCACCTTTAGGAGGACTTCACCTTCCCCTGGGCTTGGCTTGGCTACCTCCTTCACGTAGAGGTTTTCCGGTCCTCCTGGCTTGTCAAAATGCACGGCCAACATTTTATCTGAGGACACAGGAGTGGAGGGATGGAAGAAAGGCATGGAAACTGGGACAGATTTGAAAGGAACCCCCTTCCCCAAATTAGGATCTCCAGAGATTGCCTGTCTCCACCTCTCATCTCTGACTGCTGCCCCTCACCGTCACTGCCTGTCTGGCTTCCCTAACTACATCCCTAGCCACTGCTGCTTCCTGCATCTTCTCTGGCTGTGAAGAGGGATTCATGCAGCGGCTGTGGAATGAAAGAAATTGAGATTCAAGTCTTGGGCAAGAATGGGACTAAGATATTATTACATAACGCACTGTCCCGGGCCCAGGCAGAGCAGGGCTCTGCAGACAGTCCCTCTCCCGGGGAGTTAGCCTGCCTTTCTGGGGCTGGTGGCCCTGAGAGCACAGCCCAGGAGGAGGGGAGCCTCACCTGGAGCCATCTTGCTGGGGTCTCCCTCCTTCCGTCAGCACTGGGTTGCCTGTGCCTCCTGCCTCAGTGTGGCTGCTGCTGCAGGCCCAGCTCAGGGAGGGACTATTTATGTTCTGGGCAGAGGGATCGGCAGGCCCATTGCCTGGCATGTGGGTGTGCCCTGTTTGTTCATTTTAGAAATGTAATTATCAAAATGATCTCATCATGTTACACAAGTTTGATCCTCAGGGGACACAACCTGCCCTGCACCCCTCAACCTAAGGCTGTGGTGGCTGCACTCCTCCCTGTACCCCTCAACCTGAGGCTGTGGTGGCCCAAGTTCCTCCTGGCATCCCTCAGGCTGAGGCTGTGGTGGCTGGTCCCTCCCTGCACGGGTTGTGACAGGCTGTCTTCCTGACTTGGGTATCTCTAGATGCTGCTTCTGTCCCAGGGCAGGAGGGTGGCTGAGTGCTGCTTTCCCTTAGGGGCAGATAACTCATATTTGGGGTGAAGGGCTGTATCTAGCTCTGTGCCAGCTGTGTGGTGGGCAGAGAAGGTGCAGTGCAGCTGTTAAAGGAGGGTGAAGAAATAAAGGGATAGGTGCTCAAGGGACCCCTGAAGGCTGTGGGTGTTTGAGAGGGGAAGGTGCCTCAGGCTGGGGAAAGGTGCTTGGATGATGTGGTGCCTACCTGAGCCTCACAACATCCCCAAAGAGTCAGGCAGGTGATGAGCTCCATTTTCAGGTGGGAAAACAGAGAGGTAAGGGCCTCATCTAGGATCACAGAGCTCATCCACAGAAAAGCAGCCGCCAGAACCCAGGACTCCTGGGTTAGAGTCTGCAGGAGAGGCTGCCTCATCACCCCCTCCCACCTGAATGCTGAAAAGGCCAAGTGGAGAGAAGGAAGAGCACCTCGGAAGTGGCTGCCCCTCACAGCAGATGGGGAAAGGAGGGATTTCTATATGTGGTATGGAGCTTAGGAGGTTTCCCTGGGTGCTGCAAAGATCATCTCCGAGTGCCTGATCCCCCAAAAGGGGCAGCAATAGGTCTGTTGGAAACCCCACAAAAAAGTTTGCTTTTCTTGAAACAAAGCATCACCTCTGCTCTAACCCCCTTTCTGTCAAGATCCAAATTTTTGGGTTGGGTGGTAATTTGCAGTGTCTGTTTCCACAGTCCCCCAGCTTTGAGTCTTCCCAAAGGATTATGTTTTAGCAGAACAAACAATATCTGTGTTAAGCATGGGTGGAGGTCTGTGTCCAGAAACCCAGCTGGTCCTAGGGTACAGTTGCTGCTGTTCATCTTGGTAGTTAAATGGGTTTGGGGGGATAATCTCTTGTCCAGTGGGCTCTCAGCTCCTCCAAAGGGTTCTGTGAAGTTCTGCTGAGTCACCTTGAGGCAGCAGCTTCTCTAATTCTAAGCCCAAGCTTGGAGGTGACTCATGGTCTGGAGCAGGATAAAGGTTGATACTTTTCCCACTGAAGGAACTGGAGCAGTTCAGCTCTGGGTACGGTGCCAGCTTCTGTGCCTGCAGGACTTTTTCTGGGTTCCTCCTCCCCTCCCTCTGTGGACACTCCACCCTGAGGCTGGTGGGCAAATCCTGGGAGTAAAGATTTAGGAAGGCTCTGGGAGAGAGAAGGGCTTGGAATCTGCCCAACAGGACCCCTATTCACCCCTGGTGTCTTCTGGGGCTGTCTGCTTGGCTACCTGCCTCTGCCATCTTCCTGGCCACCACCCACCATGGCTCAGGGCCCAAGGCATTTCTCCTTACTCCAGGTGGTAGTCTGCACATTTTTAAATTCTGAAATAGGCAAAAAGCATGTTCCAAAACTATGTGTTCCCTCTCACTTTTCATTTCTTTTAATTTTACTTTGAGGATACATGTGTTGAACATCCAGGTTTGTTAATAGGTATACATGTGCCATGGTGGTTTGCTACACCTATTAGCCCGTCATCTAGGTTTTAAGCCCCTCATACATTAAGTATTTGTCCTAATGCTCTCTCTCTCCTTGCCCCCATCCCCCAAAAGGCCCTGATGTGTGATGTTCTCCTCCCTGTGTCCATGTGTTCTCATTGTTCAACTCCCACTTATAAGTGAGAACATTTTGTGTTTGGTTTTCAGTTCCTCTGTTAGTTTGCTGAGGATGATGGTTTCCAGCTTCATCCATATCCCCGAAAAGGACATGAACTGATTCTTTTTTATGGCTACATAATATTCCATGGTGCATATGTATCACATTTTCTTTATCCAGTCTATCATTGATACGCATTTTGGTTGGTTCCGAGTCTTTCCTATTATAAATAGTGCTGCAATAAACATAGGTATGCATGTGTCTCTTTTTTTTTTGAGACAGAGTCTTGCTGTGTCACCCAGGCTGGAGTGCAGTGGTACAATCTCGGCTCACTGCAACCTCTGCCTCCAGAGTTCAAGCAATTCTCCTGCTTCAGCTTCCCAAGTAGCTGGGACTACAGATGCCCGCCACCACACCTGGCTAAGTTTTTTTTGTATTTTTAGTAGAGGTTTCACTATATTGGCCAGGCTGGTCAATATAGAGGTTTCACTATATTGGTCAGGCTTGAACTCCTGACCTCATGATCCGCCTGCCTCAGCCTCCCAAAGTGCTGGGATTACAGTGTGAGCCATCATGCCTGGCTGCATGTGTCTTTATAGTAGAATGATTGATAAACCTTTGGGTATATACGCAGCAATGGGATTGCTGGGTCAAATGGTATTTCTGGTTCTAGATCCTTGAGGAATCGCCACATTTTTTTTTTTTTAAAGACAAGGTCTTGCTCTGTCACCAGGGCTGGAGTGCACTGGCACCATCATAGCTTATTGCAGCCTTGACCTCTTGGATTCAAGTGATCCTCCTGCCTCAGGCTCCTGAATAAGTGGGCCTTGGCCTCTCAAGTAGTCTCATGTGCCTCAGACTGCAGGCACATGCCACCACACCTGGCTACTTTTTAAAGTTTTGGTAGAGACAAGGTCTTGTCATGTTGCTCAGGCTGGTCTTCAACTCCTGGGCTTAAGTGATCTTCCTGCCTCACTTACCAAAGTGCTGGAATTACAGGTGTGAGCCACTATGCCTAGCCTCCTCTCACGTTTTTAAGTTGATCTCTAAAATTTTTCATCTGAAATATAAATAGTTCAAAAGATAAGGATTTCTTATTTCTTTTAATACTAACATTTTAAACTCTTACAACAGGCTTTCCTCCCTCCGCCCCGCAAGAGACAGAGTCTCATTCTCTTGCCCAGGCTGGAGTACAATGGTGTGATCATAACTCACTGTAACCTCAAACTCCTGAGCTCAAGGAATCCTCTCACCTCAGCCATCCTAGAAGCTAGGACTACAGGCACATGACACCATGCCTGGCTAAATTTTCTATTTTTCGTAGAGACAGTCTTACTATGTTGCCTCAGCTGGTCTTGAACTCTTGGCCTCAAGGGATCCTCCTGCCTTGGCCTCTCAAAGAGCTGGGTTTATAGGCATGAGCCACTTTGCCCAGCCTGCATCAGGCTTTTAAATATATCAATTGGGCTGGGTGTGGTGGCTCACGCATGTAATGCCAGCACTTTGGGAGGCAGAGGTACACAGATCACTTGAGGTCAGGAGTTGGAGACCATCCCAACCAACACGGTGAAACCCGTCTCTAGTAAAAATACACACACAAAAAATAGCTTGACATGGTGGCTCATACCTGTTGTCCCAGCTACTTTCAAAGGTGAGGCAGGAGAATCACTTGAACCTGGGAGGCAAAGGTTGCAGTGAGCCGAGATCACAACACGGCACTCCAGCATGATATTAGAGCAATTTGATATTAATATAATCATCCACTAAACAAGACCTAAACTCTTCTTTAACAGTTAAAAGTTTTACAACCTTATTTTTCTTCTACTACTCATGTTTTCATTCCATTTTTTTCATTGAATCATATTCTGCTACATTTTATGTTTTACTGATCATTCTTATCTGCAACCAAAATATGTATATAAATTGATATTAATTAAAAAGTTATTTTCTGTGACCACAGGGCTACTATACGTGTTAAATTTTGTTTGGATTTATTATTATTACAATATTATTAGTCCACAATTGAGCAAAACAATATGTATTACTTTAATAATTATGAAATATAAAATGTAAAATTTTTTTGGAAAGACATTTTTAATGACACTTGGTAGGGTTGAATTTTTCCCAATAGTTATTATATATGTGGATGAATATTACTTATTGCTAGAATCGGACTGAGTTTGAAATTAGTTCTCTTCCCATTTTTTATTTTTATAGACAAGCTCTGAGAAATTTAGTTTGCATAAATTAGGTGGGAAAGAAATTTCATTGTAGGAATGCTAGCCGATTCTTTGAATACATCTGAATTACGTAGTAAAAACCATATAATGATTTGTCATCAAAAGTTATTTTCAATGCTCTGTTAGCTGACAACTTAATTAGATCTTGCTTCAGTTTTACTGAAAGTAAATACTTGGAAATCATCCAATCTGTTATTCAGTCACAAATGTCATCCAAGTTCTCAGTTTCTGGAATTATACCAACAAAGCTTTCTGAAGACATATCAAATGTTTATTAATTACATCTGCTATTTTTTCACTTAGAGGTACCTTGTTTACATTGATATACTCAGGAAAGATTCAGGAAGTAAAAATGTTAATTTCAATACATTTTTGCTAAATTTTTGGGATGAAATCCTTTTAGCTTATCACATGCTTTAAATGTAGTTTCAGGCCAGTTATGGTGGCTCACACCTATAATCCCAGGAGTTTAAGACCAGCCTGACCAAAATGGCAAAACATTGTCTCTACTAGAAGTACAAAAATTAGGAGGTGGGCATGGTGGCTCACTCCTGTAATCCCAGCACTTTGGGAGGCTGAGGCAGGTGGATCACGAGGTCAGGGGTTCGAGACCAGCCTGACCAACATGGTGAAACCCCATCTCTACTTAAAAATACAAAAATTAGCCAGGTGTGGTGGTGCACACCTGTAATCTCAGCTACCTGGGAGGCTGAGGCAGGAGAACTGCTTGAACCCGGGAGGCAGAGGTTGTGCTGAGCCGAGAGCATGCCATTGCACTCCAGCCTGGGACCAGCCTGGGCAACAGTGCAAGACTCTGTCTCAAAAAAAAAAAAAGAAAGAAAAGAAATACAAAAATTGGTCGGGTGTGGTGGCAGGCACCTGTAGGCTGAGGCAGGAGAATCGCTTCAACCCAGGAGGTGGAGGTTGCAGTGAGCCGAGATCGTGCCACTGCAGTCCAGCCTGGGCAATAGAGACTCTGTCTCAAAACAAACAAACAAACAAAATATTTTCATTAACATGTTGGAGCTGCAGACTTAACTCATTTATGGAAAACATCTGTGACATTGTTATTGGCAAAGGCAGTCCTCACTGTTAAACTAATCAGCCAAATCAAATTACTTTCTATCAGAAAAGTCTTCTCATTTTTAAATTAATCATGTTAGTATGTGCCTTCTAACAATCATTTCGCTTCTGAATCTTAACAAATATAGATGGACAAGGCATGCAGACTTCCTTTCATGGATGAATTATGATATAAGAGTGTTCACTGTTTCTCACTGATTTTTTTTTGCTTTACTCTTATGGGACTCTCCTTCATATATGATGCATTTTTGAACAATAGAGCATGAAAGAGATCATTCAATTTTAAAATATTGAGAATATTCCCTTCCTTTGGTACCTCACAGCTCTTATGCTCCAAGCCAGGCTCAAAGGCTCAAAGGGCTGTGCGAGTGAGCTCTTTTGTATACTTGGTGAAGGGAGGCTGAGGAGGGGAGGCCAGAAAGTAACCTTGACATGAATCTTCAACTACAGCAGATCCTTTTTAGGAAAGTACATATGGAAGTTGAGAACTTGGGAAAAACGAACCCCTTAAATCCATTCATGCCAGTGTGCCTCTTCTAATGGCTTTGTGAACCACCAAGATACAAAGTTCTCTAGTTTTGAGACCCTTGTTTCAAAAGATCGCCTGCTCCCTGGGCACCTCCACAGGTGCTGTATAGCTATCACCAAAGTGTCTCGTGTGGTTCTCTCTGAGTAGCGGGACCCAGTTGGAAGTTTGTAATGAGAATTACAGGAGGCAGCTGAAATGCCCTACAGAGGAGGCTCCAGACAGTTATTGCCTTGAGGAGGTTTATGAAAAAGGCTCTCACTAGGCACCCAGCAGTGCAGCAGGTGTGTTTAGGAAAGGCTAGCCAGCCAGGTGAGCTGCCAAGAGACTTCACCAGGCCTGCAGAACTTCAGAGACTTGCTGTAGTCTAGGTCAGACTCCCTGCCCACAGCACGTCTAGCACGATCTACAGCTCACAGAACTGAGTTCTCAAATCCAGATGTCAGTGTGCTAATTTATAAGGAGAAATTATTGGCATGGGGACTGAACCCCAAAATCTATAGGCAAATCTATGTGGAATGTCAAATGATAAGCTAGGACTCAGGACAAGATGGGATGATTGAGATGAATTGGGGGTGGGGCCAAGATGGTGGACTGGAGACAGCTCATGTGTGCTGCTGTCATGGAGAAGAAACAAAAGGACTAGTAAACACTGACCTACAGGCTGATCATCTGAGCAACCACGCTGGGATCCATAAGGGCAGCAGAAGAACACGGAGAGCAGAGAGAAGTGAAGCCAGGCACCAGCTGTATGGGCTCAGCATGGAGCCAGGAGAACCTCTTCAACACAGGACAGGGTGAGTGAGTGAGAGCCCCCTGGGGGACTCATGCTCTCCACAGGGATCTGTGCAAGACTGGGAACAGGAGAATCCTCTAGGCCCCACACCCACCCATTGTGCTTCTAGACTGAGGCAGAGAGCCACTTAGACGTTTTATGGGGTCACCTCTCGAGTCCAAAGGGACCTCTATAAGCCTTAGGCCCCAGAGCAGACCAGCCAGCACCATAGCCCCAGTAGAGGCTGCAGTTACCAGGCCTGGGAGCAGTAAGGTTGCTCCACCCACCCATGCTGGGCAGGCCTCAACACCAGCTTCTGGCCCAGCAGAGAACTTCCAGGCTGGTGAACACATTCCTGTGCTGGGAGGGGCATGTGTCTAGAGAGGTGTGGAAGTTCTGTGTCCCTGCCCTATACATCTCCATTTGGCTATTCCTGACTTGCATCCTTTATAAGAAAACTGCAATCATAAGTGCAGTATAGCCCTTCCATGAGTTCTGCAGTCATTCCAGCAAATTACCAAACACCCCTGCCTTGGCACTCCCCTCAAATCTGTAGCCATGTCAGACAGAAGTGTGGGTAGTGTGGGTAGCCTGGGGACCTGGGACTTGTGTTTGGCATCTGTAGCGGGGACAGGCTTGTGGGAACTGAGCCCCTTAACCTGTGGGGTCTGCATTAACTCCAGTTAGCTAGTGTCAAATTGAATCGTAGGACCCTTGTTCAAAATAATTATTGTGGGAAACTACCAAGTTACTTAAAGGGTTTGTTCAAAGGCCTTTCCACTTTGAATAGGCCCAACCAATGTTACTCCAGTTGCTCTTATCTGAGCTTCCTGGCTGATCTTTTTTTTTTTTTTTTTTTTTTTTGAGTCAGGTTCTCGCTCTGTCACCCAGCCTGGAATACAGTGGCATGATCATAGCTCACTATAACCTCAAACTCTTGGGCTTAAGCAACCCTTCTGCCTCAACCTCCTGAGTAGTTGGGACTACAGGTGTGGGCCACCATGCCCAGCCATTTTTGCATTTTTTGTAGAGATAAGATCTTGCTATGTTGCCCAGGCTGATTATAAACTCCTGGGCTCAGGCAATCCTCCTGCCTTGGCCTCCCAAAAAGCTGGGATTATAGGCATGAGCCACCGCACCCAGCCCCACTTCCATTTTTTGTGGTTACACATTCCTTCTACACACATATCAATATGTTCACATGTTCAAGTCTTGCAGGCTTGAGAGCCATTCTTTGCATGTGTCTGCTCCTGTCCATTCTGTTTTGATGACACAGCTTAACTTTAGCCTGACATATTGATAGCTCAGTCTTTGTTTATCTTTGGGCCTTGGCATCCCTGCCTCTTTTGGAGTTGTGACTAGAAGTCCTCAAATGCTTCCGAGCTTGTCGTACAAACCTTACAAATATCTTTATATTGTACATCTCTGGACTGCAGAGGTGTGACTGTCCAGCATCACCATGATTTCATACTATCTGGAATTTAAAGAGTAACCTGCTTCTCCAGTGTCTGATTCAGCTAGTTCAAATGTCTGCAGTATTTTCTCTCATTCTCACTCACTGAGACACCAAGACTGTTTCAGATCCAACCCACAAGCAGAGGGGGCTGATAAATGAAAGCTGAATTATATGCAACTCCTACCTGCCAAAAAAACCTCTCAACTGCATATTATAAGCTATGGTGTAAAATTCCTTTCTTGTAAAAGACAAAACAAAAACTCCAGAGAGCCATAAAGTTGCTCAAATTCTGACTCTGAAATTCTACTTCCAGACCTAAGGAAATAATCAGATACAAAGAATTATGTAAAAGTTATAAATAGTAATATTATTTATGAAGTGAAAAGTAGAAATAATCTAAATATCTAACAAAGAACAATATTATGTTTAAATTGTATGATATGCAATGATTTAAAATGTTTCTGAAGCAATTTAAAGACATTCAAGGTCTCATAGCATCATGCTAAACGGACATGGTAGAATGTCAACTCTATGCATTAAGGATCTAGATAAGGTTAAAACATATATATTACATGCATCAAAAAAGGCCTGAAGAAAATCTCAAAACCATCAACAGAAATTTCCATTCATTCATTCATTCATTCACTTACTTACTTATTAAGACAGAGTTTTGCTCTTGTTGCTCAGGCTGGAATGCAGTGGTGCAATCTCAGCTCACTGCAATATCCACCTCCTGGGTTCAAGTGATTCTTGTGCCTCAGCCTCCCAAGTACCTGGGATTACAGATGCCCACTACCATGCCCGGCTAATTTTTGTATTTTTTAGTAGAGATGGGTTTCACCATGTTGGCCATGCTGGATTTGAACTCCTGATCTCAGGTGATCTGCCTACCTCGGCCTCCCAAAGTGCTGGGAATATGGGTGTGAGTCACTGTGGTTGGCCCAGAAGTTTTCATTAAAGTTAAATTATGATTAACTTATTTTCCCAAGTTTTAAAAGTGAGCATATATTACTTTTGTACTCAGAATTTAATAGTTTTCTAAAAATACTCTCTAGCCCACAGCCCCGCTTGATGTCTTTTGAGTGACTCTAAGGAAAGTAGCCTTTTCTATTTTGGCTCTATCCATCTTCCCATTTTCAATGATCACTGTCTCCCACATACTGCTTATTTTCTTTCTTTCTTTCTTTTTTTTTTTTTTTTTGAGACACAGTTTCACTGTATCGCCCAGGTTGGAGTGTGGTGGTGCAATCTTGGCTCACTGCAACCTCTGCCTCCAGGGTTCAAGTGATTCTCCTGCTTCAGCCTCCCAAGTTGCTGAGACTGCAGGTGCCCATCACCACACCTGAGTAAATTTTGTATTTTTAGTAGAAACAGGGTTTCAACATGTTGGCCAGGCTGGTCTCGAACTCCTGACCTTGGGTGATCCAACCGCCTCAGCCTCCCAAAGTGCTGGGACCTAGAGAACAGTGTACATAACTAAGCAGTCATTATTGTCGTGATATAGGACCATGTTAGTTCAATCTGGCTGAACCAGAATTAAATTTGAATTTCCTAGGCTGTCCTTTGGCAAGTACTCTAAGGTGTTATCTCCCCAGGGACATCTGAAGGGTATACTGATCAGGCTGGCCTGAGGTTGCTGTTAGGAAAAAAAAGATGCTAATGTCTAGTAATAGGCTAGAATCTTTAATTTTCAAAATAGGTTCTATAGCTCTCCACCCTTATACCTTGACTAGTGGTCCCTTGTTGAATGGCCTTTGCAATCCCTTCTCCTAAGTCTCACAGGGGTGATGTGGGCCAGACAGATGTCACACATGCAGGGAGTTGCATTACAGGAGGGGAACACTGAGCTCAGGGACTCCACTGCTTTTATAGCAAACAGTAAGCAAGCCTGCTCTTTGTCCTCAAGGGAGACATCCCCTCATTTTTCAAGGTTGCTTGCTGCAACATAACCCTGAGAAATGTCCTGGATAAAGAGTGGTGAAAGCCTTGCATTCTTGGCATACTTAGCAAGGTGTGTAAAGTACACATCTGTGTAAAATAGCCTCAAGGAAAGGAGACTCCCAATAGATATGCTCCATGAAATGATCAGTGCTCTCATGTTCCATGCCAATGACCAACACTGATAAAAAAAAAACAGTTGATGAAGTAATTCCAATGAAAGAAGAGGATCTCTTGAAGTAATAAAAATTGCTCTCTGAATTCATTCTTCTTTTTTAGTACCTTCCATTTAGTGTTTTTCAACCATAAAATATTATTTTTTCTTTAGGCTCTCCAGTTTTCTTCTATAATAATAGAAGTGTCTTTCACGAGCCTCTGATGACTTAATTTCCTTTTTTTCTTAGGTAGTCTCCTGAAAGCAAACATAGCATGGTTATTATTTATGAGCAGCAAATTATCACTACAAATGATTGATTTATCCATTTATTATTCTACAAACATTGCCAGATAACTACCATGTGCTAGGCGCTGTGCTAGGTACTGGAGATACAAGGGTGACTGGATAGTTAAAACACAGTTCCTGCCCTCATGGAGTCCACTGTCTAGTAGGGGAGATAGGTACACATAAACGTCAATTCTATTTCATGGTAATAAGTGCCACAGTAGAGATATTTGAGCTGTCCTGGAGTGTGAATTGGTTTTCCATGCAGAAAAAGGATGAATAATGCATATAAGTGGGCAAAGGGAGCAGGATGAGAGAGGGATCAAGAGCATAAAAGAACCTGCTGCCCTCCTCTTCTATATGTATTCTATGACCTAGACTTAAAACTGATTACAGCACTTGATGTATTTACTTTTTAAAGACGGGGTCTCACTATGTTGCCCACACTGGACTCAAACTCCTGGGCTCAATCGATCCTCCTGCCTCAGCCTCTTGAGTAGCTGGGGCTACAGGTATACTCCACCATGCTGGGTAGCACTTCTTTTTTTGACATGGAGTCTTGCTCTTTCACCCAGGCTGGAATGCAGTGGTGTGATCTCAGCTCACTGCAACCTCCGCCTCCTGGGTTCAAGCAATTCTCCTGCCTCAGCCTCCTGAGTACCTTGGATTGCAGGCACCCACCACCACACCCAGCTAATTTTTTTTATTTTTAATAGAAATGAGGTTTCATCATGTTGGCCAAGCTGGGATTGATCAACCTGCCTTGGCCTCCCAAAATGCTGGGATTACAGGCGTGAACCACTGTGCCTGGCCAGTACTTCATTTTTTAACAAGCTATTAATAAAGAAACATTGAAAGCTGCTGCTTCATTCTCAAAAATTCCATTCTTCTTCTTACATTGAATGCTGAATATTACTTAACTGGCCTTCCTCTACTGCAATCATGAAAGATGCAACTGATAGAAGAGTATGGAGAAAGAATATCCCTTCCTAGAGCAGTGGGATATTAAGTGACAAAAGAAGTTGACTCCTGAAAAGTTAACTTCAAGGCAAATTCTGTAAAATGAATCATATTTTCCCACTCATCTATGTTAGAAATTTGACAATAAATCCCAGGTGAATTCTCATGAGAATAAACAGAATATCAAAACCATGAATCATCTATTTCTAGCCATATCAATAATCTATCAAAACACAGAACCCAGTTCTTTAGCATATAGATTCAGTTACAGAGTGAGGCAGGGCTTAAATGAAGA
This sequence comes from Saimiri boliviensis, assembly GCF_048565385.1. Classification (NCBI taxonomy): domain Eukaryota; kingdom Metazoa; phylum Chordata; class Mammalia; order Primates; family Cebidae; genus Saimiri; species Saimiri boliviensis. Next base: position 23,599,887 of record NC_133449.1, read on the forward strand.
AACTAGGAAACCTGGTTGATTTCCAAAAAGTCTATGTCCCAACCTGAAACTTCTCAACTTAAATTTATAGAGAGGTCACAAGACATTTAAGAAAAAAAAAATTAATAATTCAATAATAATGCTATAAATAAGTCACAATATATGCTTAAGATTCTTTTTTTTAAACTGAGGACTTGGCTGGGTGTGGTGGCTCATGCCTGTAATCCCAGCACTTTGGGAGGCTGACGCAGGCAGATCACTTGAAGTCAGGAGTTCAAGACCAACCTGGCCAACATGGTGAAACCCCATTTTTACTAGAAATACAAAATTTAGTCAGGCGTGCTGGTGGGCACCTGTAGTCCCAGATACTCTGGAGGCTGAGGCAGGAGAATCGCTTGAACCCTGGGGTGGAGGTTGCAGTGAGCCAGGATTGAGCCACCACACTCCAACCTGGGCAATAGAGTGAAACTGTGTCTCAGAAAAAAAAAGAAAAACACAAAAGGAACAAACAAAAATAACTTGAGGACCTAGAATTAAAGATGTTAACATTTTGCCAGTGTTACGAATGTGACTCTCTAATATATTTATTTTAAAAACAAACCTGATTTTCTTTTTTGTTTGTTTGTTTTGAGACACAGTCTCGCTGTGTCACCTAGGATGGAGTGTACTGGCGCGATCTTGGCTCACTGCAACCTCCGCCTCCTAGGTTCAAGCAATTCTCCTGCCTCAGCCTCCCAAGTAGCTGAGATTACAGGCACTTGTTACCACAGCTGGCTAATTTTTGTAATTTTAGTAGAGATGGGGTTTCACCATATTGGCCAGGCTGGTCTTGAACTCCTGACCTCAAGTGATCCGCCTGCTTTGGCCTCCCAAAGTGCTGAGATTACAGGCATGAGCCACCGCACCCAGCCCATAATTCTTTACTTCCCAAATTTTCTACAATGATCACATATAATTTTTTAGATAGAGAAAAATATTTTTTTAAAAAGGAGTGAGGAAACAAAAGTCAGTCATAAGAGAACTGGCTTCTGAGTGTATATCAGCCTTGTCCATCCTTCCTGAGCATCCAACCATTTCCAGGATAGTGTGTCCCTTTCCAGAGCAGTGGGATATTAATGGCATGATGCCATGCGTGCACTTCTAACCAGGGCATATTCTTTGGAGTCTGTGGAGTTTTTCATGGCCCTAAGCAAGAATATCAACCTTTTTAGTGCCAGCCACATAATCTACATTACAGTAGTTGCGCAATTTCTCTGGTATCATCTGCGGAATTAGCCCTGAGCTCTAGCTGACAGGATAGAGGTCAGCTTCCTGACAGCAGAATTCCCCATCTTTCTAATCTCATATTCTGGTTATTTTAATTAGATAATTAATCTGGATCTCTATGTCTCTGTTCTGCTCTCTGCTCCTGCCCTACCATTCTGAAATAAAGCCTCCTTCAAATCCTGACACCTGCTCAGGAAGGGTTCAATAATGCAAAATGTGATAAAATGAGGCATATCTGTATAGAGGTATGTAGTTTCTGTGATGGTGCTTAATTTCTCAATTGGCCCTTTAAGATTCAGCTCTCCAGAGCCTTCCCTGACTCTGCTAGGCTGAAACAATTCATTTATTTGTTCATTAGACATGTACTAATTGCCTGCCCAACATCAGATACTGTGTTAGGTAATGGAGAAGGAGAATGATTAAGACAAAATTCTTGCCTTCCAGGAGTTTACAATCTAGATAAACAAAGAACTATAATGGGGATAATTATAAAGGTATGCATAAAATCCATACCAAAGTGGACAGAAGCCAAGATCTGACTTGGGTCTTTAATGAGGATTAGGAATTTGCTGAATAAACGTGAGGGACAGGAAGGGAACTGGAAAATATTTTAGGCAGATAGGACAGCATGTATAGAGGCATGGAAGGCAAAGGCTATATCTTAACCAGCTCTGTTTCCCTAATTTACCTAGGGTAATGCAGGGCACATGGTGATCACCTCTGAATATTTGTTGAATGAATGAATGAATGGCTGCTTTTGTTATTAGAGGCTTCTACCCTTCCTTCCTTCCTTCCTTCTTCCCTTCCTCCCTTCCTCCCTCCCTCCCTCTCTCTCTCTATTTTTCTTTCTTTCTTTCTTTTTTTTACTTTTTTTTAATTGCATTTTAGGTTTTGCGGTACATGGTGGCGTTTCACTCTTGTTGTCTAGGCTAGAATGCAATGGCACGATCTTGGCTCACTGCAACCTCCACCTCCTCAGTTCAAGTGATTCTCCTGCCTCAACCTCCTGAGTAGCTGGGATTACAGTGATGTGCCACCACACTTGGCTAATTTTGCATTTTTAGTTGAGATGGGGTTTCTCCATGTTGGTCAGACTGGTCTTGAACTCCCGACCTCAGGTGATCCGCCCACTTTGGCCTCCCAAAGTGCTGGGATTACAGGTGTGAGCCACCGTGCCTGGCCAATTACTTCAAAGGAGTATTTATGCAACTCCAGTAAATTTTTTAAAATTTAAATTTACTGGGGTTGTATAAATTTAAATTTAAAAAATCTAAACACAAATACAATTTACCATTTATTAAGATCAATTCTCACAGATATAATACCCAAGCTAGTTCTCTATGAGATCTTTATTCAAAAATGTATGGACACGAAGGGGGAATTCAGTATACACCAACAAAGTGACTGCCTGGCTCACAGTAATTTCTTTTCCTGTAAAATGTCTCCTTACATAGGGTAGACCCCCAGCAGCCACATCTCTGCCTTTTTACCCTGCTGTCTCCCTCCTCCCCTATCCTGCCCTACCTACATAGCTGACTGATACAGGGGTAAACCATATGACCTGAAACTTGCCAAATCAGGGTCCTAAGAGAAATTAAGTGGTATTATGGGAGGCTCAGCCATGACATCAGCCAGGAAAGGAAACAGTTTTCTATGAGACAGAACAAAGCTGACTCATTTAGAATCAAGATAGAGAGACAGAGTCCTAGCAGTGTTCCAGTCCCTGGAATCTACTGTCCCCATGGCTCAGCTGCACCCTGTCCTTCCAGTGGTTATGTAAATAACCTTAGCATCCTTCCAATAAATTCCTCCTTTCTGCCCTTGCTGGTTTGAGTTGAATCTCTGTGACTCGTAGTTGGAAAACCCAACTAACAAAGGGAATGAAGACACGAACTGGGATGCCGACTTACCCAGCTTCTCTGTGGCTTCCACACAGACACTAGGATACATGCTCTCAGTGTAAGTTGCCACCAGAAGATACAGATGAGTCTTCACAACAACCACGCCAGTGTTCTCCTGGATAAAGAATAAAAGAGAATATGCTGCTCTTGGTTCTAATCACAGGACCAGCGGTCATGCTTCAGCTATGTTTTTCACCATTTCCTGATTTCCATATACTTATATATCTGTTTTGGACTGTCCACTCTTTTCCATCAATTTAGTTGCCTTTCCTCAACAAGTTTTAAACTATTATCTTAATGGCAGATGGATTTTGAAAAAGTTCCGCAACTGATTATCATATACTCCTATCCCAATTAGAACAACTGATGTAGGCCAAGTGCAGTGGCTCATGACTGTAATCAATTCCAGCACTTTCGGAGGCTGAGGCGGGCAGATCGCCTGAGGTCGGGAGTTTGAGACCAGTCTGGCAAACATGGTGAAACCCTGTATCTACTAAAAATACAAAAATTAGCCAGGCATGGTGGCAGGTGCCTGTAACCCCAGCTCCTCGGGAAGCTAAGGCAGGAGAATCGCTTGATCCCAGGAGGTAGAGGTTGCAGTGATCCAAGATTGCACCATTGCACTCTAGCCTGGGCAACAAGAGTGAAACTCCATCTCAAAAAAAAAAAAAAAAAAAGAAAGAACAACTGATATAATGGAAAGGTAGTACATTTTGGAATTGGACAGCTCCAGGCTTGAATTCTAGTGCCTCCCTTTTCTGTTGCATGAATAAGGGTTATTTAACTGTGTTAAGCTTCAGTTTCCTCATCTGTAAAATAAGGTTATTTAGTTTATAATGTGGATGAAGCATATCTAACTCATAATATAGGACATTCAATGAATGATTTTCATCTCCTTCATTCCTCATAAGCAACAGAGAGTTGAGAGTTTGTTGTTGTTGTTGTTTTGAGATAAAAAAGTTTCACTCTTGTTGCTCAAGCTGGAATACAATAGCACCATCTCGGCTCACTGCAACCTCTGCCTCTCAGGTTCAAGCAATTCTCCTGCCTCAGCCACCACACCCGGCTAATTTTTTGTATTTTTAATAGAAACAGGGTTTCACCATGTTAGCCAGCCTGTCCTCAGGTGATATGCCCACCTTAGCCTCCCAAGTCCTGGGATTATAGGCGTGAGCCACCGTGCCCGGCCACTAAGAGATATTTTAAGTGTGGAAGTTATATATCTCTATCTCTATCTATCTATCTATCTATCTATCTATCTATCTATCTATCTACCTATCTATCCTTTTTTTTAAAGGAGGATGTAGAGTATGAAGGCTGGACTATAGTGGAAAGAGTTCAGGCCAGGCTCAGTTAATAGATTCTGCAATGAACATTTCTCAAAACCAGGCTCTCTGATAGGACTTTCTTTCACATATGTCTTCCTGGCACTAGACTGCTATCTCAGACAGTGCCTCAAGACATTAATGGGTTTAATCTGTTTTACAGAGAGGATCAGGCAGGGCAAAGAAAATTGGAGGCAAATTCTTTTTTTTTTTTTTTTTTTTTTTGAGACAGAGTTTCGCTCTTGTTACCCAGCCTGGAGTGCAATGGCACGATCTCGGCTCACCGCAACCTCCGCCTCCTGGGTTCAGGCTCTTTTCTTTTACTCAGCTGTCTTCAAATCTTGAGCACTCACATTTTTGGCATAAAGAGAATAGTCATCTGCCCGGACACATTTGTAATCCTTTTCCTTGAAATACAATCCTTCTCTTCGGGCTTGCAAAGGGTTCTTGGCAAATCCATTCACCAGTGTTCGGACATCACTGGGCATTACCTGGAGAGGATACATGGTTAGAACAGGAGTCAGCCAACTATGGCTGGTGGCCAGCCAAATTTAGCCCACTGCCTGTTTTTTATGGCCTGTAAGCTAAGAATGGTTTTCACATTTTTAAATGGTCGGGGGAAAAAAAATCAAAAGAAGCATAACACTTTGTGACACTTAAAAATTATATGAAATTCAAACTTCAGTATCCATAAATATAAAATTTTACTGGAACACAGTCACAGTCATTCTTTTATGTGTGGCTGTTTTTCCTTTACAACTGCAGAGTTGAGTGGTTGTGACAGAGACTCTATGGCCCTGTGCTATAGTTTGAATCTCATGTTGAAATCTGATCCCAACGTTTGCAGTGGGGGACTAATGGGAGGTGTTTGGATCATGGGGGTAGATCCCTCATGAATAGATTAATGCCCTCCCTGTGGGGTGGGAGAAGCTGTGAGGGAGTTTTCACTGTATTCATTCCAGGAGAGCTGGCTGTTTAAAAAGAGGCTGGCACCTCTCCACTTGCTCTCTCTTGCTTCTTCTCTCCCCGTGTGATCTCTGCACATGCTGGCTCCCCTTCACCTCTGCCATGAGTGGAAGCAGCCTAAGGCTTTCACAAATGACCAGTCTTCCAGCCAGTAGAACCATGAGCCAAACAAACCTCTTTATAAATTACCCAGCTTCAGGTATTCCTTTACAGCAATACTAAACCGACTAAGATGCTTAGAAATCTAAAATATTTATGTGGCTCTTTACAGAATAAGTTCTTTTTTTGTTGTTGTTTTGACCGAGTCTCACTCTGTCACCCAGGCTGGAATGCAGTAGTGTGATCTCAGCTCACTGCAACCTCCACCACTTGGGTTCAAGCGAGTCTGATGCCTCAGCCTCCCAAGTAGCTGAGACTACAGGTGTGTGCCACCATGCCTGGCTAATTTTTGTATTTTTAGTAGAGATGGGGTTTCACCACGTTGGCCAGGCTGGTCTCAAACTCCTGACCTCAAGTGATCTACTTTCCTTAGCCTCCCAGTGTTGGGATTACAGGCGTGAGCCACCGCGCCTGGCCAGAAAAAGTTCATTTAACATTCATGTCTGGGGCCGGTGGCTCACGCCTGTAATCCCAGCACTTTGGGAGGCCAAGGTGGGTGGATCACCTGAGGTCAGGAGTTTGAGACCAGTCTGACCAACATGGAGAATCCTGTATTTACTAAAAATACAAAATTAGCCAGGCGTGGTGGCACGTGCCTGTAATCCCAGCTACTCAGGAGGCCGAGGCAGGAGAATCGCTTGAACCCGGGAGGCAGAGGTTGGGGTGAGTCAAGATCGTGCCATTGCACTCCAGCCTGGGCAACAAGAGCAAAACTCCATCTTATAGAAAAAAAAAAAAAAGAAAAGAAAAGAAAAAAAAGGCATGTCTGGACCAGGCGCGGTGGCTCATGCCTGTAATCCCAGTGCTTTGGGAGGCCGAGGCGGGTAGATCACCTGAGGTCAGGAGTTCAAGACTAGCCTGACGAACATGGTGAAACACCATCTCTACTAAAAATACAAAAATTAGCCAGGCTTGGTGGCATATGCCTGTAATCCCAGCTACTCAGGAGGCTGAGGCATGAGAATTGCTTGAACCCGAGGCAGAGGTTGCAGTGAGCTGAGATCGTGCCATTGCACTGCACTGCAGACTAAGCAATGAGTGAAACTCCGTCTCAAAAAAAAAAAAAAAAAAAAAAAAAAAGTCATGTCTTCTTCATGTTTTGTAAGAACACAAATAGTAAATCAAAAGTCTTATGTCCAAACTTGTTTTTTCTTACATTAAAACCTGGTGATGCCACAAACAGGCTCTGCTCCTGGATTTTGATGAGGGCTGCACTGTCCACATGCTTGGTTCCCAAGAGGGTGTCTAACAATAAGCTTTGCAAATGGCTCATGTTCCCTCAACTCTGAAAGGGAAACTGCATTTGAAGCTATTAACTCTGGCTAGCTTTTAAAAGGCATGTGAATACAAATGTCTCTAAGCCACTTTAGACAGTCTTAAGGTCAGCAAGCGTACTTTGAAAAGATACAGAGTGAAAACGGTGGTTCATCATTCAGGGCCCGCCAATAGCCAAAGAGGAAAACAGAATCATAGAAAAATCACAGCTCACACAGAGTAGGTTATGAAGCTGAGTTTGGAAAACCATAGCCTCATGATTTTCTGGCCATGTCAATGGTTTACATTAGGATCATCCGGGATTTAAAAACAAACATTGTACACTGAGAAAAACCCTGTAAAATAAAAAATAAACGAAAAACAAAACCCAGCGAAGGATGGAGAGCTACCCAGCTAAGTAACAGGACTAGAAGCGATATGCGTGGTCATGAACCCACACATTCCCTTCCCGGTGACCTGCGTCAGCGCCAACTATGAACGCTGATCAACATCCCAATGGACGCCTTGAAGGCACTTAAACCCACATTTCCCGCACAAGTCCCCAGGCCTTGGACCCCCTTATTAGGACCTCCGGCAGAGGATCCCCTTTCCCGCCACTGCCTTTCCGTGGTTTGGTCCCCGGAGCAGGACCGAAGGCGGGGCAGGGGATGGTGAGCGGTGACTTCCCCGACACCGAGGACTCGGAGGAGCGGACGCCACCCCGCTCTCTGGTGCTCGGCAAGGGGCCAGCGACCATGGACACGCCGGTCAACGGACCGCGGTTGGGGGGATGGGTGGTGGCGGCGGCGGGATTGGCCAGGCCGCGCGCAGGTCACGGAGGAGCAGGGACTTCAGCCCCTTCCGCAAACCAAGACCCGCCAGCTAGAGCCGCCGCCCAATCCCTTTCGGCTGAAGTCTTCCTCCGCCGCCCCGGCGCCGCCCGCTCGCACTCGCTGTGGAACCCGCGGCGGAAGGGGCGGAGGGGCCGCGCGGCGCTGCGTCCGGGAGACGGTGGGCGCCGACATTCGCGCGTTCCGCACAGGCGGGCGGCCTCTTCCGACCTCAGCCGCACGAGTCCTGGGCCGTCGGGCCGGGCCCGGGTGTGGCGCAGGACGGCCGCGGGCCTGCCGGCCTTGGGAGGGCAGAGAGGTGCCTGTCGCGGCCGGCGACCTCCCCGCCAGGCCGGGCGGTCCCCGCGTAAGACGTGCCCGAGCGGGAGGCCCCCGGCCAGGGCCTGGCGTGGAGGCCGCAGGCGCCCGTCCGACCGAGCGGTTGGGAGGAAGGGCCGGGAGTGGGCGCGGTGGGCAGGAGCGGGTGCGGACCCCGACGACCTCCCCGTCGCGCTCTGGCCTCGGGGAGGACTTCGGGCCTCGGAGAGCCCGAAGACTCGCCAATTTTGACCGAAAACCCCTCCTTTGCTTCTCCAAGCAGCTTGTGTTCTGTAGCCAGAAAATTGCAGTTCTCCCCACTCAAGGCCACCAAAAAGTCAGAAAAGCCCTTCAAATGGGCTCCCAGAGGCCGGGCTGAAGCTGCCACACTGGCTGGAGTGGGCTACCTTGGAGGGGGACCTGGGAATTCATTCCAAGGAGCAGGGAGATCTGAGAGCATCTCGCCAGCGTACGGAGGAGGCAGGCTCTGAAGCCGTCATCTAGAGCCTGTGCTGAAGCCCTCTCGTTAGGGAAACTGGATGGTTTGTGTTCAGAATCCATTTCGCGTCTGTGCAAAGACACAGGTGTTATTAAACAGAAGAGAACATTCAATGACTGAAATTTTTAATACTAAATAAGCTGATTTTTAGTTTTTCTAGGGGCACTGTTATTTGTGACCGCAATGAAAAATGTAGACAGTGATGATCTGGTAACTGGCACATTTCCCAAGCTCAAGAGCTCAAAAAAATGGCTGGAGCCCAAGCCCCTTTGTTTTATGGAGGTATAACAAATAGTGTGGGATTTGGAGATGTTTTTTACTTGGGTCGTTGCAGTGGGAAGTGGCTTGTGCTAAGCATGTTGTTTTTTTCTGTTTTTTGTTTTTATTTTATTCTGTTTATTCCCTTTACTAACTTTGCATATTCACTTTGCTGTTTCTTTTTCTAAAATCTTAAGGTGGAATCATAGGTCATTGATTATATACCTTTTTAAATGTAACATAGCTATAAGTTTCTCTTGAAGTACTACTGCCTTAGCTGTATCACCCAAATTTTGATATGATGTATGTATTTATTTGTATTTATTATTGAGACAGGGTCTTGCTATGTTGCCTAAGCGGGAGTGCAGTGGCATGATCATGACTCACTGCAAACTTCGCCTCCTAGAATCAAGCCATCCTTCCACTCCCTAGTAGCTAGAACTACAGGCGAGGCCACCATGCTTGGCTAATTTTTGTATTTTCTGTAGAAATGGGATCTCACTGTGTTTCCTAGGCTGGTCTCCAACTCCTCAGCTCAAGCAATCCCCCACCCTTGGCCTTCCAGAATGCTGGGATTATGGCTGTGATCTCTTGCACTCAGCCAGTTATATTGTTTTTAGGTTGTAGTTTCTTTTTTCTAAACAGCTTTATTAAGATGTAATTGATATACAGTAAACTGCATATATTTAAAGTGTACTGCCTGGCACTGTGGCTTATGCCTGTAATCCCTGCACACTGGGAGGCTGAAGTGCGAAGCGCTTGAGCCCAGGAGTTCCAGACCAGGCAGGGCAATGTACTGAGTCCCTGTCTCCACAAATGGACAAACAAAAATAGCCAGATGTGGTAGCATACACCTATAGTCCCAGCTGTTTGAGAGGCTGAGGCAGGAGGATCACTTGACCTCAGGAGGTTGAGGTTGCAGTGAGCTGTGATTGCACCACTGTATCCTTACCTGGGTGACAGAATAAGACTCTGTCTCAAATAAATAAGTGTACAAACTTTGTAAGTTTTGACATGTATACGTACAAAACCATCACCACAATCAAGATGGTGAAGATATTCAGTACTCCCAAAGCTGCCTTAATATCCTGTCCCTTTAGAATCCCTCCCTCCCTCACATCCCCTCACCACTGATTTTCTTTCTTTCTCTTTTTCCTTCTCTCTTACTTTCTCTCTTTTACTTTCTATTTTTCTTTAGAGTCTCGCTCTGTCACTCAGCCGGTAGTGCACTGGCATGATCTCAGCTCAATGCAACTTCCATCTCCTGGGTTCAAGCGATCCTCCCACCTCAGCCTCCTGAGTAGTTAGGATTACAGGCCTGTGCCACCACACCTGGCTAATTTTTTTGGATTTTTTGTAGAGACGGAGTTTACCATATTGGCCAGGCTGGTCTCAAACTCCTGACCTCAAGTGATCTGCCCACCTTTGCCTCCCAAAGTACTGAGATTACAGACATGAGCCACTGTGCCCAGCCTCCTTTGCTTTCTGGCACTCTAGTTTATGCATTTAAAAAATTGTATACAAATGGAATCTTAACAGTGTATATTTCTTTTCTTTCTGTTTGGCTTCTTTCACTCATCGTAATTACTTTGCAGCTCAACCATATTGTCTGTATCAATACTTCATTCCTTTTTTTGTTAAATGCTGTTTTGTTATATGGACCCAATTTGTTCATCCTGTTTATGGACATTTGGGTTGTTTACAGTTTGGGGCACTATTACAAATAAAGCTGTTATGAACATTCATGTGTGTGTCTTTGTATGGACATATGCTTTCATTTCTCTTGGGTAGATACTTAGTTGTGGAATGGCTGGGTCGTATGGTAAATGAATTTTAACTTTTTATGAAGCTGCCAAACTAGTTTCCAAAGTCAAACTAGTTTGAATTATTTTACATTCCCACTAGCAGTGTGAGTTCCAGTTGTTTCATAATCAAGCCAATATTTGGAATAGTTCTACTTACTTTGTTGTGTGTCCTTTTTAACTCAAGACATTCTAAAAGATGTATAGTGACATCTCATTGTGGTTTTAATTTGTAGTTCCCTAATGATTAATGATGAGCACCTTTTCAACTTTTACTTGCCATTTATTTATCTTCGGTGAAGTGTTTGTTCAGATCTTTCGCCCGCTTTAAAATTGGTAATTTTCAGTTGGGTTATTTGTATTCTTATTGTTGGGCTCTTATTATTGAGATATACTTTATATGCCTTAAGATTCACTACTTTAAAGTGTACAATTAAGTGTTTTTTATTTTTAAAAAATTCTGAATTTTTGTTTTCAGTGTTTTTTAGTATATTCACAAAGTTGTGCAACTGTCATCACTATCTAATTTCAGACCATTCATCACCCCTAAAAAAGAAACCTCACACCTTTCAGCAGTCACTTCCCATTCCCCTCTCTCTCTGGCTTTGGCAACACTAATCTACTTCCTGTCTAAACAGATTTGTCTCCTCTGGACATTTTATACAAGTGGAATCATACAATATGTGGTCCTTAGTGACTGCTTTCACTTACTATAATGTTTTCAAGATTCTTCCATGTCATAGCATAATCATTACTTTATTTCTGTTGGTGGCCAAATAATATTCCATTGTCTCAGTACCACATTTTGTTTATCCCTTCATCAGTGGATGGACATTTGGGTTGTTTGTAGTTCTTTGTTATTATGAATAATGCTACTAAGAACATTTGTGTGCAACTTTTTAGGTAGCATATGATTTCAGTTCCTTTGGGTTTGTAACCTAGTAGTGGAATTGTTGGGTCATATGGTAACTCTATGTTTAACTTTTTTTTTTTTTTTTTGAGATAGAGTTTTGCTCTTGTTACCCAGGCTAGAGTGCAATGGATCTTGGCTTACCGCAACCTCCGCCTCCTGGGTTCAGGCAATTCTCCTGCCTCAGCCTCCTAAGTAGCTGGGATTACAGGCACGCACCACCATGCCCAGCTGATTTTTTTGTATTTTTAGTAGAGACGGTGTTTGACCATGTTGACCAGGATGGTCTCAATCTCTTGACCTCGTGATCCACCCGCCTCAGCCTCCCAAAGTGCTGGGATTACAGGCTTGAGCCACCGTGCCCGGCCCTATGTTTAACTTTTTGAGGAACTGCCAAACTTGCCCACAGCAGCGATACCATTTTAAATTTTCATAGCAATGTATGAAGGTTACAATTTCTCCACTGCTCAGAGTTCATTGAACTTCTTGTATCTGTGGGCTTACAGTTTCTGACAAATCTGGAAAATTTTTATCCATTTTTTCTTTTTTTTTGTCCAACTGAGTCTCACTCTGTCACCCAGGCTAGAGTGCAGTAGAGTGATATCAGCTCACTGCAACTTCTGCCTCCCAGGTTCAAGTGATTCTTAAGCCTCAGCCTCCCAAGTAGCTGGCATTACAGGTGTGCACCACCATGCCTAATTTTTTTTTTTGAGACGGAGTTTCGCTCTTGTTACCCAGGCTGGAGTGCAATGGCGTGATCTCGGCCCACCGCAACCTCCGCCTCCTTGGTTCAGGCAATTCTCCTGCCTCAGCCTCCTGAGTAGCTCGGATTACAGGCACGCACCACCATGCCCAGCTAACTTTTTGCATTTTTAGTAGAGACGGGGTTTCACCATGTTGACCAGGATGGTCTCGATCTCTTGACTTCATGATCCACCCGCCTCGGCCTCCCAAAGTGCTGGGATTACAGGCTTGAGCCACCGTGCCCGGCCCAATTTTTGTATTTTTAGTAGATATGGGGTTTCACCATGTTGGCCAGGCTGATCTTGAGTGCCTGACCTCAAGTGATCCATCTGCCTTGTCCTCCCAAAGTGCTGGAATTATGGGCATGATCCACCGAGCCCAGCCTATTTCTTAAAGTACTTTTTCTATTCTCTCCATCTTTTGGGAAATACAACTATATGTACAATAACCTGCTTGAAGTTGCCCTGTAGCTCACTGATACTCTGATCATTTTCTTCAGTTTTCCCCCCATGCATTTCATTTTTGGAAAACTATTGGTATGCCTTTAAGTTCACTAACTTTCTGTAATGTCTTATCTGCTGATAAACCTATCTAGTATATTTTTCATCTCATGCATTGTACTTTTCATCCCTAGAATTTTATCTGGATCTTTTTGTTGCTGTTTTTTGTTTGTTTGTTGCTGTTGTTGTTGTTGAGACAGGATCTCACTATGTAGCTCAGGCTGATCTTGAACTCCTAGCCTCAAGTGATCCTCCTACTTTGGCCTCTCAAAGCACTGGGATTACAGGTGTGAGCCATCATGCCTGGGCCTTAGTTATTTTTCAAACATTTTCTTCAGTCTCAACATGTCTACTCTTTCCTCTAGCTTCCTTAACTTATGAACTGCAGGAATAATAACTATTTTAATATCCTGGTTTAATAATTATAGTGTCTTGGTCATTTTGGGGGCAGTTTTGGTTAACTTTCCTTATGATTATTGGTTAAATTTTCCTATTTCTTTGCATACCTGGTGATTACTGGTTAAATTTTCCTATTTCTTTGTATGTCTGGTGATTTTTGATTGAATGCAAGACTGTGAATTTTAACTATGTTGAGTGCTAGATAGTTTTGATTTGCCATAAATATTCTTTTTTAAAAAATACAGCTGCACAGATTTCCCAAAAATATTCCTCATTTTTTTTCCTGGGATTTAGTTAAGTTACTTGAACACAGCTGGATCCTTTCAGTTCTTGCCTCTACAGGACCACAGCAGCATCTACTGTAGGGCCAGTTTTGTTTCAGTACTGATACAAAACCTCTCCAAATACTCAATTCTATGCTCTTCAAACTATGGGATTTTTTCCCCCACTGGCTGATGCTAAATGGAACGAACACTCCTAGGACCGTATGACCTCTAGGGATTGATTCCCTAGTTATTTCAGGTATTTCTTTTACCATTGTTCCTTTGGGTAGTTTTCTCACAGGCATACAGTGTTTACCATCAGCTGAAGACTCAAGGGGACATCTGCGGACTTGACCCTTTGCCGCTCTCCAGAGCTTCATCTATCTTGCAGCTTTCTCCCCTCTAGTACTCTAACCTCTGAACTCCAACTGCTCTCCAACCTATGAACGCCCGTCTCCCCTCCTCAATTCAGGGAGACAGCTGGGCTGTTTGTTTTCTGTTTCTCAGGCGCCACTGTCCTTTGCCTGATGTTCAATATCTTGGAAACTTGTTTCATCTATTTTCTTTTAATTGTTTCAGGTGGGAGAGTAAGTCTGTTCCCTGTTACACTGTCTTGTCCAAAAGTGATTTTTTTTTTCAAACAGTTGTTTTCTGCTCCATTCTTTTACTCCTCACTTCTGCAACTCTAATTATCCATTCATGGAGTTTTTTGGTATTCTCTAATAGGTCACTATGACTTTGTTCATTATTTTCTAATCTTTCCTCTTCCTTTATTTTTCAGACTGGGTAATTTCTAATGATCTGTCTTCAGGTTCATTGACTATTTTTATGTTATCTCTAATCTGCTGCTAATCCATTGAAGTTTGTTTATTTTTCAAATTTAAGAACTGTGTTTTCCACTTGGTTTTTTTTTTACAATTTCTGTTCTGTGCTAAGATTTTCTATCCATTAATTATCAGCATATTTTAAGCATAGCTATCATAACTGTTCTAAAATCCTTGTCTTGTTTTTTTATTTCAGATTTTCATATCTAAGATAATTTTCTTTCTTTGTTTTTCTTATTTTACTTTAAGTTCCAGGACACAAGTACAGGAAGTGTAGGTTTATTACATAGGTATACGTGTGCCATGTTGGTTTGCTGCACCTATCAACCCCTCATGTATATTTTAAGCCCTGCATGCATTAGTTATTTGTCCTAATGCTGTCTCTTCCCTTGCCCTCCACCCCCCGAATGGCCCTGATGTGTATTGTTCCCCTCCCTGGGTCCATGTGTTCTCATTTTTCAACTCCCACTAATGAGTGAGAACATGTGGTATTTGGTTTTCTGGTTCCTGTTTTGGTTTGCTGAGGATGATGGCTTCCAGCTTCATTTATGTCTCTGCAAAGGACATGATCTCATTCATTTTTATGGCTGCATAGTATTCCGTAGTGTTTATGTACCATATTTTCTTTAGTCTATCATCGATAGGCATTTGGGTTGGTTACGTATCTTTGCTATTGTAAATAGTGCTGCAATAAACATACATGTGCATGTGTCTTTATAGTAGAATGATTTATGTTCCTTTGGGTATATACTCAGAAATGGGATTGCTGGGTCAAATGATATTTCTGGTTCTAATATCCTTGAGGAATCGCCACACTATCATCCATAATGGCTGAATTAATTTACATTCCTGCCAACAGTGTAAAAGCATTCCTATTCCTACACAGCCTCGCCAGCATCTCTTGTTTCTTGATTTTTTAATAATTGCCATTCTGACTGGCGTGAGATGGTATGTCTTTATGGTTTTGATTTGCATTTCTCTAATGATCAGTGATGTTGAGCTTTTTTTCATATGTTTCTTGGCCATGTAAATGTCTTCTTTTGAGAAGTGTCTGCACATATCCTTTGCCCACTTTTTGATGTTTTTTTTTTTTTCTTATAAACTTGTTTGTTTTTGTAGATTCTGACCTTTGTCAGATGGGTAGATTGCAAAAATTTTCTCCCATTCTGTAGGTTGCCTGTTCACTCTGATGATAGTTTTTTTTTTTTTTTGCTGTATAGAAGCCCTTTAGTTTAATTAGATTCCATTTGTCAATTTTGGCTTTTGTTGCGGTTGCTTTTGCTGTTTTTGTCATGAAGTCTTTGGCTGTGCCTATGCCCTGAATGTTATTGTGTAGGTTTTCTTCTGGGTGTTTATGGTTTTGGGTTTTACATTCAAGTCTTTAATACATCTTGAGTTAATTTTTGTATAACGTGTAAGGAAGTGGTCCAGTTTCAGTTTTCTGCATATGGCTAGTCAGTTTTCCCAGCACCATTTATTAAATAGGGAATACTTTCCCCATTGCTGTTTGTCTGGTTTGTCGAAGATCAGATGGTTGTAGATGTGTGGTGTTATTTCTGAGGTCTTCATTCTGTTCCATTTGTCTATATGTCTGTTTTAGTACCAGCACCGTGCTGTTTTGGTTACTATAGCCTTGTAGTATAGTTTTAAGTCAGGTAGCATGATGCCTCCAGCTTTGTTCTTTTTGCTTAGGATTGTCTGCATTATATGGGCTCTTTTTTGGTTTCACATGAAATTTAAGGTAGTTTTTTCTAATTCTGTGAAGAATGTCAATGGTAGATTGTTGGGAATAGCATTGATCTATAAATTACTTTGGGTAATTTGGCCATTTTCATGATATTGATTCTTCCTATCCATGAAGATGGAATGTTTTTCCATTTGTTTGCATCCTGTCTTATTTCCTGAAACAGTGGTTTGTAGTTCTCCTGAAAGAGGTTCTTCACATCCCTTGTTAAGCTGTATTCCTAGGTATTTTATTCTCTTTGTAGCAATTGTGAATGGGAGTTCATTCATGAATTGGCTCTCTACTTGTCTATTTGTGTATAGGAATGCTTGTGATTTTTCCACATTGATTTTGTATTCTGAGACTTTCTGGAAGTTGCTTATCAGCTTCAGGAGTTTTTGAGCTAATACAATGGGGTTTTCTATATATAGCATCATGTCATCTGCAGAAAGAGACAGTTTGACTTCCTCTCTTCCTATTTTAATACACTTTATTTCTTTCTGTTGTCTGATTGCCCTGGCCAGAACTTCCAGTGCTATGTTGAATAGGAATGGTGAGAGAGGGCATCCTTGTCTGGTACTGGTTTTCAAAGGAAATGCTTCCAGCTTTTGCGCATTCAGTATGATATTGGCTGTGGGTTTGTCATAAATAGCTCTTATTATTTTGAGATATGTTCCATCAATACCTAGTTTATTGAAAGTTTTTAACATGAAGGGATGTTGAATTTTATTGAAGGTTTTTTTCTTCATCTATTGAGATGATCATGTGGTTTTTGTCATTGGTTCTGTTTATGTGGTTGTTTATGTTTATTGATTTGCATATATTGAACCAGCCTTGCATCCCAGGGGTGAAGCCAACTTGACCGTGGTGAATAAGCTTTTTGAAATGCTGCTGGATTCGGTTTACCAGTATTTTATTGAGGATTTTTGCATCGTAGTTGAACAGGGATATTGGCCTGAAGTTTACTTTTTTTGTTGTGTCTCTGCCAGGTTTTGGTATCAGGATAATGCTGGCCTCATAAAATGAGTTAGGGAGGAGTCCCTCCTTTTCAGTTGCTTGAAATCGTTTCAGAAGGAATGGTACCAGCTCCTCTTTGTATCTCTAGTAGAATTCAGTTATGAATCCCTCGGTCCTGGGATTTTTTTTGTTGTTGTTGGTAGGCTATTAATTACTAGCCTAGGAGGCCAAGGTCACAGTGTGCTGTGATTATGCCACTGCACTCCAGCCTGGGCAACAGAATGAGATCCTGTCTCAAAAAAAAAAGAGTTACTGAGGGAGAGAAGAGACGGCAGAAGGCTATTTGGTTGGTAGGCAATTAATTACTGACTCAATTTCAGAACTTATTATTAGTCTTTTCAGGGATTCAAATTCTTCCTCGTTTAGTCTTCTGAGGGTGTGTCTAGGAATTTTTTCATTTCTAGATTTTCTAGTTTATTTGCATAGACGTGTTTATAGTATTCTCTGATGGTAGTTTGTATTTCTGTGAGTCAGTGGCGAAAATATCCCTTTTATCATTTTTTAATGTGTCTATTTGATTTTTCTCTCTTTTCTACATTATTAGTCTAGCTAGCGGTCTATCTATTCTGTTAAGTTTTTCAAAAAACCAGCTCGTGGATTCACTGATTTTTTTTGAAGGTTTTTTGTGGATGATCAGTACGTCTTATGTAGTCAAAAAGCCTCCAATACAGGCCTAATTTAATCTATTTTTACAAAAGTAAAAGCATTTTATAAGATGTGGGAAAAAAAGTGGATTCTGACTCTCCGACTCTGGGAAAGTCATTTGACCATTTTGAGATTCCAAATGCCTATGAGCTGAGTTACATTTTGCTGTAGCCAAGAGCAGACAGATTAAGATAGTCTTTAAAAAGCACTTGGTGGGTTGGGCACAGTGGCTCAAGTCTGTAATTCCCGCACTTTGGGAGGCTGAGGCAGGCAGATCACTTGAGGCCAGGAGTTCAAGACCGGCCTAGCCAACATGGCAAAACCCCTCTCTACTGAAAATACAAAAATTAGCCAAGCATGTGTTGCATGCCTGTAATCCTAGCTACTTGGGAGGCTGATGCATGGGAATCACTTGAACCCTGGAAGTGGAGGTTGCAGTGAGCCAAGATGGCGCTGCTGCACTCCAGTAGCCTAAGCGACAGTGATATAGCAAGATTCTGTCTCAAAAAAAAAAAAAAGTACTTGATGATATGATTTGGAGTAGACAAACTGCATGCATAGAGAATGTTCCAGGGATATGTCTGTCATTGCAAAATATAATGATTCCAGATAGCACTAATAATTTTTAAAGATTTTCTTTTCAAAGTTTAATTCTGTCCTTTCAGGTCTTAGCTAAAGAAGATACTGATACAGCTATTCAATCAATATTATACAGAGAAAATTATATAACTAAGGTAAGAATTGGCTACGAAATGCATCTCAGTTAAAAACTGAATGTAGTTTTTCCTTTTTATATGTAGCATATTCTATAAAAACTATTTAGAAAATATGGAAAATAGAATTAAGACCACTCCCTCGCACCTGGAATTAACCTTAAGGGATCTCTGAGATTGCTTCAGTGGATTTCCTCTCTTCCTATACTTTGTGGGAATTCCTTCACAAAGAGGCGCAAGAATTTCCCTCTACTCACTTGTTTTTGTTTGTTTGTTTTGAGACGAAGTCTTGCTCTGTTGCCCAGGCTGGAGTGCAGTGGCATGATCTCAGCTCACTGCAGCCTCCACCTCCTGGGTTCAAGCGATTCTCCTGCCCCAGCCTTCTCAGTAGCTAGGATTACAGGCACATGCCACCACGCCTGGCTAATTTTTGTATTTTCAGTAGCGATGGGGTTTCACAATGTTAGCCAGGCTGGTCTCAAACTCCTGACCTCAAGTGATCCACCCACCTCGGCCTCCCAAAGTGCTGGGATTACAGGCGTGAGCCACCGCTCCTGGCCAAGTTTTAATTTTTCTGTAGAGACGAAGTCCGACTATTTTGCCCAGGCTGGTCTTGAACTCCTGGGCTCATGTGATCCTCCTGCCTTGGCCTCCCAGAATACTAGGATTATCGGTGTAAGCCACCACACCTATCCTAAATCCTCATACTTAAAGGCCCAGCCCAAATGTCTCCCACTTTGGGAATTTTGGCTTTGAAAAAAAAAATCATTTCTTTCAATGTATGCAATATAAAAGTAAATATACACAATATAAAATTTCCCATTTTAAACATTTTTTAATTTTTAATTTTTAAAATTTTTGTTTCTCATTTCAACCATTTTTAGTATACTATTCAGTGTCATTAATTACATTAATAATGTTGTGCAGTCATCACCACTATTTCCAAAATTTTTCATTACTCCAAACTGAAACTTTGTATTCAATAAGCAATGACTCCTAATTTCTCCCTCCCCCAGGCACTTGGTAACCTTGAATCTACCTTCTGTCTCTATAAATTTTGCCTATTCTAGATTTTTCATATATGTAGAATCCTATACTATTTGTCCATTTGTGTCTGGCTTATTTCACTTTGGCATATTGTTTTCAAGATTCATCCACGTTGTAGCATATATTAGAACTTCATTTTATGGCTGAATAATATTCCACATTACAAATATAAATAAATGTGGTTTGTAGATACCACATTTTGTTTATCTGTTCATCTGTTGATGGATACTTGGACCATTTCCGCCTTTGGGCTATTTTGAATAATACTGCAATGAACATTGGTGTAGGAGTATCTGTTTGAGTCCTGGATTTTCATTCATTTGGGTATATACCTAGAAGTGGAATTGTTGGGTCTTATGGTAGGTCTGTTTAAATTTCTGAGGCCCACTAAACTGGGACTCTTTTAAGAATCTAGGAAATGGTTTTTCTCTCCTTTGACTTCAGTTATTTTATATATAGTATGCCATATATATATATGCATCATATATAAATATACATCTTGCTATATTCCTCCTCCCACTGTTTGTGGATTTGTTTCTTAGGGATGGGTTTTTACTATGTTGCCCAGGTTAGAGTACAGTGGCCTGATCATAGTGAACTGCAGTCTTGAACTCCTGGGCTCAAGTGATCCTCTAGCTTCAGCCTCCTAGGTAGCTAGAAATATAGGTAGGCACCACCTCACCTTGCTTTTGATTTGTTCTTTAGTCTTTCTCCCCAGGGAGAGCAGGCATGTTGCCTCAACTATCTGTGTTTTCCTTGTTTGCAGCAGAGTGTATGTCACATTGTAGAAGTTAAAGCCAAAGAAATGATTGAATTAATGAATGTCTTTGTGGGTTATTCTTAGGAGTAATTTAAACTTAGGAAGTTAAGTTTTAAGTTTTTGAAAACTTAAAACGTAAATTAAATTTGGAAAGTTTTAGAACAAGAAAGCTTTAGGATAATATATTTGTCTTTTCTATCACTGTCTACTAGGAACTAGATAAGTATTTACAACATCAAGCCTTCTTAAATGCAAGAAGAAAGGAGATGTTATATAAAAGATGGGTTGACCACGTGGCACATCCTCTTCAGAAGAAAATTATAGAAAAAGTTTGCTCACATAAGAAGATTAAAAAAAGGAGACAAGAGGAATCAGACAGCTTTATAAAATATGTAAATAAAAAGGTACTAAGAGATCATTTGATGCTTTTTTCAGTTGATTTAAAACCTAATGTCATCTTTGTTCATTTATAATTATTCAGTCAGTCTGTCCCTTTCCTCTCTACGTATGTATAATCTATACCCCGTTATAGAATAGCATAAGTATTCTTAAATTCAGGGCATTTGGAAAGGACAGAAAGGGAAGATTAGATTTGGATTTAATTGTGTACATTAGAACCATTTTTCTGTTTTCCCCATGTAATTATTAATTTTAATTATCAAGTTAAGAAATTTGGGCTGGGTATGTGGCCCACACCTGTAATCTCAGCAGTTTGGGAGGTTGAGGTGGGTGGATTACCTGAGGTCAGGAGTTTGACACCAGCCTGGCTGACATGGTGAAGCCCCGTCTCTACTAAAAATGCAAAATCAGCCTAGCATGGTGGCGGGCACCTATAATCCCAGCTACTCAGGAGGCTGAGGCAGGATAATTGCTTGAACCTGGGAGGTAGAGATTGCAGTAAGCCGAGATCACACCACTGCACTCTAGCCTAGGTGATGGAGCAAGACTCCGTCTCATAAATAAAAAAATAAACAAAATAATTTGGAATCTAGGTTCAGGACATATTTTTCTTTTATTCTGGAACTTGATTATTTGCAAAGCTCTAAAATATAGCTGTTCTAGCATTTTAAAAAAATGTTTGACTAGTAAGCATTTAAGAACAAATTTCCAAATATTTTAGTGTTCCAGCATTCTTTTTTAAAATCTTACAAATTTTAAGTAGATTCCTTCCTTCGCTATACTTTATTGCTTGAATAAATTAAATTTCAAATGTAGCCTTCTCTTTCCTTTTGCATTTGTCACTGATGCCACTTTCAAGCATAAGAATGATACTGTATGTTTGACTCTCAAGTCCTGATATGCTCAAAATTAACTGTGCACCTCTTGTTCTTATGTGTGGTTTTATTTCCTTGCTATAGGGAAGTGCATTTATAGAACATTACGATCCAAAGGAGTATGATCCCTTTTATATGAGCAATAAGGACCCCAATTTTCTGAAGGTAGGGTAGATTTCTTTTTAACTTTGGTATTATGTGTTTGGTTGTTTTGAGCAGCCTTAATATCTGAGCTGTCTTTAAGTGATTCCCTAAAAGTGCAGTAACATTTAAAGCATAGTTTCCCATCACCTGATCTTAAAAAGGAACAAATAGCCAAAGGCCAAAGTAAATTAAATCTCTGTAAAAATGGAAAATACTGGATAATAATTGGGTAATAGGTAATGTTTAAAAATTCCATAGACTTTTACATTAGTTACAAAAGTAACACATTTTCATGGTAGATAAATGTGAAAATTAATTTTCAAATTAAGAAAATAAAAAACCAAAATTCCATTACCTGGAATTAACTCATTATAATGTTAACTCATTAACATTTTTCTGTATATCTATCTAGACTTCTTTCTATATGTGTGTATATATAACATATAAAATATTTTTATTTTATAAGAATGGAGTTACATTTGGTTTTATAATGGGCTTTCCTTCCCTTGATAGTTTATTATTTACTTCTTTGTTAAAAAATATAAACATATAATTGTCTTCATTGCATGGCATTCTGTTATTAATAGCAGAATTAATTAACCTTGTACTGAAGGATTAACCAAGTCTTAGGGTTTTTTTCCCATTTTATTTCACCTTTGCTGCTACTGTGTGAGGTAAGTCACAGATGAGACAAGTGAAGCTCAGGCCACTTGTCAAAGTCACCCAGCTGTCAATCGCAGAGCACAGATGTGTTTTTTTTGTTTTGTTTTGTTTTGTTTTTCTGAGATGGAGTCTCACTCTGTTGCCTAGGCTGGAGTACAGTGATGCAATCTCCGCCTCCTGGGTTCAAGAAGGTCTCCCCCCATTCCCCCCAAAAAAGAGATTCTCCTACCTCAGCCTCCCGAGTAGCTGGGATTACAGGCATGTGCCACCATGCCTGGCTAATTTTTGTATTTTTAGTAGAGACAGCGTTTCACCATGTTGGCCAGGCTAGTCTCAAACTCCTGACCTCAAGCGATTTGCCAGCTTTGGCATCCCAAAGGGCTGGGATTACAGGCTTGAGCCTCTGCTCCTGGCCTTATCTTGTATAAAATGTTGTTTTGAAATATGTATACATTGTGGAATGACTAAATCAAGCTAATTAACATATACATTGCCTCACAAACACCAGTTTTTTCTTTTTCTTTTTCTTTTTTTTTTTTTTTTTTTTTTGAGACGGAGTTTCGCCCTTGTTACCCAGGCTGGAGTGCAATGGCGCGATCGCGGCTCACCGCAACCTCCGCCTCTTGGGGTCAGGCAATTCTCCTGCCTCAGCCTCCTGAGTAGCTGGGATTACAGGCACGTGCCACCATGCCCAGCTAATTTTTTGCACTTTTAGTAGAGACGGGGTTTCACCATGTTGACTAGGATGGTCTCGATCTCTCGACCTCGTGATCCACCCGCCTCGGCCTCCCAAAGTGCTGGGATTACAGGCTTGAGCCACCACGCCCGGTGCAAACACCAGTTTTTTCTAAGTGAGAACACATAAAATCTACTCCCTTTGCAATTTTCAAGAATACAATACATTATTATTAACTATAGCCATCATGTTGTACAATAGATCTCTAGAAAAATTTTATGGCAGCCGAGTGAGGTGGCTCATGCCTGTAATCTCAGCACTTTGGTAGGCTGAGGCATGTGGATCATGTGAGGTCAGGAGTTCAAGACCAGCCTGGCCAACATGGTGAAATTCCATCTCTACTAAAAATACAAAAATTAGCCAGACATGGTGGCATGTGCCTGTAGTCCCAACTGCTCAGGAAGCTGAGATAGGAGAATCACATGAACCCGAGAGGTGGAGGTTGCAGTGAGCCGAAATGAAGCACCACTGCACTCCAGCCTGGGTGACAGAGTCAGGCTCCGTCTCAAAAAAAAAGAAAAGAAAAAGAAAAATGTTGTGGCTGAAAAAAATATAATTGTATTGTATTCAAGTGAATTTAGTGACACAAATTATTGTTAATAAGGTTTCTTGAACATTTAAAAAGATACAATTTTTAAATGGTATTTAGGGAATACTTTTTATCCTTTTTAGAGAGGTTTTATTAGAACTAGTATTGGCCCTCATGTGTCCAAATCATTGAGAAGTCCAATATTAATTGTTTTTGGAGGTCTCCAACCGTAAGTTGTACAGTCATGCTGTGGGCTTGTGTCATCCCACAAAATGGTCCCACAGCCTCCCAAATCTTGGTGGGACACATCTCTGGTCCCAGGCCCAGGTTGTACCATGGTTGTTATTCCTTATGATCACATGCTGTGGCTTAGGTGCTGGCCCCATTTGTAGACCCAGCATTGCTGTTTCATGTCTTCAGATCCAGGTCCTTGCCCATGTCTGGCAGAGACTCCACCTGAGAGTGTCTCAGGTAGACTCCAGAGGCTGGGCTCCTGGTGATCTGCTCTGTACTCTTTATAGACCTGGCACCTCCCAGACCCTGCTCCGAAGCTGCTGCAGAGTCTGTAAACTTGTCCTTATTCTCAATTCTGGATTTTCCAGTGGAGATATCCAATGTTAACTCCTTTCCCCTTTTAATTTCCTCAGTACAGGAAAGGTTCATCATGCCCCTTCTTTCAACTGTAGGGCTTGAGATGATCCAGAGCATCTGGTTTCAGACCAGACCAAATGACCCTGTCTGTCTTCCTTTCCTGGGAGTGGACAGATCTGACTTTAGGAACACAGAGCCTTGATTCCTTCCTTCAGATGGATCTTCAGCATTTCTTTGAATGTGCTTTGTGTAGCTTTACTTTAAAATTAACGTTATTAAGTCTTCCTCCTTCAGTATACATCTTTTAGATATTCTTTGTGATGAAATGGAAGTATGCGAAGAGCACTTCTGCTGCTACTGATACACAGATGATTGCTTGAATTGTGAGCTGAACTGGCTGTTTTCTTTTTTCTTCCATGAAATACCGTTTTTACTTGAAAGAATGCCTTACAAACTATGGTTAGTAAGTCCTGGGTATTTGGCGGTATTTTCTAGAAAATGAATGAAATCAGCTTATTACTTCAAGAAAAACTACTGACGATATTTGTTGCCTGTGATAAAATGTGAGCTTTCAAGCAAAACATTTGGAATTTTGGAAAACTCATATTCACCTTCAGAAGTGTGACAGTGTCCCAATACTCAAAAGATATTACTGGTGAAATTGGTAATGATATTAATGAATGTGATTCTTTGATATTAAATAATGAAATGTACAAACATTTGGAAGATCTTGCATAACTTCATGATCCAGTTTTCTCCCAAATGTTACAAAATCATGGATGGGAAAAAGATTCATTCAAAGTGCAAGATAGACTAATAGATTTATTAGAAGAGTGTGAAAAATTCATGGATATGGTTTCAGATTCCACATCGTAACTAACCTTTAACAAACTACCTCTTATTGAGTTTGGATATAGTAGCAAAAATGAATATCCACAATGATCTAAAAAGGCTGTTAAAATACCCCTACCTTTTTCAACTACATATCTCTATCTGGATTTTCTTCATAATGACAACTAAAACAAGAAATTTCAACAGATTGCCTGCAGAAGCAGATATGAGAATCCATCTGTCTTCTATTAAGCAAGACATAAAAAAGTTTACAAAAATGTAAAGCAATGTTACTCTTCTCATTTTTTGTTTCTGGAAATATAGTTATTTTTCATAGAAGGATATGTTAAACATAATAGGCATATTATTTTAAAATTAAAAAGCAATTTAAAATTTTCTGTTTTAATTTCTTAGATCAATAGATCTAAGCCATATACACAAAAGTTATTTGGAAATAACAACAACAGCAACAACAAAAACAACAACAGCAATGTTTTGAAATAAAATAGTTTCAGAACCACTGTGTTATAATACCTCCATTTATGATATACAAGTGCTTGTCAGTAGAAATAGGAGAGTCTCAGGACTTACAATTGTTGTTAAAACTTTAGATTCTTGTTTGTTTCTATCTTCAATTTTAAGTTTAAAATTTGGTCCAGGTGTGGTGGCTCACACCTATAATCCTACCACTTTGGAGGCTGAGGTGGGAGGATGGCTTGAAGCCAGCAGTTTGAGACCAGCCTGGGCAACATAGGGAGACCCTGTCTCTACAAAAAAATTAAAAAATTAGCTGGATATGATGGCGCACACCTGTGGTCCTAGCTACTTGGGAGGTGAAGGTGGGAGGATGGCCTGAACCCAGGAGGTCAAAGCTGCTGTGAGCCACTGCACTCCAGGCAGGGCAACAGAGCAAGACTCTATTGGAGAACTTCAAGATGACTGGCTTACAACATCTGACACTCACCTCCTCAACAGAAGAACCAAAATAGCGAGTAGATGATTGTACTTGAAACACATCATCTAAGAGAGAACACTGGAATTCCAGAGAAGTGACAAGGAAACATCCTTTAAGGTCAGGAAGGAGAGGGAGGTGAGGCAGCCTGCCTGAGACTAACACGGGCACTTCCTCGAGACGCAGAGGGCCAAGGCGTGAGTGGCTGGCAGCAACCTTGCTGACCTCAGCACGGGCGCCACGGCTCACTTTCTTGCATCCGGAAGACAGGCCCCACCTGTAGCATCACCTAGGCTGAAACATACACTCCCTAGCTGCCTGCCTATGCCTGTCGCCACTGAAAGCAACCCCACCCTCCCCAGCAGCAGGGACACAGCACAGCCGCCAGCTCCCCTACCAGAGTACACTGCAGGGAGCTGGGGATTGCCCTGCCCCATCCACAATTGTTGGCGAGAGCCCACCAGCCTGCTGCTACCGTCACAGCTGGCACCCTTCTGCACGCGCCAACTGTGGGTCTGGAGACTGGCTCACTCAGTCTGTTGTAGCCGCTGCCAGCACCCATGTGGGCCACTTGGGAGAGTGTCTTGTCACTGTTACTGCCATTGCCTATGCCATGTCCACTGCCCAGGCATTCAAGAATCTGCCCATCCATCTAACCCACTATGGCCACTGCCTGCACCCTAGCAAGCTACCTGGAGACCCAAGAACTGGCCCACCTGAACCTGCAGCACCAGTTCCAGTGTATGCTGCTCTGAGGACCAAGGCCAGGTATACTTAGCCTGTCACTGCTTCCACTGAGGCTGAGGACTGGCCCGCCCAGTGTCCCCATTCCCAGCAAAACCTCACCACAGCCTTCAACAACTGTACCCTAAGCCACCGAGGAAAACACAGACATCACTGACACTGTTTGCAGCCAGAGAAATCATATGGAGACTACACTGCTGCACACATCAGGATCAAAGCCAAAGTGTCTTACCCATCCAACACCATAGAAAGCAAATCAAAAAACAGGAAAAAAGCATCCATTACCCTGGATGCACAGATGTCATGTAAGAATACAAGAAACATGAAAAAGCAAGGCTCTGACATCTCCAAGGAGTACAGCTCTCCAGCAGCAGAGTCCAGTGCCATTGAAAATTTGATCTGCTATTCATATATGAATAGGTCACATATAAATACCTGAAAATGATAGTACTTTTCTTTGTTCCTTTTTATAGTGAATTAATATTTTCTTAATATTTTGTAAGTAGCACTCTTCATAACTTCTGTAAAAGCAAAATTATACTGGGCAGTCTGATCACTGTTTATTTCAACTCTAATAGTCATTGTAAAACGCACGCACTGAATTAACAGACCGCCCCCCCCACAAACAGGCTTTGTGTGAGCAACATGGCTGTTTATTCACCTGGGTGCAGACGGGCTGAGGCCAAAAAGGGCGTCAGCCAAGAGCAGCGGGATAGAGTTGGTTTTACAGATTTGGGGTGGGTAGTGGAAAGTTATAATTTAGGGCAGTTTTTTGCGAGCTGGGAGGGGGTTGTAGGGTGTGGAGTCACAAGGTTGACCACGGTCGGTTACGAAGTCCAATGACCTTATCAATTAGAGGGGGAATAAGGAACAATAGAGATTATCTCAAAGTTAAGTAGGTGCAGCAGGGGTTGATCATTTCTCGGTCTTCCAGGAACTCATCTGGAGTGTCCATGAAGGTCACAGAGGTTGACATGGTGTCCATGGCACCGTCAGTCAACCTAAAAGACCTTACAGTAGTGATGTGTATTATAATTACCCCTGAAAAACTAGCCTGATGAGGATTAGAAAGATAAATAAGTGACCTTTTAAGATTGTGGTAGAATTTCATTGACTAGGCCTACGTGGTGAATGGCTATTCGTGAATCCTGTTTTTTCTTACGTAGACTGTTATTTTGGTACTGATAATATTGGCCTTTAACATAGATTTAGTGCTTCCATACCTTGGCTCACAAATGATCTATATTTTGAATAACTTGGTTAAGTTTTAAGTAATGTTAGTTATGTTGTTGATTATCAATGTTAGGCATTAAGATGGATATATGGATATATTTTTTCTTTTGTGCATGGGAAAGCAATTTTTTAAAATTTGGGAACATATAATAACAAAAATAATAATTTTTGAAGAATGAACCCACACTTTGAAACAAGAGCTAACCTTGTCTCTTTGACTGGAGGGCCTTGTTAAGAGAGGTATTGATATGCCCCCATCTCTTTGTAAATTATTAAATATACATGATGGTAAGCCTTTTTGTAAATACTATATTATTTACTTTACTCTCTGGCATAAGAGCCATCCATATTTGGATGCTTAGAATAAACTGAAAATGTTTACTACTCAGATCTGTGACTCAGTCCTCAAACAAGTGCCTCTCTTGTAGGTTACCATCCCACCATTTCGTGACCCTTTGAAAAAAGCACAATATGACAAGGATAATGAAAAAAGAACTCTTCTTCAGTGTGAGACTGGTACTTAGTTCCTAATTGTTTTGTGATTTCATAGCCCAAGAGCAATGGCAGTTGCCTCTAAGAATGTTAATTTAAATTTTTATTCCTCCTGCAGGCAAAATGTATACAATAAAAGAATTCAAAGAAGTTGAGAAGGCTCAGCTGCATTCCAGATTCCCACAAATTTCTAATTCAAGGAACTTTATGACTCCAAATGAGTGGTTAAAACTGCCTACAGGATACATAGAAAGTGAATTTTGTAAAAGGAGAAGGTAATGGTTAATATACTAGAAATTATAGAATCTTTTGGACTTTGAAAATTCTTGAGACTGATATAAAATTTTTCATAGTTTTTTTTTTAATTTTCATTTTTCTTTTTGAGATGGTCTCATTCTGAAAATTTCATTTTTCAGTGAAAAATCTGTAATTCTTATCTTTGTTTCTCTGTATGTGATGTTTCTTTTTTCTTGGATACTTTTGGGATTTTCTCTTTCTCTTTGGTTTTCTTTTTTTTTTTTTTGAGATGGAGTTTCGCTCTTGTTACCCAGGCTGGAGTGCAATGGTGCGATCTCGGCTCACCACAACCTCCGCCTCCTGGGGTCAGGCAATTCTCCTGCCTCAGCCTCCTGAGTAGCTGGGATTACAGGCACGTGCCACCATGCCCAGCTAATTTTTTGCACTTTTAGTAGAGATGGGGTTTCACCATGTTGACCAGGATGGTCTCGATCTCTCGACCTCGTGATCCACCCGCCTCGGCCTCCCAAAGTGCTGGGATTACAGGCTTGAGCCACCGCGCCCGGCGCTCTCTTTGGTTTTCATTAGCTAGACTCTGATCTGTCTGTATTTGTTTTTTTTCTTCCTATCTGAATGTTCTCTGAAGTTCTTGCATGTGTGGTTTTATGTCTTTTATTATTTTGGGGAAATTCTAGACCATTATTACCACTTCAAATACTTCTTATTCCCTATTCTCTCTGCTTTTTATCTTCCTTCTAAGACTCCAATTATATGTATATTAGACCACTTGATCATGTCCCACAGTGCCATAGCTCTTAGTCTGTTCTGTTTTTCCACTCTTTTTTTCCTTATTTGTATTTCAGTTGGATGACTTCTGACTTGTTTTTAAGTTCACTGTCCTTCCTTAGCTGTGTGCCGTCTACTGAAGACCCCATCAAAGGAATTCTTCATCTTTGATATGAGTTTTAAATTTCTAACATTACCACTTGATTCTTTTATATAGTTTTTAATTTATTCTGAAATTCTTCATCTGCTCATGCATGTTGTCCACCTTTCCACTAGATTCTTTACCATATTAATTATTTAAAATTCCCTATCTGGAATTTCCAATATTAGGGTCATTTATAAATCTGGTTCTCTTGGTTGCTTTGTCTCTTGATAATGGCTTGTTTTGCCTTGCTTTTTTTTTTTTTTTTTTTTTTTTTGCATGTCTTGTAATTTTTTATTGAGTGCCAGATATTTGTTGTAGAAGAACAGTGTACACAGAGTATTTATGTGTAGAAATGGACTTGCCTTTTCTTCTGTCAAGCAGTTGTGTTAGGCTTATCTAGTTGGAGTTGAATTGGCTTTGGGTATTGTTATTGCTATTGTTACCTTTAGTGCACCACAGGCTTCAAATACCTCTAGTGGTTTGGCTGCTTTGTCTTGTGCTTAGGGTGGAGGTGGGGTACCAGAAGGATTTTCTCAAGTGTTTCTGCTCCTACCTCAGTTTTCAGCTATCCATGCAGGCTGGCATCATAGAAGTGGAAGGGTGTTCTCTCCATGCTCTTGCCTATCCCATTGGAGTATACCGCTGTTGCATGTTGCTTATTGCAAGGCTCCTAGTGGAAGCAGAGAAATATCTTATGTTTTTCTCATTGGGCTTCAGTCTTAGGCAAGCCCTATGTGCTAAAGCCTCAAGAGCAGGGCTTTCCTGAGGTTCCTTCTTCTTAGCCTCGTGGCAGCCAGACTTGACCTTGTATCTATGCTTGTTCTTGGATGGCAGTTTCCAGTCTGTCTTCCAATGACAGCAGATTTCTATTTAGTGTAGGAATAGTCTTGATATCTTTTTTTTTTAATTTTTAATTTTAAGTTTTGTGGATACGTAGTGGTTGTATATATTTATGAGGTACATGAAATGTTTTGATACAGGCATGCAATTGATAATAATCATGTAAGTAAAATGACGTATCTATCCCCTCAATGATTTATTCTTTGTGTTACAAAGAATCCAATTACGCCCTTTCCATTATTTTAAAATGTGCATTTAAAGTGTTATTGACTGTAGTCCCTTTGTTGTGCTATGATATGCTAGATCTTATTCGTTCTTTCTATTTTTTTGTCCCCATTAACCCCATCCCTACTCACCCTTCACCCTCTCAATACACTTCCCAGCCTCTGGTAACCATCCTTCTGCTCTCTATCTCCATGAGTTCAATTGTTTTGATTTTTAGATCCTACAAATAAGTGATAATGTGATATTTGTCTTTCTGTGCATGGTTTATTTCACAGAGCACAATAACCTCCAGTTCCATCCATATTGTTGCTAATAACAGAATCGCATTCTTTTTTATGGCTGAATATTACTCCATTGTGTGTAACTACAGTTTTTAATCCATTTTTCTGTTGATGGACACTTAGTTTCCTTCCAGATCTTGGCTAATGTGAACAGTGCTGCAGCAAACATGGGAGTGCAGGTTTTTCTTCAACATACTAATTTTCTTTCTTTTGAGTATGTACACAACAGTGGGATTGCTGGATCATGTGATAGGTCTATTTGTAGTTTTTCGAGGCTCCTCCAAACTGTTCTCTGTAGTAGTTGTACTCATTTACATTCACACCAACAGTGTACAAGATTTCTCTTTTCTCTACATCCTTGCCAGCATTTGTTCTTACCTGACCTTTAGATATAAGCCATTTTAACTGGAGTGAGATGATATCTCATTGAAGTTTTTTCTTTTTCTTTTTTTTTTTTTTTTTTGAGATGGAGTCTCACTCTGTCACCCAAGCTGTAGTGCAGTGGCCTCTGCCTCCTGGGTTCAAGCAATTCTCCTTTCTCAGTCTCCCAAGTAGCTGGGACTAGAGGTACACACCACCATGCCCAGCTAATTTTTGTATTTTTAGTAGAGATGGGTTTTCACTATATTGGTCAGGCTGGTCTCGAACTCCTAACCTCAGGTGATCCACCTGCCTTGGCCTCTCAAAGTGCAGATGTGAGCCACCATGCCTGGCTTGTGGTTAATCTGTAATAAGGCTTTCCTTCTCTCAAAAATTTGATGCCATAGTATTGGCTTCTGTGTGTATCAGCCAGCATGAGCCACCACACCCAGCCTACTTTCTTTCTTTTTATTTTTTGTAAATCCGTTGTTGGTTTTTTGATTTGTGGTTATCATGAGGCTTGCAAATGCTATCTTATAACCCATTATTTTTATTTATTTATTTATTTTTAAAAGACAGGGTTTCGCCATGTTGGCCAGGCTAGTCTTGAACTCCTGACCTTAGGTGATTCACCTGTCTCGGCCTCCCAAAGTGCTGCGATTACAGGCGTGATCCACCACGCCGGGCCATAACCCATTATTTTTAACTGACGGCAACTTAAAACTGACTGCATATACAAACACGCAAAAAGAAAACTGGTGAAAACACTATACTTTAACTTTGTCCCCCTACTTTTTAACTTGTTTCCCTTTGTGTCTTATTGTACTATTTCTTCAAAAGTTATTGTAACTATTTTTGATTGGTTCATCATTTAGTCTTTCTATTTAAGAGTAGTTTACACACCACCTTTGCAGTGTTATATTATTCTGTACTTTTCTGTGTGCTTACTATTACCAGTCAGTTTTGTATCTAGAGATGATTTCTTCTTGCTTATTAACATCCCTTTCTTTCAGATTAAAGAACTCCCTTTAGCATTTCATATAGGACAAGTTTGGTGTTGATGAAATCCCTTAGCTTTTGTTTGTCTGGGAAGGTCTTTATTTCTCCTTTGTGCTTGAAGGATATTTTTTTTGGATAACACTATTCGAGGGTAAAAGTTTTTTTCTGTCAGCACTCTATTTCTTTATTTTATAAATTTTTTTTGAGACAGAGTCTCACTCTGTCACCCAGGCTGGAGTGCAGTGGCATAATCTCAACTCACTGCAAGATCTGCCTCCCAGGTCCCAGCGATTCTTGTGCGTCAGCCTCCTCAGTTGCTGGGATTATAGCTGTGCACCACAATACCCAGCTAATTTTTGTATTTTTAATAGAGATGGGGTTTCTTCATGTTGGCTAGGCTGGTCTTGATCCCCTGACCTCAAGTGATCCACCTGCTTCAGCCTCCCAAAATGCTGGGATTATAGCTTTGTACCACTATACCCAGCTAATTTTTGTATTTTTAATAGAGATGGGGTTTCTTCATGTTGGCCAGGCTGGTCTTGATCCCCTGACCTCAAGTGATCCACCTGCTTCAACATCCCAAAATGCTGGGATTACAGGGATTAGCCACCGTATCTGGCCATATCAGCACTTTAAATATGTCATGTCACTCTCTCCTGGCCTGCAAGATTTTCGCTGAAAAGTCTGCCACAAGACATATTGGAACTCCATTGTATGTTTATTTGTTTCTTCCTCTTGCTGCTTTTAGGATCCTTTCTTTATTCTTGATCTTTAGGAGTTTGATTATTAAATGCCTAGAGGTTGTCTTCTTTGGGTTAAATCTGCTTGATGTTCTGTAACTTTCTTCTACTGGAATATAGATATCTTTCTCTAGGGTTGGGAAGTTCTCTGTTATTATCTCTTTGAATAAACTGTCTACTTCTATCTCCATCTCCTCTGTAAGGCCAATAACTCTTAGATTTGTACTTTTGAGACTATTTTCTGGTCTTCTAGATGTGTTTCATTGTTTTTTATTCTTTTTTCTTTTGTCTCCTCTGAGTGTCTATTTTCAAATAGCCTGTCTTCAACCTCACTAATACTTTTTTCTGTTTGATCAATTCTGCTATTAAAAGACTCTGATATATTCTTCAGCATGTCAGTTGCATTTTTCAACTCTAGTATTTCTGTTTGATTCTTTTTTTTTTTGAGACAGAGTCTTGCTCTGTTGCCTAGGCTGGAGTGCATTGGTGTGATCTCAACTCACTGCAACCCCTGACTCTTGGGTTCAAGTGATTCTCATCCCTCAGCCTCCCAAGTAGCTGGAATTACAGGCACCCGCCACCACACCTGGCTAATTTTTTCTATTTTTAGTAAAGATGGGGTTTCACCATGTTGGCCAGCTTGGTCTTGAACTCTTGACATCAGGTGATCCACCTGCCTTGGTCTTCCAAAGTTCTGGGATTACAAGCATGAGCCACTGCGTCCAGCCTCATTATGAAATTTTTTTGCGATTTTTTTTTTTTTTTGACAAAGTCTCACTCTGTCACCAGGCTGGAATGCAGTGGTGCAATCTTGGCTCATTGCAATCTCTGCCTCCTGGGTTCAAGCATTCCCTGCCTCAGCTTCCCGAGTAGCTGGGACTTACAGGTGTGCACCATCATGCCCAGCTAATTTTTTATATTTTAATAGAGACGGGGTTTCACCATGTTGGCCAAGGTGGTCTCGATCTCCTCACCTCATGATCCGCCTACCTTGGCCATCCAAAGTGCTGGGATTACAGGCGTCAGCCACAGTGTCCAGCTGTGATTTTTTTTTTTTTTTTTTTAGCTCATTAGCTATCATTAGTGGTAGTGTATTTTATGTGTTTCTTTGTGGCCCAAGACATTTTTTTTTTTTTTTTTTTTTTTTTTTTTTTTTGAGGCAGAGTCTTGCTCTATCTCCCAGGCTGGTGTGCAGTGGCACTATCTCAGCTCACTGCAACTTCTGCCTCCCAGGTTTGAGAGATTCTCCTGACTCAGCACCCCCACACCCCCGCCTGAGTTAGCTGGGATTACAGGATTACAGTCATGCACCATCACGCCTGGCTAATTTTTGTATTTGTTTGTTTTTTTTGTTTTTTGTTTTTTTTTGAGACAGAGTCTCACTCTGTCAGCCAGGCTGGAGTGCAGTGGCATCTGTCAGCCAGGCTGGAGTGCAGTGGCATGATCTCAGCTCACTGAAATCTTTGTCTCCTGGGCTCAAGCAATTCTCCTGCCTCAGCCTCCTGAATAGTTGGGATTACAGGCATGTGCCACAGTGGCAGGCTAACTTTTGCATTTTTAGTGGAGATGGGGTTTCACCATGTTGGCCAGGCCGGTCTTGAACTCCTAACCTCATGCGATCCACCTGCCTTGGCTTCCCAAAGTGCTGGGATTACAGGCATGAGCCACCGTGCCCAGCCAATTATTTGTAATTATTTTAATTTCTTTGTTAAATTTATGTGATAGAATTTGAAATTCCTTCTCTGTGTTATCATGAATTTCTGAGTTTCTTCAGAGTAGCTATTTTGAATTCTCTGTTTGAGGGGTCATGTATCTCTGTTTATCCAGGATTGGTCCCTGGGGCCTTGTTCAGTTCATTTGATATGTCTATATTTTCCTGGATGGTGTTGATGCTTACAGATATTTGTCAGTGTCTGAGCATTGAAGAGTTAGGTAATGTAGTCTTCACAGTCTGGGCTTGTCCTTCTTGGGAAGGCTTTTCAGATATTTGAGGGGATTTGGGCCCCAAACCCAATAGTACTGCGGTTTTTGCAGACTCACAGAGGTATTGCCTTGGTAGACTTTGATAAGATCCAGAAGAGTTATATGGTTCCTAGGCAGAGACTCCTGACGTTTCCCCCAACCTTCTCCTAAACAAGCAGAGTCTCTTTCTCTGTGCTGAGCCACCTGGAGCTGGGGGTGTCATGATGCAAGCACCCCTGTGACCACCATCACTGGTGCTGCATTGGGTCAGACCTGAAGACAGTACAGCACTAGGTCTTGCACAAGGCCCTTCCCTTCAGGGGGGTGAGTTCCCCCACGTCCTGGGCAGAGATGCTGTCTGGGAGCCAAGGCTTGAAGTGAAAATACCTTAGTTTACCTGATGTTCTTTCCTACGCCAGCTAAGCTGGCATTCCTACCAAAATACAAAACCGTTTCCACTCTTGCCTCTCCTTTCCACAGGCAGAGGATCCTCTCCCTGTGGCCACCACCACCACTGGTCTATGGGGATTCTGCCAGGTCACCACTGATGTTTACTTAAAGCCCAAGAGCTCTTCCTTCAGCTTGTGAATGCTACCAGGCCTGGGACTCACCCTTCGGGGCTCTGGGCTCCCATTTGGTCTAGGGCAGGTCCAGAAATGCTTTCCGAGAGCCCAGGCCCAGACTCAAGGACCTAAAAAGCCTGCTTGTTGCTCTATCCTACTATGACTGAGCTGGTACCTAAGGTACAAAACAAAGTTCCCTTTTCTCTTTCCTTTGTTTTTCTCGAACAAAAGGAGTCTTTCACCATAGCCACCACAGCTGGGAATGTGCTGGGTCACTACTAAAGCCAGCACATCTCAGAGCCCAGGGCCCATGGTGTACTCCCTGCGTATCGCTGCTGCTTGTTATTCAAGGCCCAAGGGCTCTTTAGTCAGCAGATGATGAATCCTGCCAGGGTTGGGTCCTTCCCTTCAAGGCAGCAGATACTCTTTTGACCAGGGATGTGTCTAGAGATGTCATCCCAGAGGTAGGGCCTGGAATGGGGACCCAAAACTCTACCTGCTATCCTGTCCTACTGTGGCTGAGCTGGTATCCAAGATGCAGGAAAAAGTCCTCTTTACTCTTCACTCTCCTCCCTTTAAGCAGAAGGAAGGTGTCACCTTTGGAGTTGCTGCAAGCTGCACTGCCTGAGGTTGTGGGAGGGATGGCACAAGCATTCCCTCAGCCATGCCAGCTGGTGTCTCCCTAGATCATATGCCAAACCAGTTTTCTGGCTCAGCTCAGCCCAGTACCGGGTGTTGCCTAGGAATTACAGTCCCTGTTCCTAGACTGTCTTTCAAGTTTACCTAGGAGCCCAGGGTACTTCAGCCCACAATGGTGAGGCTTGTGGGGAAACTCAAGTTCCAGTCACTGGGATGGGCACTTGCTCTCTGGCTAAGGCTGGTCCAAATGTTTGCTTCCTGCATGGGTACTGGCTGAGCCCAGCATGGCTTTATTCTTTGTTGTGACAGAGCAGAACCAAATTCAATGTAAGTCCGCTAGTCACTGGGCTCACCCTCCCCAAATGCAAGATTCTCTGTAACACATGGCCATGACTGGGGAATAGGAGAGGGGTGGCATCAGTGATTCAAGGCTGTCCTTCCTGCCCTCCTCAATGCCTCTTTTAGTGATACTAAGTTAAAACGAGGTACTGTGATTGCTTACCTGATTTTTCGATCTTGTGGTGGTGCGTTTCCGTGTGCAGAAAGATATTCAAATTTGTTGTTTTAGCAGGGAGAATAAAGGGTATGGGCTTCTATTCTGCCATCTTGCTCTACCCCTAGCATCTTTTCTTATGCTTCTCTGCTATATGCTATTTTAATGTGTCTGTTTGCCATCTGTATATCTTCTTTGGTGAGGTGTCTGTTGTTCAGATGATTTGATCATTTTGAAAATGGGTTGTTTGTTCTCTTATTGTTGAGTGTTGTAAGAGTTTTTTGTATATTTTGGATATAAGTCTCTTACCAGGTATATATTTTGCAAATAATTTAATCCCAGTCTATGGGCTTGTCTTTTTATTCTCATAACATTGTCTTTTGCAGAGCACACATTTTAAATTTTAATGAAGTCCAGCTAATCATCATTTTTGTTTCTTTTTTTTTTTATCTGAGCATGAGAGCACCAGAGGAGAAAGAGAGGAAGCCGCCTTTTCCTCTCATGTTCTACCAAAGGCAAAATAGTTTTTGTGTCCTGCCTCTCGTGGGAGGGACTTGTCTTTGTTTGGAATTATGTTTACTTCTTTGCCTTGAGACCTGATGGGCTCAATAAAAGTTGTGTTTTTGTAGATCATCTGACCTTTTTTTGCCCATGGGGTTAGAGCACCATTATTTCTAGAGCATCATTATTTCTATTTTAGGATGCTTTCTAATCCTAAGTGGAAGCAGAACTAAAATAATTCTGTTTGTTATTTTTTTTTAAAATGGCCACAAATGGCATTGTGAATGTTACATAAGACAGAAGTAAACCTTAAGACAGAATTCTGAAAGAATGGCTGTTACTTTATTTCTTTGTCTACTTTGAGCGTCATAATCCTAGCTCTAATCATTAAATAGGGTCCACTCAAACCAGGAGTCTATTTATAATAGATTGAACTCTGATAATGTATTAAGATGATGATATTTAGAATATTGATTTATAGTGAGCAATTAATGGGCATACAGTGAATTCCAGTCACGCTGTTTGTTTACACTCTTACTAAGGTGCTGGTGGTGACTAATGTAAGGAAAAGCTAAGGAAAATATCCTCTTTAGATGATTGTCAGATTCTCTTCTGTGACCTCATACTTCTCTAGCCTGATGGGGCTGGCATGTTTGGGGGTGACTGGCTTTTTATACGAGCCCTGTTACTGAATCTTAGTCTTTACACACTAAGCAGGTGTGTACCAGAAGTCATTGAAGACCATGCTGATATTTTTAACCCTATGGAGGAACAGTTTCTCTCCAACATGTTTTTCAAATTTTGAAGATAATTGTGATGCTGCTTTTCAGTCTCCATCCTGAACACTTGGGGTCCATATCCCATACTGTTAAGCAGAAGGTGCTGATGGGACCAGGAGCCTGAGAGTGGGAGGAAGCTCAAGTGCTTAACCACTACGATAGTTCTGGAATGTCTTCATGAGACAGAGGAGACTGGAGCAGGATGAATGTGGCTTCTGTGTTCCAGTCACAAATATTCAGCTGTCTATTTTCCACACATAAGTCAAACTCAACCTACCCAAAAGCAAGCGAGTCATGCTTGTAATCTTATGCATATAACTTGCTTTTTTTGTGTTCCTGGTTGTAAGAAATATCAGGATTCTTCTATCTCTCATTATCCCTTTACTTAATCCAGCACTGGGCTCTGTCCTATCTATTCCTAAATCGTTTTCTAATTTGCCCCTTATGGCCAGGTGTGGTGGCTCACACCTGTAATCCCAGCACTTTGGGAGTCTGAGGTGGGTGGATCACCTGAGGTCAGGAGTTCAAGACCAAACTAGCCAACATGGTGAAATTCTCTCTCTACTAAAATTACAAAAAATTAGTCAGGGCATGATGGCATGTACCTGTAATCCCAGCCACTCTGGAGGCTGAGGCTGGAGAATTGCTTGAACCTGGGAGGCAGAGGTTGCAGCGAGCTGAGGTTGGGCCATTGCACTCCAGCCTGGGCAACAAGAGTAAAACTCTATCTCGAAAAATAATAATAATAAATTTCCCCTTCCTAAACATTCCCATAAACCAAATTCCCATTTTTACATCCAATCTATAACATTTATTATTTATTGAGCTCCTATGTACCAGACACTGTTATATACTTCTTCTTGCTCCTAGCTTTTTGTTTTATTCATCTTTTGTATATTTTTTTGTTTCAATTTCATTTAGTTCTGCTCTGATCTTTGTTATTTCTCTTCTGCTGGGTTTGGGTTTAAATTGTCCTTGTTTCTCCAGTTCTGTGAGGTGTGGCCTTAGATTGTCTAATTGTGCTCTTTCAGACTTTGTGATGTAGGCTTTCCTTTAAGCACCACTGTTGGGAAAAGCAGCAAAGGAGAAAGGACTTACAGAATGCCTACATAGATTGGTTATGAGTAACACATAAACAAGGAACAACAAACTGCAGAAGGCTGCAGGAGGCCTCTGAGGAGGAGGGCCTCTCCACACCTCATGTTCTGGTGCAGGGTGTCCTAGGCTCTGCTACTATAAACATTGCGCTCAAGGATGTAAAACCCTTTTGTAGCACTATAAAGTAGCCAGACTTGTAGGTTCTTTGTAAGGCCTGTGTTCCACATAGATAATAGGCTAAAGATAACCACATGTTCTTGTTTTGTGAAACTCCCAAACTGCCACTGTTATCAGTCCTTAGAATGACACACCAGTTCCGGTTCACTGATTCACTCCACCGTCACCGTCACCGTCTCCCCACCATCACTCCGCCCCTACCCTATAGATCAAAGTGATTGTAATCAATAAACAGTGTGGATGCTCAGAGCTCGGGGCCTTCACTGCCTCCTCCAAAGTAATGAGTGATGGTCCCCTGGTCCCACTATCTCTCTTAATCTGTCTTTTTCTCATTCCTTTGTCGCCACTGAACTCGGGGTACCCATGGGTGATATAGGGCTGGCTCCCTACATTCTGGCACCCAACGTGTAGGGCTCATGGATTCCCTACACACCACTTTTGCTGAATCCCAAGGGTTACGATAGGTTGTGTCACTATTATCCTTCAGTCCAAAGAATTTTAAAATTTTCATCTTGATTTCATTGTTGACCCAGTGATGATTCAGGAGCAGATTATTTAATTTCCATGTATTTGCATGGTTTTGAGGGTTCCTTTTGGAGTTGATTTCCAATTTTATTCCACTGTGGTCTGAGAGAGTACTTGATATAATTTTGATTTTCTTAAATTTACTGACACTTGTTTTGTGGCCTATTATGTGGTTTATCTTGGAGAACATTTTATGTGCTGATCAACAGAATGAGTTATACACTTCTTAACATGTACTAATTTTGTTTTATCTTTATAGAAACTTTATTTGATAGGTACTATTACACAGATGACTTAAGTACCTTGTCAATTTCAGAGCAGTGTTTTTTAGCTTTGGCTTTATATCGGAATATCCTGGAACGTTAAGAAAAAAATTCTGGCCAGGCATGGTGGCTCATGCCTGTAATCCCAGCACTTTGGGAGGCCAAGATGGGTGGATTATCTGAGGTCAGGAGTTTGAGACCAGCCTGGCAAACATGGTGAAAGCCTGTCTCTACTAAAAATACAAAAATTAGCTGGGCATGGTGGTGCACACCTGTAATCCCAGCTACTCAGGAGGCTGGGGCAGGAAAATCACTTGAACTTGGGAAGTGGAGATGCAGTGAGCCAAGATCATGCCACTCTAGCCTGGGCAACAGAATGAGACTCTGTCTCTAAATCAATCAATCAATAAAACTCAGATAGCCAAGCCATACCCTAGACAAATGAAGTCAGAATCTCTGAGGGTGGGACCTAGAAATGAGTCTTTTTTAAAGATCCTCAGATGATTCCAATACACACCAGGTTGAAATGACTTATTTATAGCCATAATGTGGTAGACTCAGAAACTGAACTCAGGTCTCTGACTCCATAGTCTACATTCTGAAACACAGTTCCATACT
This sequence comes from Saimiri boliviensis, assembly GCF_048565385.1. NCBI lineage: Eukaryota > Metazoa > Chordata > Mammalia > Primates > Cebidae > Saimiri > Saimiri boliviensis. The sequence goes on from NC_133449.1 coordinate 23,640,409, forward strand.
TTCCCTTATGTTGCATGGTGCTACTGGGGTGAAATGTGGCATGTCATGTTACTGCCCAATTTAATGTCTTTAGTGATTCCTGTGTCCCTCTGTTAAATGTGATCTCTTTAGTATGACATATAAGATTGGGCTGATTTTTCTCTACCTTCTACTCTTTACTCCAACAATACCAGGTCTTCCACAACTACCTAAATAAATGGTATTCTTCACACATCTGTGCCTTTGTACAATCTGGGCTTTCTCTCTGACCTTCCTTTTTTGGGGGGGAAAACGTTGTTTCCAAGACTCTCTTAAAATGCCACTTTAAAAATTCCTCTCTGAAGTCGTTCCAAACCACCTCCTTATACTAGGCTGCACAGAGTAGTCTCTCTTTTGTCCCACCATGTACTTTTTCATGGATCACACAGTTTTCACCTGTTTACTTGTTTGTGTAATGAATGAATGAAAGACCAGTCATTGATTAAGTCTGTGAATCTAGGTTGTAGCCATTTTGCAAAGAATCTTCACTACTAGCTAACGAGTTGGGAGTTTATCATGTAGGGAATGGGGAGTCAGGATAGCTGAGGAGGGAGTGAGATGCTGGAGATGATGTTTTTACAAACTTTAATCTGACCTGTGAGGTATATGACAGTTTGGATATAGGATAGGACTGGAGGCTGGAGATCACTGAAGAGTTAAAAAAAAATAAGAATCCACATTTGTGGCAATAAGAGTCTTAGTCAGGATGGTGGCAAGAGGAATGAAACAAAGGAATTGATATGATGACACAAGGGAATTCTAGATTTTGGTGACTACATTTGGAAGGCCAGGGAGAACTGAGAGTCAGGAAGGAGTTCGAAGTTTTGAGAATTGTTATTGTATGTAATAGTTTACTGGGCTTGCCATAACAAAGTACTACAAACTGAGCACCTTGAAAACAATAGGAATCTATTCTCCACAGTCCTGGAGGCTGGAAGGCTAACATCAAGGTATTAGCAGGGCCCCTGTCTCTGAAGGCTTCCTGTCTCTTTCCTAGCTACTGGTGGTTGCAGCAATCCTTGGTGTTCCTTGGTTTATAGCCTTATCTCGGCAGTCTCTGTCTCCATCTTCACATTGTCTTTTCTCTGTGTCTGTGTCCAAATTCCCCTCTTCTGATAAGGACACCTGTCAGTGGGATAGGGTTTACCACCCTAATTCAGTATTACCTCATTTTAACCTGATAATACCTACAAAGATCCTATTTCCAAATAAGGTCACATTTGTAGATGCCAGGGATTAGGATTGGAAGATATTTTTCTCGGTGCACACAGTTCATCCTCTAACATTACATTAATTCATCCATCAAAGAATCATGTATTGAGTTTTAATTGCCGTTAAAGAGTTCACAATCTAATAGAGAAGACAGATATTTAAACAGATCATTCTATAACAATGTGGTAAACACAATAATGCTGATATGCACATATTATTATGGACACACAAAGAAGAGTCAGCTAGCCTAACAGAAAGCAGACAAAGGTAGAACCTTGGATAAAAATAGAAAAATGAGGAGGAACAACAACAACAGTTTCTTGGGATTTAAATCACTCAATGCTTTGTTTTATAGTTTTATTAATTTAATAAATGATCTCTAGTGTGGGTACATCTAAAGGGAAACATCCCATCTGAAGTTACCAATAGGAGTTCTGTACAGTTATGTAGCAGATATAGATATGGAAGACAGCTACAAACAGGAAAGAATTTAATATGTATCCTGTCCCTCCTTCCATTTTATACCAAATTTCTGGGATCATTTTCTTTTTTTCTGAAGTTCAGCCCTTAAAATTCAATTTTTGTTTACCTTTAAAGATAAGTTGATGAGCACACAATTCTAGGTTGACATTTATTTCTCTTAATGTTTTAAAGACATAATTCTCTTGTTTTTTGGCCTCTATTGTTTTTGAGAAGTCTGCTGTCATTCTGATTTTTTGTCCTTTTTCTGTGGCTGCTGTTAAGATCTTCTCTTTGTCTTTAGGTGTCCTGCATTCTCACTGCTGGTGTCTGGGTATCGGTTTTGGTTTTTGGTTTTTGTTGTTGTTGTTTTGATTTGTCACTCGGACTGGAGTGCGGTGGTGCGATCTTGACTCACTGCAGCCTCTACCTCCTGGGCTCAAGCGATCACCACTTCTCACCTCCCCAAGTAGATGAAACTACAGGCATGCACCACCACAACCAGCTAATTTTTGTATTTTCAGTAGAGATGAGGTTTCACCATGTTGTCCAGGCTGGTCTTGAACTCCTGGACTCAAGCAATCTGCCCACCTCAGTCTCCCAAAGTCCTGGAATTACAAATATGAGTCACTGCATCTGGCTGGATTTCTTTTTATTTAACCTACTGCTATATATGTTGTGCTTCCTAGATCTCTGTAATCATGTTTATCATCACTTCAGGAAAATATAGAGCAATTATCATTTTAAACATAGCTTTTTCTTCATTCTTTGCATTCTGCTTCTGGGCTCAGATGAGATATATTAGGCCTTCTTATTATCTTAATATCTTTTTTAATATTCTTCAAATTTTCCATTTCCTTTGGTAATTTCTTTGTATATATTTTCCAGTTTGCTAATTCTTTCTTCACTGTGTTTAATATTAAGATTTTAATTTCTTAAATTTCCTTTTTCCCCCCATTATGCTTGTTCATTCCCAATAGGTCCTTAGTGCTTTCATATCTTGGTGATTGGATCCTTTTCTTCCTCAAGCATTTCACACATTGCTATACTACATTCTATGTTTTCTTTGTGCCAGCAAAATGTATGTTCTACACAGGGCCAGTATCACCCTTCCAGTCAATCCTTGCATGGGTGCAAGATTGGAGGACTCTAAGGTACCTGTCTGCCACCCCATGGCAAGGGACCGGGAAGTAGAATGTTTGGATTTTCTCTGGAGAAAAGCATTTTACATAATGCTTATAAACAACACAATCTCTGTGGCTTCTTTTTACTTTAGAGTTTAAGCTCTTGTGGATAGGGATTACTTTAAACTTTGCTTATAGCTGATCCTTGCTTCTCAGTAAATAGTAAATCAATCTACATCATGGTTTCAGAAACTCTAAAACAACTAATTTCATCCAAGAATGTATACCAGTTTGGAGAATGATGTTTTGGTCTCTATATTTAGCAGTCAACATATAATAATAATTCCTATATAAATGTGAGTTAGTATTGTTTTCAAAACATTCTCATAACACAAGGTGCGTGGCTCATGCCTATAATCTCAGCACTTTGGGAGGCCAAGGCAGGAGGATCACTTGAGGCCAGGAGTTTGAGACCAGCCTGGGCAACATGTCAGGACCCCATCTCTACAGAAAATAAAAATAAATCCCGTGGCATGGTGGTGCATGTCTGTAGTCCCAGCTACTTGAGAAGGCGGCTGAAGTGGGAGGGATCTCTTAAGCCCAGGAGATTGAGGCTGCAGGGAGCTGTGATCACAACCACTGCACTGCAACCTGAGCAACAGAGATCCTATCTCAAAAAAACAACAGCAAAAAAGAACAAAAAACCTTCTCACACTTGTTATCTTGTTAAAGGTTAAAGGTGAAAGTGAATTTTAACAACTGTAGTTTTGATCTGAAACCCTTGGCAAGAACTCCTTCTCTTCTGGAATCCCAGGAAGAAAGAAAAGCAGTTATTTACAAGTAAGTCTGCTCTTCCATAGCTTTGCTCGTCTTTCGCTAAGATGCTAGGCTGTGCTGCCATCCCCTGCCATCCTTTCATGTTGCTGAGACAGTGCTGAGGCACACACCAGGCTGCACAGCAGCAGGACACCAGGCATCTCCCACCACTGTGTCTGGTGAGGTTGCAACACTCCCCAGGCCTTTCTGGTCTGAAAGAACAAGTAGCTAACACAGAAATAACAAGTGCAGAAATGGGAAAAAAATTGTTAACTTGTGCTAAAGCTAAAAGGGCAGGAGATTTAAAATTGAATTGGAGTAGTATAAATGGAGTTTGGGACTGGTTTTGGTGGGTAGTAGCTGTTACAATATTGTTCCCAGAGTGAAAAGATGCTGTAAACAGAGAATTGGTACATACTATCAAATACTAAGCATGTAATGTGGGGAATCATCTCAGCTAACTAGTTATAGAATTAAAAGTAAGAGATGTCTCTACATAATTATGTAACTTGTAACTATCTGGTTAAAAGTAGTGCTGTCCCTCAGATATTGCTGGAGGGAAAGTAAAATGGTGCAGCAACTCTGGAAAACAGCATGGCAGTCTCTCAAGATGTTAAACATTACATTATTATGTGACCCAGTAATTCCACTCCTGGGTTTCTACTCAGGAGTAATGAAAACATATATCCACATAGAGGCTAGGACATGGATGTTCACAGCATAATTATTCAGAACAACCAAAAAAGCAGAAACAACCCAAATGTCTATCAACTGATGAATGGATAAACAAGATGTGGTATATCCATACAATGGAATATTACTTAGCAATTACAAGAAAGAAATGCTGTTACATGCTGCAGCATAGATGAACTTCAAAACTGTTGTACACAGTGAAGGGAAGCCAATAACAAAAGCCTATGGTATTTTTTTTTTTTTTTTAATGGAGAATGTTCAGAAAAGGCAAATCCAAAGAGAGAAGGTAGATAGTAGTTGCCTAGGGCTGGGGATGGGAGTGGAGAGTGACTTAATGAGCATGGGGCCTTGGGGTTGATGAAAATATTTTAAAATAAGATTGTGGTGGTGGTTGCATAACTCAGTAAATATACTGAAAACCATTGACTGGTATACTCAAAACGAGTGAATTTTATGGCATATAAATTATACCTTATTAAAACTGTTGATAACAATAAAAAAAAGAACCTAGGAAGGTGGAAGAAAAGTGAGCTTATGTGACTCTTTCTAGGAGATCAGCCTTCAATTCTCTGTTTCTAAAAAGTGCCCAAAGTAAGCTGCAGTAGTTTCCTTTTACTGAACAGCTTGGAATTTTTTGAATAAATACAGTGTGGCAGAAGCTGGAGGGCTTTTGGAGATGCTGGTATGACCAGCAGAGAGAATGACTAATTGTCTCTCAAGGACCTGGGAGCTGGGTGATGGCTGGGGTGGGCACTGGCCAACATGGGCTTACTGTCCTTGAGGTGTAGTTTAATCATCTGCTGGGTGCTGGGGTGTCTCTTGAATAGGAGCCACAATTGAGGGAGAAATGGAAGTGTCCAAACTAAGCCCTATTCCTTTGGTAGCTGAAGGCCTTAAAAGATAGAATGATTGATTGAAAAAATAGAACTGAGAATCATTCTTACATATTAGGCTCTAAAGGAGTAAGTTCCTTTGCAATCCCTAATTGCCAGAGTCTCAAATAGACCTGCTTGGGTAAGATTTTAGGATAATTAGCATCTTAATTCTATTTAATTTTGATAAATGATATAAAAGGAGAGATTTTGTTCTCAAATACATCTTCTAGCAGAGCAAGACCCACATGTGAAGGAGAATATTGCATTGTCTGAGTAATGGGGGCTTATGTTTTAGACTAGAGGCTTAAGTCTAGACTCCCTCTGGAAGAAGGAGGAAGACTGGATTCTCTTCTGTGAATAAGGGAAGCATCCCAATTCTGGCAGCAGGGGTGGAAAAGGCATATTTGTCTTTGACAGAGTTAGATCTTCTCAGGGAAGACAAACTGGACAACACTATGAGGGGGTCATTCACTCCAAAGGACCCAAAGCTGCTTGATTCAGCAGCACACAGAGGTTACAGATGAAACTATGACTAGAGCAAGGCAATACTATTTACTTGGGTTTATTTTCACAAAAAAAAGTAAATACGTTTATTTTCACAAAAGTATATAAATTCACATAGAACTCATCAACTTCAAATTTAAATAAAAATAAGTGCTACAATTGAGTTGAGAGTTAAGAGAATTCCTTCCTTTCTGGTTCCTTCTTGCAGAAACAAAGGGTCATCCTGTCTAGAAAAAGAACCGTTGTGTTATCAAAAGGCGAAGAATCCAAGTGCCAAAGAGGCCACCTCTGAAGGGCATTTTTCGTCCTTGAGCCTCAGCCAGGAGGTGGAACAGGAGGAAGACCAGGATGGGTAAGAGCTGGGGCTGTCCCATTTCGTAATACATAAGGCGGCAATCACTGACACCAAAACCTGAGCACCTGGGAACTCTCTCTGTATGGCAGGCTTCCAAGAAGAGAGGAGGCAGTTGGCGATAGGTTAGAAGCAGCTGAGGGGCAGGTGCCCTTTATTCAGAGGGAACAGAGAGAGGTGCTCGGGCCCCCTGGTGGAGCCACGTGATGGGAGTGCCCCTGGTGGGGGGCGGGGCATGCTGTCCAGGATTTCCCCAGCTCTTCTCTTGTTCCGCCATCTCCACCCTGTCTCTACCATTTAACACTTGGTATAGCCAAGCCAGGCCCCACATTTTGTTCCCTTTAAGGCAGTCAAGTTAGGTAGAACATTTTCAAAAGGACCAATACTAAATGAAAGTAGTAAAATTTAACAAGTGAAAGCCCCATATGGAGAGATTGCCAGCAGCAGAGAGGAGCACCTGCACTTCCCTCACTCGGCACCTTCTGACTCCTGATTGCATTAGGGCTGAGCGAGGGCTTGTTCTCTGTGGACCCTGGATTAGGCCCTGTGACTAGTGGAAAGAATCCGGGAGAAAACTCAGGAATAAGATTGGAAAAAGTGAGATTGAGACCAAAATTACTAGAAAGCCTTGGAAGTAAAGGAGGAAAATCAAACTGGAGAACCAGAAAACTCCCAGACCAGTTAATTAAAACCTCGAGTAACCAGGAGATCCAGAGTTTCCTAAATGAATGGGAATTTCTTGCATTTGAAGAGCTGAGAAGAATAATCATGAATTATTCAGGGGCATAAAGAAGAGCTGGCACCGATGTCTCCAGCTGACAAGTTTGCAGGGCTTATACTGGACTCCTAATGAGGCCAACTCAAGGTCAAGGAGCAACCCTGGCCCTATCCTTACAAAGAGGCCCTACACAGCTTTCTGGGATACAGATAAAAGGATGATGCCTTTTCAGGTCCTCTCTGTGCAGACGTGATCATCCCCCCAACTCTTATCAGCCCCTGTCTGCTCTGAGGCTCTGCTATTGGTCCCCAATGTGATCTCCAAGAAGGATTCTCGGGTGTCAGACAAGAGCCCTCCACAGTAAGCTCTGTGCCTATTGTCTGCCGTTGTCTGTGCAGCCCCCAGCCCCTAGCAGCAGCCATCAACCTCTTCTGACCCTGATCTAGATTCTGAACCTAAAGACATTTAGAACCTGGATTCTTGGTTCTGTCTGAATGACCATGCAAGTGGACAACTGTATACCCTGGTGCATGACTCCTTCCTCTGCCAGCCCAACACAATGAAAATAAAATGTGCAGTAAATGAAGAAAAAAAGCCCCAACATTTAAAATGTAAAGTTTATAGAAATATAGGTATTGGGCCAGGTGCCATGGCTTGTGCCTGTAATCCCAGAACTTTGGGAGGCTGAGGCAGGCGAATCACCTGAGGTCAAGACCAGCCTGACCAACATGGAGAAACCCCATCTCTACCAAAAATACAAAGTTAGCCTGGTGTGGTGGCACATGCCTGTAACCTCAGCTACTTGGGAGGCTGAGGCAGGAGAATCACTTGAACCCGGGAAGCAGAGGTTGCGGTGAGCCAAGATCGCACCATTGCACCTCAGTCTGGGCAACAAGAGCAAAACTCTGTATCAAAAAAAAAAAAAAAAAAAAGAAAGAAAGAAAGAAAGAAAGAAAAAAGAAATGTAGGTGTTTACAGAGCACAGATTTCTCATCCTAAGGTAATGATAGTTAAACTTGGTGGCCATTTGACTGAACTAGCCCAGCCTACCCTTCCTGGGTCTATGTGGATCTCCCTCCAGTTCTCCCATCCAGAGTCAGCCTTTTAGGCGTGTATTCCAGAGTCACAGCCTTCCTCCCAACTCCCAGTTAGAAAACAGCATGTGAATGTCCTGTCTTCTGAGAATCCTTCAATCTTGCCATCTTCCTTTCTGACTGTCTCTCCATTTTCCCACTCCTATCTCTAAAGGATAAGGGCGCTACTTTTTTACCCATGAAAATGTATTAACCTTTTCTTTTGTGTTTTTAGCTCCATTTACTGCCATGTTTTGGTATCCCCCCATGTGCCTATTTGCTTGCTTTCTCAGAATTTTACCACGCACCAACTTTAAGCCAGGCAGTGTTTGAGGGGCTGGAGACACGTTGGGAAACAAAACGGAGATGGCTCCAATTTCCTGGAGCTTACATTTTGACCAGGAAATAGACCATAGTCAACCACATAATCACATAACATAGCGTGAGTTAGTAATAAGTGCACTGAGGAAAACAGAGCAGGCAGAGGGGGTGAGGACGGATGAGGGGCACTGTTTTAGATGGAGAAGTCAGAGGAGACTTCCCCGCTGAGATGATGTTTGTGCAGCAGCCTGAGGCTCCCAGGGAGTGAGACATGCAGAGACCTGGGGGAAGAGTGTTGTGCAAATGGATGGGCCCAGGCAAAAACCTGAGATGGGAGTGAGGCTGGTGTGTTCGGGAAACAGCAAGAAAAAGTAGGAGGCTGAAGATGGTGAGTGCCGAGACAGGGTGGGAGGTGAGGCTAGAGCAGAGGCAGAAGCCAGGCGGGTGGGGGTTACAGGTCTGGAGAGGGAGTTAGAATAAAATCCAAAGTGTAAGGGGAAGCCAGGTGGAGGTTTGGGGTAGGGGAGAAATAATATCTAATCTACATTGTACAAAGAGGAACATGGCTGCTGCACAGACACTGCGGATGCTGGAGCTGAGGCAGGGCCGTCAGGCAGTGAGGGTTCCAGGCCAGGTGACAGCAAGGGCTCCAGACTCCAGCGCAGGTGGAGAGGAGCTGGCAGAGCTCGTTCATCAGTGTGGAAGTGGGTGAATGCGAGAAATCAGTGCGGGAGGGCCAGGATGGATTGTGGTCCTAGTCACTGACATAGGGAGGTCTGGGAGGAAAGCAGGTTTGCAGGGAGAGAAGTGCAGAAGTGAAGAATAATCGTGTTTGGGGCTGATTCCATTGCAACCATTACAACACAGGAGGAGGATTCATAGGGTGTGATTTTCCAGCAACTGAACTCTTCCCCTCACTGTCCATTTAAGCCTGTTCTGTTGGGGTTAGTTCTTCCCCTGCCCTGGGTATTCTCAGATAATAAAAAGCCTCTGGTTATGAAGACAGTCTGTTCAGTAACATGGTCAGGCTGATATAATGACCAACGCTTCAATCTTCATTTAAGGTCCCCTTCCTCCGGGTTGGGGCTACTGAGGCTGGAGCTACAAGAAAGAAAAGGGAGGTAAATGTCTTCTCTTTTCCCTTGTTACTGTCCTATTCCTCACCCCTGTTTCTTGCCACTGTGATTTCTGATCTCTAATTTAGAGTTCACAGTGGGAGGGAGGAAAGAGAAGAAATGGATGGGCAGGAAAGTTCTTACCTATTAATTTTATGTTCATCTGTTTTAGTGTAAGGCAGTCTCTGGGATTGGCAGGGGTTTGAAGCTAATGGTTTCTCTCATGGGGCACTTCCAAGTGATCTTCAGAGAAAATTCCTATTGCTCAGAATTTCTCACTGGATGATTTCTTTTCCAGCTGTTTGCTTAGGACTGTCTCTGGCTCTAAGCATCTGATGGAACTGCCACTACTTCATTCTTAGGAACATAGCCTCTATCACCTCAAGAGATACTGAGACTAAAATTAGATCAATTTCAGTATCTTTGTATATGCCCATCCCATACCCAAGAGGAGATACGCAGTAGGCAGGTGGATGTACAGGTCTGGAATTCATGGGAGACTGGGGGTGGAGATAGGTGTTTGAGGGTCATCCTCGAATAAATGCTGCTTGAAATCATGTGATCACCTGGGGGTGTTAATGAGAATAGGGCCGAAGGCTAGTCCTGTGGAATGCCAAGATTTAGAGGTTGGGGCAAGGAGGCAGAGCTGGTGAAGGAACATGCAGGGAGTGAGAGGCTGGTACAGAAGGAAGAAAAGTAGAAGTGTGTGCTGCTGCAGAGGCCCAGTAGAAGAGGGATTTCAGAAAAGAGGGCACTCTCAGCCACGTGGCAATGCTGCTGAGAGGGAGGTAAAATGATGACTGGGGAGATGTATGCATAACCACTGATTTTCATCAGAGAGGTTAAGTGGAGCAGCTGGAAGGAAAGCTTGATTAGAGTGGGTTCAGGAGTGATGGGGTGAGGCTGTGGAGACAGAATCCAGGTGTCCCCAAACTACAGCCTGCAGGCCGCATGTGGCCCCCTGAGGCCATTTATCTGGCCACCCTGCCGCCCTTCAGGAAGGGACACCTCTTTCATTGGTGGTCAGTGAGAGGAGCACAGTATGTGGTGGCCCTCCAACGGTCTGAGGGACAGTGAACTGGCTCCCTGTGTAAAAAGTTTGGGGACGCCTGGAATAAGCAATGCTTTTGTGGGGTTTTGCTATAAAGTGTCTGGAGAGGGTAAGGCAGGAGAACATTTTTATCAGCGATATGGATATTATAACATGTATGTTTCCTGATGGGAATGCTCCTGTAGAGAGGGAGATCTGATGATGCTGGAGAGAGAGGGGCATAATAGAAGGGCAGAATCCTTCCGCAGGTGAGGAGGCAGCACCCTGGACTCAGGTGGACAGGACACTATCCATCGTATGAAGAGGGAAGGCTCGTACATGGATGTACATCAAACTGGCTCAGTGGATTTTGCAAAGGAAGATATTTCCTTCTGTTTACTAATTTTCTCAATGAAGTGAGATCATCAGCTGTTAGTGAGACACAGAATAGAGATTTAGAGGTTGAAGAGAAAAGGGAAGAAAGGAACCTACTATTTTCTAAATCACAACAATCCTAGTGGAAATTAGTACTCCAAACATGTTGCCATCTGAAAGCTGGGACCACAGGGGTTCCCTCAAATCATATCACACATCAGTGATCCACTCCATCTATTTGGCCATATCCCTTAATCTCTAAGTGCTTCTGAATACAAACAGTGCAAGGAAAGGCTGAGGCAAGAGGCTTGGGGGACACCCTGCCTGTGAAATGAGTCAGCTGGCTCTGGAAGGACAGGCTTCCAGGGGGATCAGCTTAGCTTAGCTGGGGAACTCTTTCTGCTCTTGCAAGCCCCTCATCCCCATACCACACTCAACTCTTCCCTTTTGTCATCTTCAAAAGGTTTTAGCAACCAAGGAGCACACATCCTGATCCTTGATTGGTGAAAGGATACACAAAATAAGGCTGCTTCAGAGGAAGTTGTTTGCTTGCGGGAATCAGGGTGAAGGCCAAGGAAGGCACTCAAGAATTGTGTCTCTAAAAAAAACCATCTGCAACAAACTTCAATTATTAAGTTCAGTGTCTGTGATAATTAAGAAATGGCAATACCATGTATTTTCCCCAGAAGTTAAGAAATATTGCCGAATGAACCAATAAAATTAATTATAGCTACCTTACTAAGTGTCCATCTTCATTTATTTGGTTTGTTCCTAAACTAAGGTATGCTCCCTTTGGTCATGCACCCTTCATGGCCACATCCACATATCCTTCCTGGGGTTTTCTAACATTCTTTATAGAAAATTTAAAAATTCACTTGGGGTTGGCCAGGTGAGGTGGCTCACGCCTGTAATCCCAGCACTTTGGGGAGGACGAGGCAGGTGGATCAGTCGAGTTCAGGAGTTTGAGACAAACCTGGCCAACGTGGCAAAACCCTGTTTCTACTAAAAAATAGAAAAATTAGCCAGGTGTGATGGTGCATACCTGTAATCCCAGCTACTTGGGAGGCTGAGGCATGAGAATTGCTTGAACCCGGGAGGTGGAGGCTGTAGTGAGCTGAGATTGCACCACTGCACTCCAGCCTGGGTGGCAGAGCAAGACTTCATCTCAAAAACAAAAAAAAAAGCATTTGGGGTATAAAGAGACTCACTTGCTGATTCTGATTCTAAACATTGCCCTCTGGCTTATGTTGAGTTTGAATCGTGGTCACAGGAAGACATGGTAGGACACAGAGCACAGGAGAGTGGAATTCTGTTTTCTTTAGGCAAAGGGACACCATGGTAACATTCTTAAGAGGACTTGTGGGAGTCTGACTTCTTCAGTTCTGTCTGTTCCCCAAGATCTCCCTCTTTCCTAGTCAATGCCCTAGATTTTGTATAAAAGACTGGATGCAATGTTAATCCAACTGGAGTTGCAATTCAGCAACCAACAGGATCAATTTATGACTTGAGGGCCACAGACAGAGTAAGATTTATTAAAAATGGTGGCCCTATATTTTAATGCCTTGTACATTCTGACATCCGAGCTTTATATTGTCTTGAATTATCCATTTTTCTCTTATTTCATATTTCTCATCCTCCTTAAATTCTTCTACCATGACAGTTATCCAGTCTCCCAATGTCTCACCCCCAATCAACATATGGTTCTAAGTGAAACTAGATTTTTTTTTTTTTTTTGAAATGGGCTCGTTCTGTTGCCCAGGGTGGAGTGTAGTGGCATGATCACAGCTCACTGCAGCCTGGACCTCCCAGGCTCAGGCAATTCTCTGCCGTTCAGCCTCCTGAGCAGCTAGGACTATAGGTGCACACCATCGTGCCTAGTTAATTTTTGTAGAGATAGGATTTCACCATGTTGCCCAGGCTGATCTCAAACTCCTGGGCTCAAGTGGTCCACCTGCCTCAGCCTCCCAAATGCTAGGATTACAAGCGTGAGCCATTGCACCTGGCTGAAAACTAGATTAAAAACTTTATACTATGAACAATTTCAGAGAAGTATAGAAAAATAGTAATAATTATATAATGAATCCTTACTTATCTGACATCCAGCTTCAATACTGATTACCTCATGGCCAGTCTTGCTTTGTGTATATGCATATCTGCTTCTTGACCCTAACTGGATGACTTTGAAGCAAATCCCAGATATTGTATCACAAATATAGTTGCCCATTCCACATGATGAAGAGTAGATGCCTTTCCTTTCCTTGCATTTTGAGATGAATACCAATTCCAAATACCTCACATTTCCTCTGAAGCCTTGTACTATCTCTATATTTAAGATCCTTTGTGTTGTAAGTAACAAGCTAACCAGAGCTAACATAAGCACAAATGGAATCCATCGGTCCCTGGTGGTCTAGTGGTTGGGATTGAAAAAAAAAAAAAAAAAAAAAAAAAAGAATCCATTGGAAGAGTGCTAAAGCATCTTACAGAACCCTGAGAAAAAACTGAATTCCACAGGAAGGGCAGGAACCTTGATAGCACTGCCCCCTGAGCAGCGTACATCTCAGACCCTTCAGGGCTGCTGTCATGAACGTGATTCACACCTTTCCGAGTGTCCGTTTTGGTTAGAAGTCTAATCCTAGAAGAAAGCTAGGAGAATCTGATCGTAAAGTTGGGTCAGCTGTGTATTCCTTGATCAATTAGCCACAGCCAAGAACAGGGTCATGTAGGGAGGCGCTGCCATCGAGTCCACCTCTGGCTGGGCGTGGTGGCTCACCCATGTAATCCGAGCACTTTGGGAGGCTGAGGCGGGTGGATCACCTGAGGTTAGGAGTTCAAGACCAGCCTGGCCAACATGGGAAAACCCCATCTCTACTGAAAATACAAAAATTTTAGCCAGGTGTTGTGGTGGGTGCCTATAATCCCAGCCACTCTGGAGGCTGGGGCAGGAGAATCACTTGAACCTGGGAGGTGGAGGTTGCAGTGAGCTGACACCACTGCACGCCAGCCTGGGCAATAGAGTGAGATTCCATTAAAAAAAAAAAAAAAGAGTCTACCTCTGTGAGTCAGGGATTTGCCAGAGAGATGGGACATGCAGGCATCACTAATCCACCACGTGGAGCAAGGAGGGCAGGAATCACTGAAGAAAGCTGAGCCTGAAAAGCCAGGCAGGAATCTTAGTCATGGTAAGGGGTCTGGAATTTATGGGGAGACCCTGAAGGATTTTATAATACTCTAGTTCTGGCATTTTTTCCCTTTTATATTACCTCATCAGTTAAAACAGACTTCTAGAAATCACATCAGCATTACAGGGATATTGTTACTGCACCTTGACTTTATCTAGAAGGAGAAAAGTTTTGGTAAATCAGTTCTGTTCCATGAATCAGTCAGTCATTAATGCCTTTTCCATAGCCATTCCTCTGTTCAGGTAAGTTTAGAAATTTCCAAAGTTTTCTTTATGAAAGGCAGCTGAAATCTATTTCACGCTTTAAAAATCCAGGGCTGGGCACCGTGGCTCACGCCTATAATCCCAGCACTTTGGGAGGCCAAGGCGGATGGATCATGAGGTCAAGAGACAGAGACCAGCCTGGCCAAGATGAAGACACCCCGTCTCTACTAAAAATACAAAAATTAGCTGGGCGTGGTGGCATGCACCTGTACTTCGAGCTACTTAGAAGGCTGAAGCAGGAGAACTGCTTGAACCCAGGAGGTGGAGGTTGCAGTGAGCCAAGATCATGCCACTGCACACCAGCCTGGTGACAGAGCGAGACTCCATCCCAAAATACCCAAAACAACTAGGTGCAAGTTTGTTCTTAGGGTTAAGGTTAATATGTACACTTCACAAACACTGGGATTTTTGTTTTCTGAGACAAGGTGTTCTCTCTCCCAGCTGGAGTGCAGTAATGCAAGCACAGCTCACTTCAGCCTCAACCTCCTGGGCTCAAGTGATCCTCCTGCCTCAGCTGCCTGAGTAGCTGGGACTACAGGTGCATGCCACCATGCCCAGCAAATTTTTAAACTTTTTGTAGAGACTAGGTCCCATTGTGTTGCCAAGGCTGGTCTTGAACACCTGACCTCAAGCGATCCTCCCATCTTGGCCTCGAAAACTGCTGGGATTAACACGCATGAGCCACCATGACTGGCATAGGCTTTTTTATTTAAAGAGACTTTTTGGATAGAAATGCTTTTCTCTGTTACAGTTATAAATGACCAGAAATACTTAGCCAGACCAAAATGGCAACCAGGGGCCTACTGCAAAGCTTCAAAAGGTTTGATGCTCTCTTGGTAGACGAGTGTTCAGTGTTTTAAATGTTTTTTTTAATATGTTGACATTGAAATTTCATTTCGTGTAGATGTCGGGATTATGTCTCATTCATTTATTTATTCATCATTCACTTAGTAAGTATTTAAGTGCCTATTTTTACCAGATGCTCTGCTAGCTTCTGGGGATATAAAGATGAGTAGACATAGGCCCTCTGCCCTAAAGTTAGTGGGAGAAACAGATAGTAAACCAAAGATTTTAATACTGTGTGATTAACTGACTTAGTTGTAGTATATAGAAAGAGACTCAGGGCCTGCAACAAGAGCCTGGGTGAAGACTCAGTGAAGCACTACCTATTGAAAGGAGAATCTTTAAGTTATTTCCACCATGTAAAAAAGACATTGCCAGGGAACATCAAGTAAACAAACAAATGCTCAGATAAACTTTTAGATCATATGAGATTGAAATAATTTGATTCAGTAAATCAGGGAAACTTTTGTTTTCAAATTAAGTAGGGAAACAGCTAGGTAGAAATTATAAATCCTATTTTGAATCGCCTTTTGCTTATACTTAATGTAGTTTAAGCCATCAGTGTATTACACCTTTCTGCGTGGTCCACTCAACAGCAATTTTCTGTTTGCCTGCTATTTGGGCCAGTCATGGATGGTCCCATGTTATGAGAAACATGTAAAGGTGAGATAGATTCAGCTCCTTTTCTTGAGAAGATTATTCCATATAAAGAACTAATTTGCTGAATGGGCCCGCAGTTAGCCTGAATAGAATCTCTAAATCATGGTCTACACAGCAGTTATAAGGAACTCTGGCCCCTCAAGTGTCAATGAAGGCCAACTGGGGTACCGGGATTCCTATCTCCACCTGGCTGTAATGTTGTGGTAACCTCATTCACCATGTTAGATTGGTGTTGGATAAAGCCAGCTAAAACAGAAAGCTTAAGTAAGGTTCAGAATCTCATAATATAAACTGAAAATATTCAGACTTCAATAAAAGATAATCATATCAGGAACCAGGAAGATCTTGAATTGAATGAAAAAGACAATCAGTAGAGACCAACACTGAGATGACAAAGATGTTAGAATAAGCCCACAAAGAGTTTTAAAGTTGCTATAAGAAAAATGTTTCAATGAGCAAATATGAATACACTTGAAGCAAGTGAAAAATTAACCCTGAGCAAACAGGAGATACAAAAAAGAACCAAACGAAAATTGTAGACCTGAAAATTACAATAACTAAAATAAAAAGCTCAGCAGATAAGCTCAACGGTAGAATGGAGTAGATGGAGGAAATAATCAATGAGCTGGAAGATAGAACAATAGAAATGACCCAATCTGAAAAAAATGAGAAAATAGACTGAGGGCAGGAGGCGGGGGAGAAGAACAGAAGCTTACAGGCTGTAATAATATTCATGTCATCAGAATCCCTGAAGGACGAGAGAAACAGGCAGGACTTTAAAAAAAAAAAAAAAGCCTGAAAAAACATTGGCTGAACACAGAGTAATCCTTGTAGTGGTGTTAATATCCTGTATCTTGATGGCAGCAATGTCAATCTTGGTTGTGATAATGTACCTTAAACTATTAACGGTAATTCCTAGATGACACTAAATACGTAGTGTTTCGTATTTTCCTGATGGGCCCACATGGTTTGAAGTCGGTTTCGTCACATCAGAATCCAAACGAGGTCCACCTGCGGCACCTTCCCCCTTCAGCGGGAGCCTGTACGACGCCAGACGCGTAGCTAAAAACCATTCCTCTCTGACGTTGTCGCCCTCAATCTTACAGGTAAATGGTAAATTCTCTTTGCTATTCATGCACCTGCCTCGATCAAAGTCCAGAATGGCGGCGGGGGCCTTGGCGGTTGAAGGCCCGTCTGCCCGCCGGGGCCGCGAGGGGAGGGCCCCCCGAGACAGCGGTGGAGGGAGGGCCCCCCGAGACAGCGGTGGAGGGAGGGCCCCCCGAGACAGCGGTGGAGGGAGGGCCCCCCGAGACAGCGGTGGAGGGAGGGCCCCCCGAGACAGCGGTGGAGGGAGGGCGAGGGCCGGGCTCTGGGCTTCACCACCGCGTTTCCGTTTGCTGTGAACTCAAATGGCGCCTTCCCTTTCCCCCGACGTCCGCGTCGCGGTCCAGCTGGCTTCGGGGCCGCAACGCGGGGCCTATGCGGCGCATGCGCTCCCGACGCGCGGGCCCAGGGGCTCCTTCCTTCACAGCAGCTCCGGGACGCGGCCGCTAGGGAGCCGCACCCAGACGGGGCCTGTGTGGCGCATGCGCCCCAGACGCGCGGGCCCAGAGGCTCCTTCCTTCGCAGCAGCTCCAGGACGCGGCCGCTAGGGAGCCGCACCCGGACGGGGCCGCGGGGTCTGCGGCGACCCCCGGAGCTGGCCTGAGGTGGGGCCGGGGGAGGCCTCCGGGCCGGGAGCCGTGGCGCCCAGGGAGGCCCGGGGACTACACGGGTGCGGGTAGCCGGCCTTGTTGAAGTGCTCGGGGCGCCGAGGATCCCGGTTTGTTGGGTGACGGCCCAGCTAGAAAGGGGCCGAGCGGGATTCGAACCCTCCCGAGCCCCCAGGCCTGGTTCTCAACGGTAACTGGCTTCCCCAGCCTCAGTTTACCTTTTCTCCCCTCAGGGATTCTGTCCATGGCTGCCACCAAAACTTCGAGTTATGATGAACATTTCAGGCCAGAAAAATTAAGAGAATGGCCAGAGCCTGAGTCTGTTTCTTTAATGGAGGTGAACTAACGTGGCGTTTTGAGACGTGGTTTTGGCGGTGGGACCCCTCGAGTTTGGGAACCGGTTGATCTTAATCGCGCTTCTGTTCTCAGGACTGGGACGGTGCCTGGAGTTAAAGGGAAATGTTCCGGGCTCAGATTGGGCCGAGAGGGTGGCCAAGTGTGTTCCCAAGTGCCAGCCTAGGGGCCGGTGCATCAACTGGGCGGGCGGGTGGTTGAAGGCAGCAACCCCGGCTCCCCTGCAGGAGAAGCCACGTCTGGGCTTGCCAGTCAATTCCGCATACTTCGGGATCTGGCAGTGATTTTCTCATAAAGTTTCATTATTTTGTATCATTCTGTGATTTACCTCACTGTGAAAAACTCTTGGAAGTATCCTTAATTTTTCCCCTTTTGCCCTAGTGGCGGTCAGAGTAGTGAGACGCTTAATTTTTGTGTGTGCACAGAAGGCCGTGGATTTCGGAAGTGCTGCCGCAAATCATGACCTTTTCCTTATATTTTCTGGCAAAATCACAAAGAAGAGCCATCAAAGACAAAAACTGTTTAATTTCTTTAAACAAACAAAAAAAAAGATGATTTGAGAATCTGACTTGAGAGTGTACATAACATTTGCTAACAGTCTTACTAGGATGTTCTTTAAAAAGTTGACTTCCCAAGATGCTTGTCAACATGTTTCTACTTCTCCAAATAACTGATTGATTGTAAATGTATATTGTAGTGTCAGGGTACATGTTTAATTGTTTTGCATACTTTTTTAGTTGCCATCTTTTTAATTAAAATTATTTTAGAGATAGCTTCTTGCTGTTGTCCAGGCTGGAGTGCAGTGACCCAGTCATAGCTCACTGTAACCTCAAACTCCTGGGCTCAAGGAATCCTGCCTTGACCTTCAAAGCACTTAAGATTACAGGCATGAGCGCATGAGCTACCCTGCCTGGACTGTCATCTTAAAATAAGTCTGAGACGGCTTTAAAGCAAGATCCTGTTTATGTTACAAAGATAGCTTTATTTCAGAGAAGACCTGGGTAGCTGTTGGAATGTCATTTTTAGATCTCATGTGAAGCTATTAAATATATTGGTAAAAAGAACAACTTTTCCTTTTTGAGATTTCTCTTAGTCACAGATTTGATATTTGAGTTTGGGGTTTAGTTTGTTTTGATACATTCAGTGTGACAACAGAAAGAATCAGGTTGAATAACAGTTCTAAGAACCTGTATCATTTTTCATCAGCAATAATTTTTGTAATAGTATTATCTCTTCCAAATACTGGATTTTTCTTGCCTTTTCATTTGTTCATACTTAGTCCTATAAGAATAAAAACTAGAGATCAGTTCATAATGATCCAATTGAAAAAGCCCTAAAGTGGGGATTAAAATGCATCAGCTTTACCCACACTCATAATGGAAACAGCAGGTCCCTAGATGTCGACGGTATTGGTTGGAGGCCATGAGCTCCCACTAATTAGCTCTGAGACTGGACCAGTTGAACTAAATCAAACTTTCTGTGGTTTTTGACTTATGAAGAGATCTAGCAAAAGGCAGGAGACTTCAAGGGCCCTTCAAAACACACCTACTGGCTGGGTACAGTGGCTCATGCCTATAATCTCAACACTTTGGGAGGCCTAGGTGGGTGGATCACTTGAGGTCAGGAGTTCGACAGCAGCCTGGCCAACATGGTGAAACCCCGTGTCTACTAAAAGTACAAAAATTAGCCAGGTGTGATGTCACATGCCTGTAATTCCAGCTACTTGGGAGGCTGGAGAATCACTTGAACCCTGGGGGTGGGGAGATTCCAGTGAGTTGAGATCTTCCCACTGCTCTCCAGCCTGGGTGACAGAGCCAGACTTTGCCTCAAGAAACAAACAAAAAACACCTACTGAATGCCTGAAAAGAGGATTCACTTTATAGAGGATGCTTTTAATAAGCTGCTTAGTGCTTTAAAACATAATTTAATGATAAACTATCAGGGATTTGTTTTAAAATAGTGGGGGGGGGGCGGTGCTGAAAATGAGTAGGGATTTACTGAATGAAACATGATTGACTCTGAGTTAAGCACTCTTGAGCCTGGTTGATGGGTTCATGGAGAATGGGTTTAGAAATTTTCAATATTTTTATGTTACAGAATAAGGCTCAAGATTTATACCAAAACTATTGAGTAAAGTACACTGAGTAGTTTGTCATTATAGTTTGTTTCTTCAGGATTTACATCCTAATGTTCAATTCTGTAATTTTAGGTATTAGCTAGAGAAGACATTGATGAAGCAGTACATGCAATATTATTTAGAGAAAATTCTGTTGTGAAGGTAAGAGTTGGCTCCACACTGCATTCTAAGAGTGTTGTAGGGGAGCAAGAATGTGCAGAACAACATGGCCAAGAGTTTATGTTACTGTGATCCAAGAGACTCATTTTGCAGGGAGAATGAGGATCCTCGAATTGTTTGTACTACATGGATCTGAGGTTTTTCCCCCTTCTTGCAGAATCACTAAGAGGTCCCTAATCCCACTTGGATCTGTCCTGAAGGGATCTGAGAAATTGTTCTGATTGCTCCTTCTCTTCGTCCTGGGACTGAATAGAAATTCCTTCCTACCCACACTTGCTTCTTTATGTTTCCACATTGCAGTGGGCATATATAAAACTACTAGAAACAAATTAAGCTTTTAAGGGTTATGACCAATCAATAACTGATAGTCACTGTGAAATTAGCTTAAGAGGTATTTAATTTCAACGAGAGAGACAGAGTTATAATAATACTTTGGGAGGCTGAAGCAAGAGCATTGCTTGAAACCAGGAGTTTGAGAGTTTGAGACCAGCCTGGGCAACATAGTGAGGCCCTGTCACTACAGAAAATTTGACAAGCCAGGCATGGTGGCACACATCTGTAATCCCAGCTACTCAGGAGGCTGAGAGGCAAGAGGATGGCTTGAGCCCAGGAGGTTGAGGCTGTAGTGAACTGTGATCATACCACAATACTGCAGCCTGGGTGACAGAGTGAGACCCTGTCTTTTAAATGAAAAAAGAAAAAAACTTTGACATTTGAATTGTAATTTACAATTATAAAGAAAGTGCACATAAATTCCCATGTAAGCATCCAGAGAGGTAGGTGGGATTACCTGTCTTTTACAGGCCAGAGAGAGGTATCAAAGAATGTCTAGTGCTCTTTTACTCTACCAATTTTGTAACAGACTTTCCTGATGGTGAAGGCTAGACACAGAATGGGTGATCAGGGAATTTTTGGAAATCCTGAAAAAGAAACAAGAGTTTAATGAGTTAGCAGTAGCTTAATCTGATTCATGAGTTGGATGTGGTTTAATCTGAAGGTACAGTTGTGGTTTAGAACTTTATATGAGTTCTTCTGCTCTGTGTTCTCAGCTTCTCTTCCTGCACTTGATTCTGTGGTTCAGTTATTTTCTACTGGGACTTTGCAATCTGAATGTGGCTGGGAGCTTAGCAGTGGGATCAAGTGGTTTTTTCCTCCTTACTCAAATGATGATAAGTGAAACAGTTGTTTATAATTTATTTTCCTTGTTTGTATCACTTCACTAGAGATTGAATACATATTTTCAGCATCTGGATACTTCTAAGGAAAGAAGAAAAGAGATGTTGCATAAAAAATGGGTTGAAAATGTTGCAGAGCCTCTTCAGCAGAGAATTATGGAAAAAGTAATTTCATATAAAGGGCTGGAGAAAATGAAACAAAAGAATGTTGAATATTATTTGCAGCACAGACATAAAATGGTACTGAGTTTTGTTTTTGTTTTTTTTTTTCAAATTATGCTTTATTTGAAGCATTGGTCCAACAGTTTCACTGGTTATACAAGTAATCTGCAGCTTAGTTTTGTATTTAAGATAAATTCATTGAGTTGTAATACACGTACTGCGTTCTTAAGCCTTAGGTTGGAGGGGATAGAATTGTTGATTTGGAACTAGATTTATCAGGAATTAGTTTATGTAGACATTAATGGAGTTACTTACTGTGGCTTAAACCATAAAGGCATTTATAATTTACTTTACAAGAAATTGAGAGGTACGTGGTTTCATAGTGGGTTCTGACAGCATAACAATGTAAGGTTTTTTCTATTCTATTCTATTCTATTCTGCTATCCTTAGTATTTTCAGTTTATCCTCATTATTCTCACATTTGCCTCATGGTTGCTTACAGCTCCAGACATCGGGTCTTCATTCAAGGCAGGAAGAAGGGGTAAGAAATGGTGCCAGGGGCTTCTTCTTTTACTCTGCTCCTTTGCAGGAAGCAGAAAGAGTCCCCAGAGGCCCCTAGCCGACTTTCCCTTAAGTCTCATTGGTCAGGACTGAGTCATGAGGCAAGTCCTAGCCATAAGCAGGCCCTGCAAAGCCACTGTGGCATTCTTCTCTCTCTAGTAGGAAGTGGACAAAGGAGAATGGTATTGTGTGACTAAGTTAGCCAACCAGTAGGTATTAGGACTAACAGTTTCTGTACTTTGTTCTACAGTTTGGCTTTGCAAAACAAATTTGGTTTTTTAATTTGAAGATTCTTTTGATTTTGAGGTCAGGACTCTCAGAATTTAGGTCTGTCTATTTGTAGTACCAAATATAAATCTGTTGGCTTTAAGTGTGTACTACTGGATCTTTTTTCTTTCCCCCCACATACATAGTAGATAACTAGAGTAGTGGCTGAATGCAGTGGGTCATCTCTGTAATCTCAGCACTTTTGGGAAGTTGAGGTGGATGGATTGCTTGAGTCCAGGAGTTCGAGACCAGCCTGGGCAACATGGCAAAACCCCCTCTGCACAAAAAAAAAAGCTGGGTGTGGTATTGTGCACTTGTAGTTCCAGCTACTTGGGAGGTTGAGGTGGGATGATCACTCGAGCCTGGGAGGCAGAGGTTGCAGTGAGCCATGATAGCGTCACTGCACTCCAGCCTGAGTGATAGAGTGAGACCCTAGAGTAGTTTAACTGGAATATTAGAACATTTAAGTATATTTACTGAGCATAATTTCTGAATATTTACCTTAAATCCTTTTTCCTACACACTCGAAGGGGCAGAGCTCAAAACTGAATTCAGATCTCTAAAGTGCAAAGTCTTATATTTGTGTCCAGAAATGTGATTCCACAAGTATAGGAGGGGGAGGATCTTAGAAATGGCATGTGCTGAAGTCCAAGTGATTTTAAATGTCAGTAAAGTCATTGTGAATCAACCATATGAGCTGAGTTTCAAGAAAACATACAGCTCTCAGGCCGTATTAAGAGGCTGTGCTTAGAGTGGGAAGCATCAGAGTCTTGGCCCATCCTGTCCTTATCCTGTCGTTCCTGATGTCACACTGTTGAAGGGACACTCATCAGTTGCAGAACCCTTAGAAAAGAGTTGAGTCTTGACGCCACTTTATAGGAAAGAAAACTGGAAAGAAGTGGGGTATTTGGCCCAAGGAAAAGAGGGTACGAGGGGGAATGAAACTTTTAAGTATTTTAAAGGCAGACATTAGCTGATGGATTCGATGTACAGAACTAGTATCTGCAACTGCAGTTACTAGGCAGACTTCAGCTCAGCCTAAGGACAGACTTTGTTGAGGTCAAAATTACCGAAAAAAAAAGTACCTGCCTCACGGAGCAGAAAGTTCTCGAAGGCCCATGGATGGCTTCAGACTAAAGCTAGATGATTACTTCTCCCAGAACGTGGTGGAGTCTCATTGCAATCTAAATTTATTTCTGCAGTTTCTTCCAACGCTTTGAAGCTATGCTTTTATATAAAAATGAAATACAGTATTTGGCTTTTATAATGTGAATCTTGTAAAACAGTTTGTGCATAATGATTTTCCCTTAAGTGTATTTTATATCTGAAGGAAATTATATGTGAAGACCATTATGATCCTGAAGTATACAATCCCTTTTTTTTTAATTAAAAAATTTTTTTTGACACACAGTTTCACTCTTGTTGCCCAGGCTGGAGTGCAATGGTGCGATCTTGGCTCACTGCAACTTTCACCTCCCGGTTCAAGCAGTTCTTTCTCAGCCTCTCAAGTAGTTGGGATTATAGGCATATGCCACCATGCCCGGTTAATTTTTTGTATTTTAGTAGAGACATGTTGGTCAGGATGGTTTTGTGCTCCTGTCTTGGCCTCCCAATGTGCTGGGATCACAGCTGTAAGCCACTGTGCCCAGCCTACATTCCCTTTTATATGAAGAAAAAGAAACCAAATTAAGGAAAGGTAGAGCAGGTTTCTTGGGTTTTTTATTCTTAGGAGCTATGGAGTGGGGGAAAACCTAGTCATTTTGGAAGTTTTGTAGTTACTCTCTATTCATTAAAAAAAAAGTACAAAAGCATTTCCTTTGAGTTTTAGAATAGGAACTCAAAGTAATTTAGACTCCTGTAGAATTTAAACTGTGCACAAGGCATGCATACACGTGATCATTTGTTCATTGGTGCGTTCATTTACCTCACATTCATCAAACTTGAAGCACAGGAAGGAGAGAGATGTGGACAGCTTGTGCAGTGAAGTGTGGCCAGTGTGTCACGGAAGTCAGCGCAGGGATTATGGGAGGGATGTCAGCAAAGGCTGTCCAGGAGAGCTAATACTTGAGGTTGTAATGAGTCTTCAGATTTTAAAACTGCCAATACAGGAGTTAAAATTGAGAAATGTAGGTTTCAGTGTTTTGCTCCTATGCGGTACAAGTAGCCACCTAATATGACTATTAATTAAAAAAAATATATGTATGGTTCTGAAGATGGAAGTAGTTTCTTTTGCTTCTCCCAGACAAACAAGCCAGGGCAGCCATATGAAGACTAACATTCTTTTGGTTCTGGATAGGATTTCATCATCTAGGGTGCTGGAGGCAGTAGCTGTTACGCTGTCTGGTTTATTCAGTAATTGTTTACCTAGCACTTCAGGTCCAGCACTGGGATGAGTGCTGTGGGGGAAATGAAGGGGAAAAATCACCCTTCTAAGGCTTATGATCAGGAACAGGGAGAAAAAATACCTCTTTATGTCCCTACCCCTTGACATAAACCCACAGCTCTGGTCACCCCCTGTTCTCACAGGCCCTTATAGACCACTTGTCGGTTTCCTCAGGAGGCATGGGTCCTCCCAGGCTGGGTTAGGAGCAGTGGCCCTGCTCCTGCAGGCTCCTGAGCTGGCGCCTCTCAGGACTAGATTTTCACTGTGGATGACAAGGCTGTTCTAGACTGAGAGATCCTTGAGGACAGGATCTAGCCTGGGTGTGGCACACAGTGGCAACACAGATATTTACTGGCTGATACAGTGGCACAGTAGAATGCTGAACAGAAGTGCGTCTCTTCTATCTGGGCGGTCCGCCCTCCCTCCCTCGGTTTAGTCATTTAAGGCTCTGCGACATCCTCCTCTGAGGCAATACCCTTCCACTGCTGTGGTTGGATTGGTACATTCCTGGGCCTTGGTGTATAGTAATGGCATACTTGAAGGCTTAGTTCAGATTTTATTTATTTAAATTTCAACTTTTAGATTCATGGGTAGATATATAAGTTTTTTACATGCGTATATTGTGTGCTGCTGAGGCTTGGGGTGCGATTGAACCTGTCACCCTGGTAGTAAGCATAGTCCCCAATAGGCAGTTTTTCAACCCTTGCCCCCTTCTGCCCTTCTCGCTCTTGTAGTCCTCAGGGTCTAGCGTTCTCATCCTTATGTAGGACACATTTTAAAAGCTTCATGCAGACTGCACTCTGGTCCTCAAAGAGTCTCATTTTTCTTGTAGGTTGCAGTCCCGCCATTTTTTGATCCTCTGTTTCAAAGACAGCAAGAGGTGGACGAAGAGAAGAGAACTGGTCTTCAGTGTGAGACAGGTGCTTTGTCGCCACTGGACCTCATCTTTTTGAGACCGCTAATTGTCAAGTGATTTCTCACTCCAAGAGCAACGAGAGTTCTTTCAGAGTGTTGATTTTGATTTTTTATCTTCCTATAGGAAAAGACCATTCCATAAAAGAACTTAAAGAAATAGAGAAGGCCAGGCCACGTGCCAGCCCGCTCCGCTTCACTTTCACTTCACACAGTGTAATTCTGAAGGAGCGGCAGAAAGCCTCTGCAAGAGTCAGGAGTAAAACTTGTGGTAAATGCAGGTACAGATGAGTAGAACAAACAAATATTTGTTTAACTTGCAACTTACTTTATTTCCTGCTGAAGGTTTTGTAACTAGTCACACTTTTGTCTTTTAGTAGTTTATAGTTTTACTATTACTACTATTATTATCACCTTTATATTATAAAATATATGTAGAGGACAGAATGAAACATAAACAGCTTAACAAGTCCCCGAGTCAGTTCTGTGGAATCACCAGCCATGTCAAGAAAGGGAACCTGTCCTCTCCTAAGACAGCCTCTTCCCAGAGTTCTCTTCACTTTGTAAGTGTTCACTTCCTTGTTCTCCCTATGGTGTTATCAGCTAACTTCATATCCTTAAATAATCTAGTTTATCTTGACTATTTTTGAATTTCATACAAACAGAGCCTGAAAGCATTTATTCTTTTATGACTGAATCCTTTAAAAAAAATCTTTATTAAGATATAGTTTACAGGTTGGGGGGCAGTGGCTCACACCTTTAGCACTTTGGGAGGCCAAGGCGGGTGGATCACCTGAGGTCAGGAGTGCGAGACCAGCCTGGCCAACATGATAAAACCCTGTCTCTACTAAAAATACAAAAATTAGCTGGGCATTGTGGCAGATGCCTGTTGTTCTAGCTACTCAGGAGACTGAGGCAGGAGAATCACTTGAACTCGAGAGGTGGAGGTTGCAGTGAGTCAAGATCGCACCACTGCATTCCAACCTGGGCGACAGAGTGAGACTCCATAAAAACAACAAAACACAACAAAGATAGATATAGCTTATATACCATAAAATTCATCTGTTGGAGATTTGTACATGTACAGTTCATTGTGTGACTGACTTCCTTTGCTCACCATTATGCTTTTCAGATTCCTTCCTGTTGTTGCATATAGCTCTAGTGTATTAACTTCTGTTTTCTATAGTATTCCATTGTATTTGACTATGCCATCATTTAAGCAATCCACTATTAGTGGATTTGGGCTGTTTCACATTTTGGCTATTATGAACAATCCAGTTTGGTATTTTGGTTCCCACAATCCACATTTCTTAGTATATATACCCAAGAGTAGAATTTGCCGAGTCGTGGGATAACATTAAACTGTTTTGCAAAGAGGCTGTTTCACTTTACACCCCCATCAGCATGGAGGAGAAATTACTGTTGCTTCTCATTCTCCTTCACCCTTGGTGTATAATATTATCATTTGAATAAAGTTGACTGCTATATAATAGCATTTTCCGTATTATCAGTGAAACCAAGTACTTTTCATGTCTGTATCAGCTGTTGGATTTCCTCATTTGAGAAGCATCTGTTCAAGACTTTTGCCTTTTTTTTTTTTTTTTTTTTCCCTCTGGGATGTTTGGTCTGTCTTATTGATTTTCCTTATATATTCTGGCTATAAACCCCTTTTCAGTTATATGTATTGCAAGCATGTTTTCCTATTTTGTGGATTGCGTTTTTATTCTTCCTAATGGTATTTTTAAATGGTCATAATTTTGATATAGTCAAATTTGTTTTTCTTTTCCTTTACAACTAGTGCTTTTTAACATTATTTAAAAATGTCTTTTCCAAAAGCTATATAGCTTTTATAGTTTTGCTTTTCAAATATAGGCTTATGATCCAGTTAGAATTGGTTTTTGTATATGTTTTATGTGGGGCCCAATTTAATTTTTTCCCTCTATTGAAACCCATTTTTCTCAGTACCATTTATTGAAAATACAATAATTTCCCTACTGCTCTGCAGTGTGGCCTTTTATACAAATCCAGTGCTGTTACATAGACCTAATTTCCGGGTTCTCTATTCTAGCTTATTTGTTTACTATAGCTCTTTAATGAGTTTTGATGCTTGATAGAACAAATATACCAATAAATTTTATAATTAGCTCAAGTTTCATGTGGAAACATATGCACATTCAAACAAATCCTCAAACAAAAAAGTAATCACAAAAACTGCAGTTGCTTTTGCACCAACCTAATATTTAGGATTTCGATTGGGATTGCATTGAATCTGTAGATCAATTTGGGGAGAATATACATCTTTACAATTTTGAGTCCTCTAATCCATGAACATGGTACATATTTCTCTCTCCATTAACTTGAGTCTTATTTCATGTAAAGGAGTGGTTCTTAATCAAACTGGTTAAGTAGCTGGCAATGTTTGGAGACATTTCTGGTTGTCAGGGGAGTGGGGTTCCATAAGCATCTAGTGGACAGAGGGCAGGGATGCTGCCAAATATCCTACAACAAAGAATTACTTAGCCCCAAATGTCAGTAAGTACTATGAATGAGAAACCATGTCTAAAGGTCTTGTAGATCTTTGCTTAGATTTATTCCTACTTATTCCTATTTTGTTATACATAATTTTATTTTCTATCTAATTGTAGTTATTGTATAGAAATAAAAATGATTTTGTATATTGAATTTGTATTTGGCAACCTTGCTAAACTTTATTATGAATTCTGACATTTCATCTATAGAGTTTCAGATTTTCTATATACACAATAATATCGTCTTATTTTTTTTTTGAGATGGAATCTCCTTCTGTCAACCCAGGATGGAGTGCAGTGGCATGATCTCAGTTGACTGCAACCTCTGCCTCCCGGGTTCAAGTGATTCTCCTGCCTCAACCTCCTGAGTAGCTGGGATTACAGGTGTGCACCACCAAACCTGGCTAATTTGTGTATTTTTAGTAGAGATGGAGTTTCACCATGTTGGCCAGGCTGGTCTCAAACTCCTGACCTCAGGTGATCCACCCACCTTAGCCTCTTAAAGTACTGGGATTACAGGTCTAAGCCACTGCCCCTGGCCCACAATATTGTCTTCTAATACAGAGAATTTTATTTCTTGTTTTCCATTCCTTATACCTTTTATTTCTTTTTCTTACCTTATAATACCAGTTAAGATTTCTGGCACAAAGTCAAAGTAGTGAAAATCAGCTTTCTTGTATTATTCTCAAACTCAAATGGGAAAGTTTTTGGTCTTTTTTGTGCTTTACATTATTTTTAGATTTCCATTAGCAAATTAAGTTTTCTTAGTTTGCTAGATTTTAAAATATATATTCCTTTTTATGCATTTATTGGTATTATAATTTTTTTCTCCTTTGTTCTGTTAACATGGAAATTTTTATTTTATTTTTTGAGATGGAGTCTTGCTCTGTCACCCAGGCTGGAGTACAATGGCACAAGCTCACTGCAACCTCCACCTCTCAGGTTCAAGTTATTCTCCTGCCTCAGCCTTCTGAGTAGCTGAGATTACAGGTGCACACCACTATACCTGGCTAATTTTTATATTTTTAGTAGAGACGGGGTTTCACATTGGTCAGGCTGGTCTTAAACTCCTGACCTCAAGTGATCCACCTGCCTTGGCTTCCCAGAGTGCTGGGATTACAGCTGTTAGCCTCTGTACCCAGCCTGTGGAAAATTAGACTGACTCGTTTTTAAAATATTTTATTTCAAACATTTCTAAATGCACTGAATGTAGAGAGTGCAACACATTCCTATGAACCTATCACCCAGGTTCAGCAACCATCCACATTTTTCCATACTTGGTCTCTCTCTCTTGCTTTACCCCACTCTCCCTTTTGTGCTCACACTTTTGTTGGAAAATTCAAGGTCTCATGTCCTGTCATTTATAAAGACTCTACTATGTACCTCACAACAAATAAGCAACACAGAAATACAGTTTACAGTTTCAATAAATGTGCATCTGCTATGAAGAATCTCCCAGTTTCTGTTTGCTTTAAAACATCTTTATTTTGCCTTCTTTTTTCAACTTTATAAATCTTATTTCTCATAACAAATTTTATGTTCACAGCAGACTTGAGTGGAAAGTACCTAGAGAGTTCTCATACACCTCCTGTCCCCCGATAAACACAACTTTCCTCACTGTTGACATCCTGCACCACAGTGGCACGAACTACATTGACATTATCAACCAAAGTTCATAGTTTCCATTCTGTTGTACATTCTATGCATTTTGACAAATGTACAATGACATGTATCTATTATTCTGCTCTAATGTCACACAGAATATTCATTGTCCTAAAAATCATCTCTGCCCCATTCATCTCTCCTCCCCACTAACCCCTGGTAACCACTGATTTTTTTTTTTAACTATATTCATTGTTTTGCCTTTTACAGAATGTCATACAACATTGGAATCATACAACACTTAGCATTTTCAGATTTCACCTTTGTTCTTAAAGGATATTTTCACAGGATTAAGAATGTTAGATTGGCAGTTATTTTCTTTCAACAGATATCTTGTTGTCTTTTACTCTTTCAATTGGGAAGTCACCTGCTAGTCTTACTGTTGTTCCTTTGAAGGTAATCTGTCTTTTGGCCTGGATGCTTTTTATGATTTTCTCATTGTCTTTGTTTTTTGTAGTATTGCATGATGTTTCTAGATGTGGCTTTCTTTTCATGTATCCTACTTGGAATTCATGGGTCATCTTGTATTTGTAGGTCTTTCGTTAGTTCTAGAAAGTTTTCAGTTATTTTCTCTTTGTTACCTCTGCCATATTCTCTCCACTGTTTTGGGTACTCAAGTTAAATATACTTTAGATTTTCTTACTGATCCTCTGTCTGTCTCTTATCATTTTTGTGTATTTTCCATCCTTTTTGTCTTCCCATGTTTGGTTCCAGATATTTTATTGTTTCTTCTGTTATGTCTGTTTGTTGTTAAACCCATCCACTATTATTTTCAGTTATTTTATTTTATAGACCTAGGATTACTATTTGATTCTTTTAAAAAAATTTTTAGTGCTGGGGTACATGTGCAGGATGTGCAGGTTTGTTACACAGGTAAATGTGTGCCTAGGTGATCAACCCATCACCTAAGTATTAAGCCCAGCATGTATTAGCTATTTGTCCTAATGCTCTCCCTTCCCCTACTCCAACCCTCCTTGATTCTTCTTCAAGTAGGTTTTGGTGAATGCTTTCTGTACCTGGGGCCTGGAGAGTTTCTGTCCTCCATCGATAAAGCCAAGTGCATTGCTTGACTTGTCTATCAGGGGAGGGAGATGTTAAGAACAAGGTTAAATGCCCACCTGCCAGGACATCAGCCAGACCCAAGAAGAAAAAAAACCACAAAAGATGCTAGAATTACAGAGAAATCAGTTTCTACCCTGGTACTTAATATTGGTGACCTGGGCTTGAAATGCCCCCACAGAGGAAGGCAAGAGTTGGAGATTGTCAGCTCATTCCTGAAGGCTCTCCCCTCTCTGGAATTGGTTTTAAAGCTGTCCAGTGATTTTAAAATTCTTGATTTTGGTGGTAAATTTCCTTTTTTTTTTTTTTTTCTATTTATTTCAGCAGGACTTTTAGCCTGTGCAGACTTCTATAGTCTACACAAAAGTGGAAGTCTATTACACTCTCTGGGTATTTAGTTTCCATTCCCCATCCCGAGTTTTGTTGGAATAAACAGTACTACTTTGTTTCTGCTTCCCCTAGTGATTTGGAAGTTTTATGTATTATTTCTGGTTTTATGGTTTCTTTATCTTTTTAACAAACATTTTTATTTAAACACCAGTCATTACATAACCCCCATCCCCACAAGACAAAGGCTTCATGTTGCTTTGGTGGCTTCATCTCCCGTCTGGCTCCTCCGCTGGTGTTCCTCCTTCAGGCTGGTCTCCTCCAGTCCGTTGTCTGCTCAGCAGCCGGAGTGGTCTTTTTGAAGGGATCAGCACTCCTCCACTGGAAACCCTTCAGTGCCCTTCCCCTTACAACAAAGCCCAGGCCCTCAACATGGCACATGAGGCACCATCTGGGCCCTGCCACCCTTCCGGCTTCATCTCAAAAGTCCCATCGGCCTAAAGAAAAGAAAGAATAATTAACCACAGAAACCTCTGGGTCAAGTCAGCATGTTCATAACTCCCTGACCTGCCAGGGTGTTGCCTGCCTTTGCTCTGTCTGTCACTGGCCATTCTAGTGCAGGCAAGAGGGCAGTTATCACAGAGATGTAGAACTCTGCAGCCCCTTACCAGCTCTTTCCTCCATCAGCAAGCCCCTTGAGGGCAGGGACTATGTATTAATCTTGGTGTTCCCAGCACTTAGCTGGAACATAGTAGATGATGAATAAGTGGTTGTTGAATGAATTAATGGAGGAAGAAAAGAGAAGGCTTATTTCCCTCGATAGGGCTAGGCTTCCTGGGGCAGAAATGGTGGCAGCCCTGGTGAAATCCCTCCGGTAGGACACACCCAGAGGATGTCTCACATGGCTGTTTGATGAAGTAAGTAAAGGACTTGAGAGCAAGGTGTTGAGGTGAGGCAGAGACAGTTTGATTACAAAAGCCAGAATCCTTCTCAAATGAAAGGCAGGGAGAGGGGCTAGATATGTTAACACTGGTATGTCATGGAAGCCAAACCAGGAAGGGAGCCAGCCAGCTCGGGAGACTGACTGGGAGGCCAGTCCCTGCCTCTTTGTGGCTATGTGGCACTCACCATCACTTCTCTTCGTGAACCTGCTTCGTTTCTCTCTGCACACAGGCTTTTTCTGCTTTCCTGTGAGTATGCTGGAAAGTGGAAGCACCATCCCGTCTGACTTTCTGGTTTGATCATTCAGAGGTTGCCTGGAAGCCCCTTTGTCCCAACTGCAGCCATAGGGATTGAGGCTCTGGACCTGGTTCCTCAGCCATGGCTGGGGAAGCATCCCTGAGTCACCGCCTCCCTAGGGATTGGGCCAGCAGAGATACGGGCAGGGCAGGCAGATTGAGGCACAGCTACCAGTGATGGCTGCTCAGTCGTTCCTTCTTAAAAGTGACTATTGAGTTCATTACATTAATCTTCAAAATTATTTGATGGTACAGTTCCATTAGTGCTGAATCAAGATAAGTTTTTCTGCTTTTCTTCACAGTCCTGAAAAGCTCATCTGTACAGAAAAGAAACACAAAAGAACAGAGAAAAAGACAACCGACCTAAGTCAGGCTGCGTTTGAAAAGCAGTTCCTTTCCTCAAAGCTCAGCCAGAAGAACAAAGTGGATGAAAGGAAGGGCCTGGTGAGCAGACACTCCCCACCTCCCCACCACACCCAGAGGATGGGCCTGCAGCTGCTCTCCAGCCTGTGAACCTGGTTAGGTATTTTGTGAGGTGGGGCTGGGAAGCAAGGTTTTGTGGCTGGGAAGCAAGGCTTTGCAGCCCCCATGAGCAGCACGCACTGGTTCTAGAATGAGCCAGCGCCACAGCCCTACCTGTCAGACGAGCACTCGAGGGCAGAGGAGGGATGACCCAAGAAGAAGGGTCTGAAAAGGAGGAGGAAGAAATGGCGGGTGGCCTCAGGCTCAGTGCCGCAGCTCTGACGGGGACCCTTGGGTGGGGAAGCCTTGCAGGAAGAAACTCAGATAAGTGGTAAATGTGGGACCTGGACTCCACTTTCTGGGGACAGATCCTGTCCTTCCAAGGTGAGGGCCAGCCTGGCCAAAGGGGCTTTTCTCTCTGAGATTTCTTCAGCGCCTTCACCCAGGCCTTTGCCCTTCTGCCATTTTCCCGCCATTTTCCACTTAGTCCATCCAAACCGCACCAAAAATGGTGTTCTCCTTGGTCCACACACAACAGGTGGGAAGTTTTTGAAATGAAATTTATACCAAAAAATTAGGGCAAGATAAGTTTTTTTTAATATTTAAAAGGTATTTTATATGTAGGAATTTTCTGAGTACAGCTTTCTTACCCAGAGCTCATGGTTGATTCGACACAGTTTTCTCCTTCCGTTCTCTCTGTCACTCCCTGTACCCTGAGGCCTGGAGCGCAGGATCCTCCCGGGAAGGCCTAGGCTCGGCTCACCCCTCACCACCACGCACAGAGGGCGGGACTCAGTTGCTCTCCAGCCTGTGACCCTGGTTAGGGATTTTGTGACCAGCTCCTGCTCTGCTTCATTGCTGTCCCCAGGCTCTCCAGGGAGTAAAGGATTCTCCGTCTGTGCTAAGTTACCTGTGACTCTTAAGCTGTTTCCTCTGAGCATAATTTATCTGAGAGCACAGGAGCTGCTCATTCCTTTCAAATATTCAAGATGTACAACGTGGTGATTTGCTATAGATACTCAATGTGAAATGTTTGCCACCGTCAAGCTCGTTGACATATCCACCAACTCAGTTACTGTTTTCTTGTGTGTGCAGTGAGAATACTCACAATCTACTCTGAGCAAATTGCAAGTACACGTTGTTAGTAACTATAGTATCATGTTGTCCATCAGGCCTCTAGAATGTACTGTTAGCCGTGGAGGGTCTTGAGCAGGGGTCCCCAAACTTTTTACACAGGGGGCCAGTTCACTGTCCCTCAGACCATTGGAGGGCCGGACTATGCAAGGTGTGGCACCCTTCACAGCCAGCGCTGCTGCCTCCACTATCCCAGACAGCAGTATACAGTGTCACAGGCCCAGCACCGCCTCCAGTGCTGTATACAGGGATGGTGGTGATCAGCCTGTGACACTGTGTATACAGCGTCCTGGACATCTGCAGCAGCGGTGGGCCTCTTCTGTGGGAAGCCCACTGCTGCATGTTTCCCCTATTATGAGACACCTCCTAAAAATAAGACAGCCCCCGTCTTGTGGGGGTAAAATTAATATAAGACAGGGTCTTATAATAGGGGAAACATGGTGTATAGTAACGTGGGGGGAGACTTGGGCAAAGGGAGGTTATAGGGGCCATAATGTTGTTGTACATTTGGGGGAGTATGGGGGCCATTGTACTGTGTAGTAATGGTTATAGTGCTTTGCCTTTCTTCCTACGCGCTTCTGGAGCCGTGACGCGTGCGTCCCGCGTCACCGGAAGTAGTGCTGTACGTGAGCGATGCCGCGCTTTGCGGCGCCGCCACATACAGTACTCCAGGAGCACAGGATGTGAATGCATCCTGTGCTCCTCTCACTGACCACCAGTGAAAGAGGTGCCCCTTCCTGAAGTGCAGCAGGGGCTGGATAAATGGCCTCAGGGGGCTGCATGCGGCCCACGGGCTGTAGTTTGGGGACCCCTGGTCTTGAGTATGAGTTATCCAGGTCCTTGGCATTTTAAACAAATAATTGACCAAAACTCACAGAGTAGCAGAGGAATGGCATGTGGGAGCAAAGCAGCCAAAGCAGGGATTTATGAAAGAGAGAAGGCGCTCCACAGGGTGGGAGCAGGTGGGCCCAGCGAGGGCTCAAGGGTGTTAAGTTTCCTGTTTGAGGTTCTTATCTGCTATCCCTCATCCGGATGAAGGATTTGGTCGCTGGCTAATTGAATGCTAAGGTGAATTTGTGCCCTATGCAGATGAAGGGATGGTCCCTGCGTTGCCGCAGCTAATCCAAGGCCCTCTCCCTTTCCATCTGAGGTGGTGTAGGGAGAGTAGCCTTTAATCCTTCACTGCTCAGCTTGGGGACATGGGGTTTTCCTTTTGGTTCTGCTTTAGGAAGTGCATGTTAATTGGCCTCAGGTTCCTGCCCTGAGACCCAGGTGTTTTCCTTGTGATCCAGCTGTGGGAAGGCACCTGGATTGGCCTTGGATTTCCTGCAGCCAGACCTTGGTGTTTTCTCTTTTAGGAAGTTTCTACACATTGGCCCTAAGTTCCCTGTCTCTAGACCCTGTTCTCCTGTCTCAGTCTTATCATGGAAAGTTTCTACCCTTTGACCAACACCTGTCACCTCACTGTGCCCACCCTGCCCCCACCCCGCCCCCTGTCTCTGGTAACCACCCTGCTACTCTGTTTGGATGTGTTCAATGTCTTTAGATTCCACATATTGTTACAGGAAAGGGGTCCAGATCCAGACTCCAAGAGAGGTTTCTTGGATCTTGTGCAAGAAAGAATTCAAGGCGAGTCCACAGTACAAAGTGAAAGCAGCTTATTAAGAAAGTAAAGGAATAAAAGAATGGCTACTCCATAGACAGAGCAGCCCAGAGGGCCACTGGTTGCCCATTTTTATGGTTATTTCTTGACAATATGCTAAACAAGGGGTGGATTATTTGGGCTTCCCCTTTTAGACCATCAAGGGTAACTTCCTGACGTTGCCATGGCATTCGTAAACTGTCATGGTGCTGGTGGGAGTTGTCAGGTCTCCATATGCAAGCCTGGAGCTTGAAAGTCTGAAGTCCTGCTTGCCTCAGCTGATTAATTGTCCCTAATCACCCAGCGCTTTAGGACAAGCCCCTCACCCCACCCTGCCATCTTAACTGTTGTTAGGATAATACTCTTATCCCACTCACCATTGTAACTAACATATGGTAATGTGTAGTCCTTGCCCCTACCCCCACCACTGTGACTGATCTTACTCTTAATTTTCCACTGCCCACCCCAAACCTATAAAACCAACACCTATCCCACTGCCCTTTGCTAATGCCCTTTTCAGCCTTAGCCCGTGTGTACCCAGGTGATAAACAGCCATGTTGCTCACACAAAGCCTATTTGGGGGATCTCTTCATTCAAAGCACACGTTTTTAATAGGAGTGTAGCAGTGAGGATGACCAGAGGTCACTCTGGTCACCATTTTGGTTTTTGTGGGTTTCGGCCAACTCCTTTACTGCAGCCCGTTTTATTAGCAAGATCTTTATGACCTGTATCTCGGGCCAACCTCCTATCTCACCCTGTGACTTAGAATGCCTTATAACCATCTGGGAATGCAGCCCAGTAGGCTTCAGTCTCATTTTACCCAGCTCCTATTTAAGATAGAGTTGCTCTGGTTCACACACCTCTGATGATATAAGATCAGTCAGTATTTGTCTTTCTGTGCCTGGCTTCTTTCACTTGACATAACGTCCTCCACGTTCACCTATGTTGTTGCAAATGGCAGGACTTCCTTCTTTTCTCAGGTGGGTTCATGGTCCGTGGATGTGTACCATATATGTTTTCTTTTTTTTTTTTTTTTTACATTTTTTGTGTTTTAGGGTACATGTTTTGGGGTATATGTGAAGAACATGCAGGATTGCTGCATAGGTACATACATGGCAATGTGGTTTGCTGCCTTCCTCCCCATCACCTATGTCTGGCATTTCTCCCCATGTTATCCCTCCCCAACTCCCCACCTCCCACTGTCTCTCCCCTAGTTCCCCCTCCACAGACCTCAGTGTGTGATGCTCCCCCGCTTGTGTCCATTTGTTCGCATTGTTCAGTACCTGCCTATGAGTGAGAACATGTGGTGTTTGATTTTCTGTTCTTGTGTCAGTTTGCTGAGAATGATGGTTTCCAGGTTCATCCATGTCCTGACAAAGGACATGAACTCATTGTTATTTATGGCTGCATAGTATTCCATGGTGTATATGTGCCACATTTTCCCTGTCCAAGCTATCATCAATGGGCATTTGGATTGGTTACAAGTCTTTGCTATTTTAAATGGTGCTGCAGTGAACATTCATGTGCATGTGTCCTTATAATAGAACAATTTATAATCCTTTGGATATATATACCCAGTAATGGGATTGCTGGGTCAAATGGAATTTCTATTTCTAGGTCCTTGAGGAATAGCAACACTGTCTTCCACAATGGTTGAACTAATTTACACTACCACCAACAGTGTAAAAGTGTTTCTATTTCTCCACATTCTCTCCAACATCTGTTGTCTCCAGATTTTTTAATGATTGACATTCTAACTGGCATGAGATGGTATCTCAATGTAGTTTTGATTTGCATTTCTCTAATGACCAGTGTTGATGAGCATTTTTTCATGTTTGTTGTCCTCATATATGTCTTCTTTTGAAAAGTGTCTGTTCATATCCTTCACCCACTTTTGAATGGGTTTGTTTTTTTCCTGTAAATCTGTTTTAGTTCTTTGTAGATTCTGGATATTAGCCCTTTGTCAGATGAGTAGATTGCAAAACTTTTTTCCCATTCTGTTGGTTGCCAGTTTACTCTGATTGTTTCTTTTGCTGTGCAGAAGCTCTTAGATCCCGTTTGTCTATTTTGGCTTTTGTTGCCAATGCTTTTGGTGTTTTAGTCATGAAGTCCTTGCCAATGCCTATGTCCTGAATGGTTTTGCCTAGGTTTTCTTCTAGGGTTTTTATGCTGTTAGGTCTTAGGTTTAAGTCATTAATCCATCTGGAGTTAATTTTAGTGTAAGGTGTCAGGAAAGGGTCCAGTTTCTGCTTTCTGCACATGGCTAGCCAGTTTTCCCAACACCATTTATTAAACAGGGAATCCTTTCCCCATTGCTTGTTTTTGTGAGGTTTGTCAAAGATCAGATGGTTATAGATGTGTGGCCTTACCTCAGAGGCCTCTGTTCTGTTCCATTGGTCTATATCTCTGTTTTGGTACCAGTACCATGCTGTTTTGATTACTGAAGACTTGTAGTATAGTTTGAAGTCAGGCAGCATGATGCCTCCTGCTTTGTTCTTTTTGCTTTGAATTGACTTGGCTCTGTGGGCTCTCTTTTGGTTCCATATGAAGTTTAAGGTGGTTTTTTCCAGATCTGTGAAGAAGGTCATTGATAGCTTGATGGGGATAGCATGGAATCTATAAATTACTTTGGGCAGTATGGCCATTTTCACGATGTTGATTCTTCCTAACCATGAACATGGAATGTTTTTCCATCTGTTTGTGTCCTCTCTTATTTTGTTGAGCAGTGCTTTGTAGTTCTCCTTGAAGAGGTCTTTTACATCCTTTGTTAGTTGTATCCTAGGTATTTTATTCCCTTTGTAGCAATTGTGAATGGCAGTTCATTCTTGATTTGGCTCTCTTTAAGTCTGTTATTGGTGTATAGGAATGCTTGTGATTTTTGCACATTGATTTTGTATCCTGAGACTTTGCTGAAGTTGCTTATCAGTTTCAGGAGATTTTGAGCTGAGATGATGGGGCCTTCTAAATATACAATCATGTCATCTGCAAATAGAGACAATTTGACTTCCTCCTTTCCTAAGAAAAGAAAGCCAGGATTCAATACTTTCACTGTTGCCTCCTGCTTATAACAAGCCATCGATATCATTGCCTCCAGTGTTACCCTGGACTGAGCCAGAATGTGATTTTCCTGATGAAAAAGACTCATACTGGGAATTCTAGGGCTGCCAAAACGTTTTATGTCCTATAGACTTGACATTTTCTCCTTGCTGCTTTTTCTTCTGTATTGCTAGATGCAAATACCAGAATTGAACACCCTTTATTTCTTTTTCTTGTCTGATAGCTCTGGCTAGCACTTCCAATACTATATTGAATAGGAGTGGTGAGAGGGCATCCTTGTCTAGTGCCAGATTTCAAAGGGAATGCTTCCAGGTTTTGCCCAATCAATATGATACTGGCTGTGGGTTTGTCATAAATAGCTTTTATTATTTTGAGATACATTCCATCAGTACCTAGTTTATTGAGAGTTTTTAGCATAAAGGGCTGTTGAATAAGGCTTTCTCTGCATCTATTGAGATAATCATGTGGTTGTTGTCTTTGGTTCTGTTTGTGGTGAATTACGTTTATAGACTTGTGTATGATGAACCAGACTTGCATCCCTGGGATGAAGCCTACTTGATCATGATGGATAAGCTTTTTGATGTGCTGTTGCAATCGGTTTGCCAGTATTTTATTGAAAATTTTTGCATCTGTGTACATCATGGATATTGGCCTGAAGGTTTCTTTTCTTGTTGAGTCTCTGCTGGGTTTTGGTAGCAGGATGATGTTGTACTCATAGAATGATTTGGGAAGGATTCCCTCTTTTTGTATTGTTTAGAATAGTTTCAGAAGGAATGGTACCAGCTCCTCTTCATATGTCTGGTAGAATTCGGCTGTGAAGCCATCTGGACCTGGGCTTTTTTTGGTTGATAGGCTCTTATTTGCTGCCTCAACTTCAGCCCTTGTTATTGGTCTATTCAGGGTTTCGACTTCTTCCTGGTTTAGGCTTGGGAGAGTGTGAGTGTCCAGGAATTTATCCATTTCTTCTGGGTTTACTGGTTTATGTGCATAGAGCTGTTTGTGGTGCTCTCTGACGGTGGTTTGTATTTCTGTGGAATCTGTGGTGGTCTCCCCTTTATCGTATATGTTTTCTTTACCTGTTCGTGTCAGCGGACGCTTAGTTGTTTCCATTTCTTGGCTATTGTGAATAATGCTGCAGCAAACATGGGACTGGATCTCTCTTCAAGATAGTGATTTTATTTCCGGTGAATATATGTATATACAACCAGAAGTGGGATTGCTGAATTGTCTGGTAATTCTATTTTTAATTTATTGGGAAGCCCCCATGCTGTTTTCCGTAATGGCGGTAGTAATCTACATTCCACTGACAGTGTACGAAGGTGTAGGGCTGAAGGCCTCACAGGGTCGTTGGGTGAGCCTTATGCTGTGCTGAGGCACAGGATCCGAGAAATAAAGAGACAGGACACAGAAGTACAGGGCAAACGCAGCTGGGCTTAGGGGGCCATGCCACCTATAAGCGGAGTCAGGCGAGGCCCCGAATGTCCAGAAATATGAATATTTATTGTGTATAGGTTAGGGAGCAGGGCAGTGAGTGAAATCATCTTAAGGATAGTGATAGAGTCATGAGCAATAAAACATGGGTTCCACCTCCATTAGGTCACCTAGGCCAGGAGGTGGACGGTGCACAGCAAGGGGCCTATTCCCATGAAGGCAAGGGCTGTGTGGAGTAAGGGGTCCACCCCCACTAGGTCACCGAGGCTTGAAGGTGGGCTGTGCGCAGTGAAGAGGGTGCAGTGTGCAATACTTCTATCTATGGGCAAACTACTTCTGAGAAGATTTTTTTTTTTTTTTTTTTTTTTTTTTTTTGAGGCGGAGTTTCGCTCTTGTTACCCAGGCTGGAGTGCAATGGCGCGATCTCGGCTCACCGCAACCTCCACCTCCTGGGTTCAGGCAATTCTCCTGCCTCAGCCTCCTGAGTAGCTGGGATTACAGGCATGTGCCACCATGCCCAGCTAATTTTTTGTATTTTTAGTAGAGATGGGGTTTCACTATGTTGACCAGGATGGTCTCGATCTCTCGACCTCGTGATCCACCCGCCTCGGCCTCCCAAAGTGCTGGGATAAAAGGCTTGAGCCACCGCGCCCGGCCTCTAAGAAGATTTATAGGAGGATGCTTTAAGTCACATAGCAGTGACAGAGCTGTCAAGGTTACCGCCACCTTCTGGTAGCTTCCAATGGGTTCTATGGGAAGATGCTTTTCAAACAGCACAGTAGCAAGAGCTGATAAAGTTCACAGTCACCAAGGTGGATTGCCAGTCTGAGGGCAGCCTTCCAGAAGAACTGGAGCAAGGTCCTACAACCTATCAGGAGGAGTGACTCTCACCCCAAGCCTGCCATACAGCGGGTACCTTTACAATACTGAACGCTGCCGCTTGGCCATGGATTCTTGTCCTGGTATAATTGTTTGTCCCTTAAATCATGCTCTGCACTGTGTTTGCTCTAGGCATTCCTCCGATTATGAAGTAAGATATAATTATAGGTATATATGTAGGGAAATATTCTTTAGGCACTCATACTATCAACTAATATATGATTACATATAGAGGATTATATAAAGAGAGCCTTCAAGCCCTATTTCTATAAACAAATATATGATTATTTAAAGGATTATATAAAAGGAAATAGCTGAGTAGTAACACTATAAGGTGAGATATTCCTCAAGCCCTAACTATGCCAGGGTTCTGCTTAGCTCTCATTCCTCGGTGCCTACATGGGGGGTTACCCACACGAAGGTTCCCACACAAGGGACGCTTGTTATCTTTTGACTTTTTCATAACAGCCAACCTAACAGGTGTGAGTGACAACTTATTGTGGTTTTGATTTGCATTTCAGTGATGATTAGTGATGTTGAGCACCTTTTTGTATACCTCTTGACCATCTGTACATTTTTTGAGGGGGCAGGAGAGAGGCTTTAGAAAAATCTCTGTCTCATTTTTAAATTGGGTTGTTTTTTGCTATTGGGGTGAATGAGTTTCTTATCTGTTTTGGATATTCACCCCTTATTTGACACATGGTTTGGAAATATTTTCTCCTTTTCTGTAGGTTGCCTTTTCGTTTTCTTTCCTTTGCTGTGCAGAAGCTTTTTAGTTTGATATAGTGCCACCTGTTTATATCAGATCTTAATGTGACTGTGGTCAGTTCTACCCTTAAAGGTAGGGGGAACTACACTAGTAGACCCAAGTGTTCTGAAGTTAAATGCAGTAGCAGTTGAGTTTCGCTGTTGTCCTGGCACTGTCCCAGCAGGTCAGCAGGCTGTCCCCCCCTGCAGTCTTTTGGGGCCCTATCTCATGGACCTTTGTCAT
Source organism: Saimiri boliviensis (assembly GCF_048565385.1). NCBI lineage: Eukaryota > Metazoa > Chordata > Mammalia > Primates > Cebidae > Saimiri > Saimiri boliviensis. Next base: position 23,682,271 of record NC_133449.1, read on the forward strand.
CTTCAGCACCTGGCTTCTGAGGTTGCCCCAGGAATGAGTTCCTGTCAACCTGAAAAGGGGAGAGATTATGGATGAGTTCTTCCTGGGAGTCCGGTGTAAGTGGGCCAGGCTGGAGGTGGCATGTCATTTCCTCTGATATTCCCTGGGCTAGGGCCCAGTCCCATGTTTGTCCCTAACTGTAGGATACAGGGGTGCAGGGAAAAAGTGTTCCATTTTTGATCTGGCCACAGTGGCAGAGGAGGGAGCATTTTGTGGCCAGCTGGTCATTTCTGCTGTACTTACCACAAGAGTGTTAGTTCTTTGTGGAATTCAAAGATATAGACAGCCTCATCTGAGAGTTGCAGGAACCAGACAGTGTGTGTGGGTGGGGGTGGGTAAAGCAAGAGGGCTGGCCAGAAGCCTGCTCGAATCCGGGGTCTCAGCTCTAGCAGGAGGGCCGAGTGTGGGGCAGAGTCAGCGGGGGTCCTCCCTGCACATGTAAGCCCCGCATCCCTGCACTACACTCAGCCCTTCTCTTCTGTCGCTAGGTTTTAGGAACCAGACAGCAGAGACCCCACTCCTGGGCTGCTGGGGACAGCCAACAGCACAGGGGTCCCCAGCCTGTGGGAAGAAGAGTGATGACAGCTGAAGTCCTGGGGCAGCACCTGGCCTCCCTGCAGAAGGCGGCCAGGTCGGGCCACCCTTGGTACTGAAGCTAAGTGGACTTGACTTGGCAGTGTCCGTACCACAGTTAAAATACTCTAAACACACTTTCTCCAGAAGTGGAAATAAATGGCAAGGAATATTCGAATCAGAGTAGTTCGTATTTATTGAGCTCCTGTTGTGAATCAGGATCCCTGTGAGGTACTTTGTTCATTGAAAAGTTTTCACAGCAATATACTACTATCCTCTCCCAACCACAGTGCTCTGAGGCTTGGTGAGCTGCTTAGAGGTGGCAGTGTTCTCTCAGGCCAGTCCCTCAGGTGCCACACAGCACGTGTTTATCTCCTTCCCTGGGGGAGTAGGAGTCGAGTGCCCCTCCCCCACCATGGCACTTGCTCCTGAAGAGCACTGGAAGGACCTGCTGGCGGGAGGGGGTTCCTCAACAGAGGGGAGATGTCCAGGCACATGAGGCACATATGCCAGGTCCTGCTGGGGTGGAGGTACGGAGACTCAGGCACACCCCACATCCTCCCAAAAGTGCCTCTCAAGGGGCAGGTGCGCGTTCCTAGGTGGAAGGGGACAGCTGGAGTGGCCCGGTGTGACAATGCTCCGTTTTGTCTGTGGTTTCATAGAGGATGTCTGACCCTGGTCCTGAGGGTCCTCTGTCTTAAATCTGACCAAAGAGTCCTGTCATACCTAGTAGTGGAGAAATGGCACTTGCCACAGTTTGTCCCAGTGAGGATTACAGTCCCCACAGCCCTGGGAACACAGGACAGTTCCGTAGCTCTCGTTCCAAGTAAGCGTAGAGCTGGGTTTAAGTCATCAGGGGCAGCCTTACTGCTGACATCAGACAGGCTGGCCTTGTAACCAACAAGCCCCAACCCTAGAGACAGCCAGCAGTTCACTCTGCTCAGTGAGACTGGGCCTGACTAGCCAGAGTTTCCCACAAGCAAGCAGTACGTTCAGTTGTTCTGGTTTCATATGTCCAGTGGCATCTTATCTTTTCTGTGTCTATGTTAACCAATCACAGTGCCCAGGATTTATAACTGAGTGATGGATTTTTAAATCTGAATGTGCTGGTTCTGTTTTCCAGCCCTTTGCCCAGCAATTATGTTTAAAGAGAAGCAGGGGCTATGGTGGAGGCCCAAGCCCTTGGGACATTTGAATCCTTCCTGGTTCCTCCAGCTGCCTGGAGACCTGCTCCCTTAGAAATCAGGGCCCTGGGGCCAGGCGCGGTGGCTCAAGCCTGTAATCCCAGCACTTTGGGAGGCCGAGGCGGGTGGATCACAAGGTCGAGAGATCGAGACCATCCTGGTCAACATGGTGAAACCCCATCTCTACTAAAAATACAAAAAATTAGCTGGGCATGGTGGTGCATGCCTGTAATCCCAGCTACTCAGGAGGCTGGGGCAGGAGAATTGCTTGAACCCAGGAGGCGGAGGTTGTGGTGAGCCGAGATCGCGCCATTGCACTCCAGCCTGGGTAACAAGAGCGAAACTCCGTCTCAAAAAAAAAAAAGAAATCAGGGCCCTGGCAACTCAAGTGATTCCTTCAAAAGGACATATCTGGCCGGGCACAGTGGCTCATGCCTGTAATCCCAGCACTTTGGGAGACTGAGGCAGGCGGATCACTTGAGATCAGGAGTTTGAGACCAGCCTGGCCAACATGGTGAAACCCCTGTCTCTACTAAAAATACAAAAATTAGCCAGGTATAGTGGCACATGCTTGTAGTCCCAGCTCCTTGGGAGGCTAAGGCAGAAGAATTGCTTGAACCATGGAGGCAGAAGTTGCAGTGAGCTGAGATCACACCACTGCACTCCAGTCTGGGTGACAGAGCGAGACTCCGTCTCAAACAAAAACAAGAGAACAGATCTTTTCTCTGTTTTTACTCATTAATCTTTGGTGTGTAAGACCTTTACGCATTTCTCTGCTGTAAGTTACCCTGAGGTTATCACTCGATGAGGCAAACTAAAGGACACAGAGCGTCGGTAGCTCCCACAGAGATTATCCATTTCACCCACTAAAGAAACCCAGCCCTAGAATCACGGGGTGGATTCACCGAAGTCACAGAGCAAGTTAGCGGCAGAGTCAAGATGAGGCCCTGGGTCTCCTGACCTCATCCCCACCCTGTCCTGGGGTTTTCCCACGTACCAGGAAGGAAATTTGGTTTCATTATAGGCAGCTTCTGAAGTTACCTTTTAAGAGCCTTTCATCTGGCTGAGAAAATTAAAAAGAAGAAAAAAAACCCTTTCATGTAGAAAGTAAATGAGTCAGGCTTTGAAAGAAGTTCCATCCATAAATGTATGTCTTTATTCTCTGTCTGTACATATTGGCAATGATAAAGCTTAAAGATGCATGTCCTATGAAATATGCAACAACAGTGAATTTACATAAATAATTTATACTTCAGAAAATTAAAGCTGAAAAATATTTTCCACATTATTAGAGTTCACAGTATTTAAATCAAGCTTTCCCACTTAAATTTCGGACTATATTGTCTTAGCAGAGAATGATAAAATCTAATCAGGAGTAAAATGGTCAAGTTTCTGTTTTTATTCAGTGCACAAGTAGACGCTATTTCAGTATCAGGCCGCGCAAGTGCCAAGGCTGCAGCATCTCATCCCGACCCCTCCCCTCCTGAGTGGCTGTGACCCAGCAGAGGTCACTGGCGTGGAATGGTTACAGCGTCACCAACCCACTCCACAGTGGACACATGCAACCAAGCAGTAACGTCTGGTGGTCTGATGCCTCATTTCCATGTAATACTTTTATAGCCCTGAAAATGGAAACCTTGGCATCTAAACACAGCTGAACATGTGAACACTGGGACAAGGCACTGTGCTAAGGGGTTTGGTTTCTTTCTAGGAAGGGTGTTTGCATAGATTGCTAGCGGTTTAGTGTGCAGGAAAACAGAGCTCCCAGCGTGCGTGGCTTTGTGAGGGGTGAAGCTGCATGGTGCTCCCTCAGCCCCAAGAGAGCGCAGTCTCTCATTCTGCAGCCTGTGGGCAGACCCGTTGGTGCTGTCCTTTCGAACCCCCTACAGGAGAGTTTTTTGCTCAAAAAGCTGAAGGTCAAAGCGGACCCAGACCTCCCCCGTGGGGACCTCGTGCAGCAGCAGTCGGCGGGTCGTGGGGCCTTTGCTTTCCTGTTCTGTGCGAATTTTTGCCACTGGAACTTCAGTACGACCCAGGAAATCTAGTGAATAAACATAGAGTCAGAAGTCTTTCTTCTTTATAAAATCATTAAGGAGCACATCCGGAAAAGTGTCTGAAATAGGATTCATAGAAGCTTGAAATCTGAAACAAGGAACTTCTTTTGGTTCATGGGTGTTTAATACTGTGAATGGGTGCATGAGGGATGATAGCAGGTTTGTATGAGAGAAGCTGCCCATGTGGAATTCAAATCGCCATTCTTTAGTTTTTTTTGAGACAGAGTGTCGCTGTTGCCCAGGCTAGAGTGCAGTGGCACAATCTCAGCTCACTGCAACTTCCACCTCCTGCGTTCAAGTGATTCTCCTGCCCCAGCCTCCTAAAGTAGCTAGGATTACAGGCACACGCCACCACGCCTGGCTAATTTTTGTACTTTATTAGTAGAGATGGGGTTTCACCATTTTGGTCAGGCTGGTCTCGAACTCCTGACCTCGTGATCCTTGGCCTCACAGAGTGCTGGGGTTAAAGCTGTGAGCCACTGTACCCGGCTCAAATCTCCATTCTAGGAATGCTCCAGGAGCAGTGTTTACATCATGCATGTAGGGAGTGATAGGTCAAAGACCTGAAACACATCTGAGGCCACCCCCTCCCCTGAGAAAAGGCACCCACCCACCTGCTGCCAAAGTGAGATGACACAGGCCTGTGTCACTTCCCCGAAGTGGCATGGGGTCTGCACACAGCTGAGGCCCCTGGATCTGGACTCCAGAATCTAGGAAACTGGGAAAGCCCCTGACTGAGCAACACTTACCATCTGGTGAAAACTGGTCTCTGTCAAACAGGGTGAGACACAGCACATCTTGGTAGAGATCCTTAATAAAGAACTGGCAGTTAAAATTCCACTTGGGATTGAGTGTGTCTTGGATGGTCCTGGTGGTGTAGCTCTGGGAGCCCATGCTGATTTCGCAGTATGGGTTGCTCTTTCCTGAACAAAAAGCACAGACATGTGGTGCATGCAGGTAAAACGAGTGATTGACAGTGCCCTCCTGAGCAGAAGCAGGATCCCACATAATGCATCACTCTAGACCACGGCAGCAGGAGCCAATGCCTGGAGTACCATACCCCTGTGGTCTAGTGACAGGGTCTTTGAGTTCCCAGTAGTGACAGCAGCATATACCTGGGGAGTGGCCGAGAGCTCCACTGCCAGCACGTAGCAGCACTGCCCACGGAGCAAGCCTGGGTGAGTATAATTGCAACCTGCCGCATGCTTCCTCAGCACAGACACACTTGGGAAGGCAGGCACTGGTACTTAGTGGGGGAAACAGTGATAAGAATATTGGTCCAATACGGGCATTTTAGTGGCACTGGACACACTGACTATTAAAAAAGCATCCCATCATTCAGTGTTCAGAAGAGTCATCAGTGGTGGAGTGCAATGGCTCACACCTGTAATCCCAGCACTTTGGGAGGCCAAGGCAGGCCAATCACTTGAGGTCAGGAGTTCGAGACCAGCCTGGCCAACACGGTGAAACCCTGCCTCTACTAAAAATACAAAAGTTTGCCAGGCGTGGTGGTGTGTGCCTGTAATCCTAGCTACTTGGGAGGCTGAGGCACGAGAATCACTTGAACCCAGGAGGCAGAGGTTGTAGTGAGCCAAGATCGTGCCACTGCACTCCAGCCTGGGCAACAGAGTAAGACTCCGTCTCAAAAAAAAAAAAAAAAAAAAAAAAAAAGTCATCAGCAAAGACTGGGGTGGGGCAGTTACCATATCTGTTGAATGAATGAAAGCAGCATTTACCATTTGGTTTGCAGGCTTTTAATTCTGTGGCTTCAATGACATGCACCATCAGGCGCCCGATGCCCGAAGTCTTTTGGGAGCGGGCTACAAAAGGAAGATGGGTGTCATTAATCTCTTCTCCAAGGATGCAGACCCTCACTGTCTTTCAAACCGACCACAATACTACAAGCCTTCTGTCCCCATCTGCCACTGCCCTGGGCCCAACAGCCCAGCATCTGGCTGCCCTGTGCCTTTCTCCAGGCTATGTCACCTGCTAGGAATGCCCTGCTTGCTATTTCTGCTTTGCCTGCTTTCTCTGCCCGTCAGCATCCTACTCATCCTTCAAGATTCAGGTCCAATCCTACATGTACCTCCCAGACCCCTTCCCTCCTCTGTGCATCCAGTACCCCCGGCTTATGAGCAGCCTGCAGCTTGCTGGGTCTGAAATTGTGTGGAGCCAGGGTAGAGCATGGACTGTTTCCATCATCCTTCCATTAGCCCCTCAATTGCCTAGCAAATAGTAATAAAATAATACAGGATATTTGTGCAGCACTTAATAGCAGCTAACATTTACTGAATACTTACTTTGTGTTAGGCATGTGCTAGACTTATATAAATTATATTATTTCAACTGCATAATTACCTGAGAAGGAAGGCTCCCCATTTTACTGATGAGAAATGCTGAGACTTAGGACTGTAGTGTGCTCCACTCAGAGCTGCTAAATGGCAGGGTCAAAATTTAAACATCAGATACCAAAGTCCAGGCCCAGTTAAGCCTAGTACAGAGCCTGGCACAAAGCAATCGACAAGTGTGGGAAGAACTGAATGCACAGACGATGTACAACAACATACACAGATGATGATGGGAAGCAAAACTCAGAAAAATCTGATTGACATCTTTGGCCAATTAAGAAATCATTATATGCATTATGAAATGATCAATCATTGATTTTTCAACAGCAAGCTTTTAAAGTACCATTAAAATAACATTAAATTAGCAAAAGCTGTTTTAAACATACCTTGCAGGAGTATATAACAAAATAGGGGAAACCTGAATGAAAAAACACATAAAGAGCTGCAAGTATAGCAGCCAGGAAGCTGGCAGGAGGCCTGGGCAGGAGGGCAGGCTGCACGGGGACCGGGTGGGGAGGAAGGGTGGAGGTGCGGCTGGCTCAGAGCACAAGCCTCCCATGAGCTGGAGGTCACAGGCAGGCCTGGCACAGCTGGACATACAGCAGGGAGGCTGGAGAAGAATGTGGGAGTTCTGGTCTGAGGGCCATGGCAGAGGGGCGGTGGGGGGTGCTTTGCGAAGACCATGGCAGCTCCACTGAGCAGGTGAGTAAGCTGTGCCATGAACAGAGAGGACACTACGAATGTAAGAAAGCTGGAGCCCCACCGGCATAAGTTACATGCTGGGCCTGGCGGGGGAGGGGTTGCCTTTGGGGAGCTTATGGCCATTACATGAGAAAAGCAGGGGCTCAGGGCGCAAGCAGAGACAACAGAGGATGAGAATTCAGAGAGAGAATGATCACAGCCTCAAGGCAGCGGGGGCTCCAGATAGAAGTCATGCTGGTCAAGGCATGAGGGAAGGTGTCATGGAGGACACCTTGATGTGAGCCCTGAATGGGAAGAATTTAAGGTGGGGGCAGAGCACTTCTGCTGGAGGGGGAGTGTGCATGGGAAGGACGGGCAGGGCAACGATGGGCTGCTCAACTAGGCAGGTGGATGGCTGGACACAGGAGAGAGCTGGAAATGGGACTGGGTGGCACGCAATAGTGGGGATGGGCCCTCTGTGGGGCAGGAAACGTGTCCTGAATTTGGGAGGCAACAGGGAAGATACTTCAGCAGGAAGAGGTAAGAGCAGCTCTGGAAAGAATACTCCAGAAATGAAGAGGATGGGCGGCAGAGAGGAAAGAGAGCCTTGTGCTGCAGCCCGGGTGGGAGACTGGGGGCCTGTGACGTGGGGGCAGGAGAGCAGGGTGATGGGAGAGTGGCGATGGAGGAGGGCTGCAGGACCTGCAGCTGACCAGGTGTGAGGAGTCAGGGAGGGGCCTAGGTGGCTGGGGACCACACTACCATCCACATAGGGTCCCGGGAGGAGGAGCCGCTGCTGGAAGGAGGCTGGTTGTCCCCCGAGAAAGGCCAATGTGTGATGCGGGAGCAGTGGGGCAGGTGGCTCTGAAGGGTACTGTTCAGAGGTCTGGGTTTCGGGGAGTGTGGCCAGCTGGACCACAGGGTCCAGAAAGAAGGTGGAGCCTCGGTGACTGCCATCAGTGCAGGAAGCTGGGCAGCGCAAGTGAGCCGAGCCGCTAACTAGGCCACTGGTTTTGCTGATGGGACAGGACGTGGACTGAAATCTGGTGAGATGAGAAGGGGGAGGAGGCAGGGGCAGGAGGAGGAGAAGAGGGCAGACTTAGGGTGCAAGCCCCTGGCTGCCAAGGGAGAGGATGGATGGTAGAAGGGCGAGGAGGAGCAGGGGCTGCAGGGGAGCTAAAGTGAGGCAATCCACAGGTGTGGCCTGCGATGGCCCAAGCAGAGGTGAGGTGTGGTGAGTTGTGGAGAGAAAGGACTGGAGAAGGCACGGGGGAGGGGGAGGGGCAGAGCCAGCACTGCCAGCCCATGTTGGTGTGGGCAGGGGCCCAAAAGGGTTTGCAATAGTAGCTTTGAGAGGGGAGGGCTCTGTGGTCTGATCCTGCAGCAGGTCTGATCTTTCAGGCCTGTCCCCATTTCATCAGCCTGACTGCAGGAGGAAGTCCCTAGGGCCCCTGGGGGCTACATCCCACCCTCTGGGCACCCTCATACCTTGGTAAGCCTTCTCACGCTTCTTCTTCTCAGTGTCAATGTACTGCTCAGACGCTGCCTTGATCTTCTGCACCCAGGCGGTCCTGTGGGAGAAGCAGGGTTAGCTGTTGGCCGCTTCCCACCCGCATAGCTCAGCCCGAGCCCCAGAGCTCTGCACACGTTCTTCAGTCTTTTGCTAACCTCGACCTTCACAAGTTTCTTATCAAAGATGTGATATGAGTCAACTGAAAGATGCTTATGCCTATCCAGCTGAGAACTGCCAATGACCCTTCTTGACTGACCACAAAACCCCAGGCACTCGCAAGGCGCTGGGACCCGGAGACACACAATGCACTGGCCCCACGGATGACCCTTGGCACTAGGGGTTCTAGCACACACAGAGGAGCGGCAGCACCTCCTGGGTTGGCATCGCGGAGGTGCTGTTGGAGCTGCAGCCTGAAGGAAGCTGGGAACGGCGGGGGCGCACCCACCTAAGAGCGCCTGGGGGCAGAGGTCTGCGGGTGGAGGGATGTGGGGCTGCAGCCTCGGACACCAGCAAAGCACAATGGACTGTGGCCTGTGGGCAGCCCCTGCAGGGCCTGAGGTGCTGACTTGCCATTTGCGAAGACTGCCGAGTGGTGTGAGGAGAGACTAGAAGCAGGGAAATGTGTTAGGAGGCGGCTGCGGTGACCAAGGCCTACCATGGGACTGGAGCGGAGGGGATGTGTTAAGAGAGGTTCAGGATACAGAGTAGTGGGGCTTGAGCACGGCTGGAGATGGATTTATGGCAGAGGGAGATGTCCAGGCCTTCTCCCGGGGTTCAAGGCAGGCCACACATGGTCAGGACTGACCTCTCGTTAATGTTGTCTGTTCGGAGGGTGTAGACCCGATCAATGTGGGAAATGTGGAAGACGGGCTCATCGCTGGAAGGGTCTGTGGGCAGTTTCACCAAGACTTCATTCAGGAAAATGGGCTGAAAGAATTAGGGCCAAAACACAGGCTGTGAGATGGGCCAGAACACTCCACCCGCCTTATGTCCAGAGAGAGCTCTGTTTGTTCTGAAGAGCCTTGTTGAGGAGGAGAAAAAGGGTCTAGGGCCTAAGGTCTTCCACATGGAACAAATGAAGCCTCCATTTCTGTGAAAGTAACCGTTGAGTTGGGTCAGGTGTCGGTACTGGGGACAGGAGCTCCGAGTGCCCACAACTACCGGTGCAAAAGGCTCTCTCTACTGCCACCAGCACTGCGCTGCGCTTGGGCTCAGCTTACAGAGACCCAGTGCTGAACACGGACAGCGGTGAGCCCAGGTGTCATGCGGCCAGCTGGCCAGGTGAAAGCCAGAATCGCAGCTGGAGTCTGGCTGACAGCCAGCAGTGGGTGGGGAGAGCCCAGCCACATGGGGCTCTTCCCGTGGGAAGTGGCAAAAGAAGCATGAGCCCTCTGGAAAGAGCTGAAGAGGGTCCCATAAGGACGGCTCAGGGTCAGCCAGGAAGGTCCTTAAGATAGAGGTAACACCTCATTAGGCCCCTGATGCTACTGCCAGATACTCGCTACTCACCGTTTTATACATTTTGAATTGAGCATTGGACTTAGAGCTGAAAAGTTTCTCAGAGCCAGAGGAAACAGCAAACTGCTTGACCATGTAGGTAAGCAGCAGGAAGTCATTGAAGAGGAACCCGTGCAGCTCCTTGTTGCTCTTGGTCTTGTATAATTTCCCACTATGCAAGAGCTTCCGGGGCCCCAGGCAGTTGGTGAGAGAGTTGAAAATAAGTTGCTTAAAAAGAAAGAAAATTTCACTTCTTAAATCCCGGCGCAAACCATTCCAGAGCCCCTGAGAGGCCAGTGCCCTGGGCCTGAGGATACTGTCGTGGAGTTTTCTAGGTGGGAATGTGGCTAGAATCATTCACCTTGCATGAGAGATCCTTAAATGTATTACTGCTCAGAGTTCAAACTGGCCCAGTGAAAATCATTACTTCTAGCCACAGAACACTGATTCTACCAGCTGAATTCAAAGAACTCAAAACAAAACAAAGCAAAACCCAGTCTTCCCTCCTTAGGAGGAAAGGAAGATGACAATCCAAGAAGGAAAGTCCTTCAAGCCTGTAATCCCAGCACTGTGGGAGGCCGAGGTAGGAGGATCACTTGAGGCCAGGAGTTCAAGACCAGCACGGCCAACGTGGTAAAACCCCCAGCTCTACTAGAAATACAAAAATCAGCTGGGCGTGGTGGTGGGCACTTGTAATCCCAGCTACTCAATGAGGCTGAGGTGAGAGAATCACTCGAGCCTTGGAGGCAGAGGTTGCAGTGAGCTGAGATGATCTCGCCACTGCACTCCAGCCTGGGCGACAGAGCGAGACTCCTTCTAAAAAAAAGAAAAAGAAAAAAAAATAAAAAAGAAGGAATGTCTTTGCAAGGGCAGGCAGGGTGTTGCGTCCGCACAGGCTGCGCTAATGTGGAGACTGTCCATGTGAGGGATGGCTTGGAGCTGGTCCCCACCCAGAGCCTTCCTGGAGGCGCAAGGCTTAACCTCACAGGCCTGACCTCCGCGAGGCCTTCGCACTGCACATGCGCCTGGATCCACTCTAGTCGGTCAGAGTTTTCCTTCTCCCGAACTCCCTCATTCACTTGAGAGCACAGCTCCTCTGCCCGCTCAAGGGCCAGCTTCAGGGAGGAATGGTCCGTGTGGCTCTCCGGGGTGTTCTCCAGAATCTGGAAAAGAGTGGGCAGTGTCAACGTGGGAAGAGCTGCGTCTCTCACCCACCGGGACCTTCACTTGATGGCTCCCTCGACCCCATGTTATGGACTGCTTTTACGTGCTCAGTGCTACACCAGACAGTGAACAAGATGACACTTTCTGCCCTTGAGAAACTCATAGTCTCACAAGTTCTTGGAGATACAGGGACAGGTAACGCCACTGTGACAAGGTGACAGCGCTAAATGGATCAACTGCTCTGAAGTGTGTAGGTCCCTGGTTGCTCTCCGACTGGCTCCTGCCAATAGGCGGGAGCCTCCCTACTCCCCGCAAAATTTAAGTCATGTACCTTTAGGGCGGGCCCTCCAATGCAAACTGGCTGCAAGCGTGGTGAGTGCGAACTTGCTGAATAGCAATGGTTCAGAACATTTTTGGGGTCACTGATCCTTTTCAAAAATCTGATGAAAACAATGACTCCCTTGCCACAGGAAAAAATACAATAAAATCACACTGTCAGCATGTGGAAGAAATGCATTCTGTTCATTCTGAAGCAATTTCAAACGACTCATGCTACAACTGTGAAAACAGAGGCCAGAATAAACGCGTGGTCCCTCCAGAAATTAGTGCCATCACCAGACGACTCCTGTGTGGACTCTCCCTCTAGTTGGATGAGTCCACGGTCCTTCATTTACAATTCTAAAATGCAGAAAAGCCTGAAGGCCTCAAGTTTTTATTCAGTACCCATTTGGTGGCAAAATCTGACCTAAACAGAAGAGATATATTTATTTATTCTACTTACAGTGACTGTTCTTATGTTTCACTGTAGGAATATTAGTGTGGCTGGTTATAAGTGCTGCCCTAAGGCTTAGGTGGGGAGTCATATATTATATGGTATTTGAACTACATTCCGAAATCTGAAACGTATCTGGCCTCACGTATTTCAGTTAAGGGCCTGTGAACCTGCATTACTGGGTCAGTTTAGTCCAGGTATCTATCACGTGAAGTCTATGCTGAGTTCACAGAGCTAACAGACCAAAAGTCAAGGAATAATCAATAGTCAATAGAACTAAAAGACTTATCATATTCCTGTTTTCCATTGTAAGTTACTGTAATCAATGAATAGTAGGATAATCTTTTGTAAAGTCTGCCTTTTCCTTAGAAGGCTTATGGGCTCAAGAGGGCCATATTGCTTATGAAAAAGAAAGCTGGAAGGAATTTTAGAAGGAATGTCGAAGCCGAATACAGTGAGGGACACAAATGAACTCTGTTTAGGACGTGCCGAGTGGAGCCTCCTGGGACACCCAGATGAAGGTGTTCAGTGGGTGGATGGAGGCAGATCTCAGAGGAAAGACTGGAGTCAGAGGTTGCTCTGGGCTTTCTCTGGGTTCAAGAGGGGCCTTTCTCTGCCTAGAGGAGCACACTTATGCCTTTGAGATGCCGGGGAGTTTCTTGAAAGGCAAATGACAGGTTACCCAAGTAACACTGGATTCCTCTCTGATTCACCCACTTCAGAGATTGAGCGTGTTCCTGTGCGCACACACACAGCACACAAAGGCGTCTGGTCCCTGGGACAGTGGGATCGCTTGCGTGGCGTCACACCGTAGGCAGGTGGGGTGGCATGCTCAGAGGCTCCTTGAGGACCTGGCCTCTATGGACCTCAGCACGTCCTGCTCCTAACTCAGACCCCACCGCCCCAGCCTGCGTACTCACACTTCTGATGAGCAGCGGGTAGCGGGTGATCCTCTGCATGGGTTTCAGCAGGAAGCTGGAGAGGGGCATTCCTTTACACCGCGGGTCAGATGCCAGCTTCTGCAAAATAGTGGCAAGGCTTGTGAGGAAATTACAGCTCCAGTCAAAGGAAGCATGGGTCTTTGACTGCCTTTTAGATTTCACATTTCTTTTATTTATTTGTTTCTCCTTGTCTTACTGTTTTAGGATTTTTTTTTTAAGTGCATGTTGTATTTTTAAAAATTTGTATATATTCATGACACACAAGCGTAATTTTGCTACACTGATATGTTGCACTGTAGCAAAGTCAGGGTCTTCAACTTTTTTTTTTTTTTTTTTTTTGAGACGGAGTTTCACTCTTGTTACCCAGGCTGGAGTGCAATGGCGCTATCTTGGCTCACCGCAACCTCCGCCTCCTGGGTTCAGGCAATTCTCCTGCCTCAGCCTCCTGAGTAGCTGGGATTACAGGCACGTGCCACCATGCCCAGCTAATGTTTTGTATTTTTAGTAGAGACGGGGTTTCACCATGTTGACCAGGATGGTCTCGATCTCTTGACCTCGTGATCCACCCGCCTCAGCCTCCCAAAGTGCTGGGATTACAGGCTTCAGCCACCGCGCCCGGCCTTTCAACTTGGGTTCACAGTAGGACTATCTCACCTCATGTGCCAAGCCCAGAGGATGCTCCTCAGCTCTTTCTCACACGCTGTTCAAAGCCTGTGTGATCACTCCTTCCCCTGCTTCTAGAACCACTTTTTCCCAGCCCACTAGCCTTCTCAGTCCTCTCCACAGTCCTCCTCTCCTCCACCCACTCTCACTGAGTGACTGCGCAGGACTCCCCACAGCGGAGTCCTGGTATCTGTAACCTGGAGGCTCCCTGGACCTCCACGCTTGCTGTGTTGCACTCCTGACCTGGCTGTCCCAAAGCCACCTCAGTCTCAACATATCCCAAACACAGTCCTCATCTTCCCTTGCAAAAGCCATCTTTCCTGCCCCCTTTCCTGTTTGAGTTGGTGGCGCCTTCTAGCACGCACACCTAGGAGCACATCCACTCCCACTCTGGCTCCGACACAGCTCGATTCCCCAACTCTGCCTGCCCGTCATCCCTGCTCGATCAGTAGCAGTCGCTGCCATTCACAGAGCACAGCTGTGTGCCAGGGAACGAATGTGTGAGCCTGTGCGGGGACTGCCCCAACCTGTCTTCTCGGGGCTGATTCACACTCGACCCTGAAGACTCCGGTCCTGCTTCCCCTTGTCCAGGCTCTCCCCTGGGACACCTTCTCTCCTTTCCATGACCCTCCCTGGCCACCTTTAGTATCTACCACATGTGCACCAGGTGATACAGGGTGAAGCATCGCGTTTCAGTGTCCTCAGTGCCTTACATTCAATCATTTTGCCTCCCTGAGATCATTATAAGGAAAATTTCGGTAATCATTTATTGAATACTAATGTGTTGGTATCTCAGTTAAAGTCCTCTAAAAGTATTGTCTGATAATCTTTTTTTTTTTGAGACAGTTTAGCTCTTGTTGCCCAGGCTGGAGTGCAGTGGTGCAATCTTGGCTCACCACAACCTCCGCCTCCCAGGTTCAAGCGATTGTCCTGCCTCAGCCTCCCGAGTAGCTGGGATTACAGGCATGTGCCACCATGCCTGGCTAATTTTTTGTATTTTTAGTAGAGATGGGGTTTCTCCATATTAGTCAGGATGGTCTCAAACTTCTGACCTCAGGTGATCCACCCACCTTGACCTCCCAAAGTGCTGGGATTACAGGCGTGAGCCACCGCGCCTGGCCTGATAATCTCCTTTTACAGATGAGGGGACTGAAGGCCACCCATCTGTTAAATAACCTGCCTCAGGTCACACAATAAGACAGTGATGGGGCTGGGATTCTGAAGCCTGTCTTGTTCTACACATGGTATGCTACAGCCTCCTGAGATAATCCTAGATTATTTTCATGGAATGCTTAATTTTATGAACTGTTACTTTAAGAGTTTAACAGCTGTATTTGTAAAAGATACTGGGTTATAATTTAAACAGGTCTTGGAATCATGGCCACTTTGCCTTGTAGAATGAATTAGGTGACCTTTCTACTTTTCCTATGATCTGTAACAGTTTGTATAATAGGGAATAATCTATTCCTTTAGAGATGGAACGAATTCACCGTTAAATCCGTCAAGTGAACCCAGCTCCTTTTTGGGTTACTTTTCTCAATTTTTCTCCTTGGTTAATAGTATCTTAATAGTAAGATTTTCTATTTTTAAAAAGATTTTCTATTCTTACGGAGCCAGCTTTCAAATTTTAATGGAAAATTACAAATTTTGTTAATGTTTTCACATTTGTTAGCATGTATTTTGGAATTACATGCTTTGTAATTTAAGAGCCCTCCCTATACCCACACTCTTACTGTGACTTGTGTTTCTTCCTCTTTCTCCATTAGATTCATCAGAGTTATATTTTATCAGTTCTCTTCAGTATACCAGTTATTGGATACACTGATATAATTTGTGCTTTTTATCTTTATAATTCCCCCATTTTCCTTTTAGAATTTATATTCTTTACCTAAACATCTTCCTATTTTATTCTTATTTTCTATTCTTTTCTGATAATGAAAATATTGACATTATGTACTCTCCCTTAAGCACTGCTTTGGCTGTTTAATAGATCCCAATATGCAGTATCACATGAGCAAAAAAACCCAACAAGAAATGTGAAAAAAAAGAAAACAGATTTTACGTTCAACTCCCTCACCATTTTAACAGGTATAGTAATAGTTTCTACTACTGAACAACATCAATGAAAATGGCTTCTCAAAATGTGACTTTCTGTTATAAGAACCTGTAGGAAGGATGTTGTTGGTTTGTTACGTTTTCCACAGTGTTCTCCCTGAGCACAGCTCTGGCTTCACTTCTCGTGTTTAACTTGTGACCTGGCAGCATGGAACCGATCCTTTCTTCTTCTGCTCATCTGTTTCTGGAAGCTTTGATGACATCGGTGCACACTTCTGGTATATGTCCAGGATCACAGATGCACTTTTTATGTATTATCCTAATTCCTGGCATCATCTTTGTTTCCTACTCTCAGTTCCTTTTGTCCCAGTTTATTCATCTAGTTATTTTAAATTTTATCTTGTTGCATTTTATACGTCTGAGTAAGCTATTTTAGGGCCGAGCATGGTGGCTCATGCCTGTAATCCCAGCACTTTGGGAGGCCAAGGTAGGCAGATGACCTGAGGTCAGGAGTTCGAAACCAACCTGGCCAACATGGTGAAACCCCGTCTCTACTAAAAATACAAAAATTAGCCAGGCCTGGTGGCGCGTGCCTGCAATCCCACCTACTCCGGAGGCTGAGATAGGAGAATCTCGAACCCAGGAGGCAGAGGTTGCAATGAGCCAATATTACACCACTGCACCCCAGCCTGGAAAACAGAGTGTGATTCTGTCTCAAAAAAAAAGTAAGCTATTATATATTATTTCTGGAATAAGACAGGTATTAAATGAATGCAAGTGACATTCTAGTTGTTTTGTTGATTATAAAGTAGCTGATAAGTAAGTATGCTTAAAAAAATACTCCGCTCTTAGGGAAAAAATTATGGTCCCAGTGCCAGGAAATAATCAGGTCTACATAAAGGCAACACAAACGCAATCTGGAAATTCTCTGCCATATTAGTATTTCCTTTGGAAACTGATGGGGATGCCCTTCTCCATTGTGGGATTCCCTATTGGGCTATTGTGTGCTGTTGCCTCCAGCCTCAGAAGGAGCCTGGCCTGCAAGGCTCAGAATGGAGTTACCTTTAAAAATTCTTTGAAATCTGTGTCTTCATCTGTCTTCTGCTGTAACAGAGCTGCTCCATTAAGCTGGCAGCTGCAGAACCTGATGTAAGCCTGCATGTGGGACAGCTCAGCTGCCAGGATGTCCCCAATCATCTGCACTGGCATCTTCTCACCCCCGGTCTTCTTCCGTACCCGCAAAGCCCTGCAAATAGCACAGTCTCATTTTGTGTTTCTATATGAATGTCTTAGGTAACTGAAGGACGAATCCCATGGTAGACCCATGGTGATGATAACCAGCGAGTTACCTAAGAACCTCTGGTACTAGAAAGGAAAAACTCAGGAGGAGGAGATACCTTGGGCCAAAAGCTCTGCTGGTCAAGCCAACCTGGGTGTGATGTTAGCAAAGAAAAAAAAGTAAATAAAGTCCATACACTTGGGTGGGCTGGGCATGGTGGCTATGCCTCTAATCCCAGCATTTTGAGAGGCCAAGGATTGCTTGAGTCCAGGAGTTTGAGACCAGCCTGGGCAACATAGTGAGACCCTGTCTCTACAAAAAATGAAAAATTAGCTGGGCATGGTGGCGCATGGCTATAGTTCCAGCTATGCAGAAGGCTGAGGTGGGAAGATCACTTGAGCCCAGAAGTTCAAGGGTACAATGAGTTATGATCACACCACTGCACTGCAGCCTGGGTGACAGAGTGAGACCCTGCTTCTAAAAATAATACAAATACAAATAAATAAATAAAATAAACACTTGGGTATTTCAAGGCCTTTAGAATTGTTTTTGTTTTGTAGCTTCTTGGCAAAGTTTCTTTTGAAAGATTCTAACTTCTTCCCAGTTGAACCAAGAGGGAAATTTTCAGTCTGTAAGAGAAAAAAGGGAGCAGGAGCCGCAGAGGCCAGGTGTGGAGGCAGAGGGGCACTATCTGCGAGGGAGCAGGGACTGCTGACCCTTCCCCTGGGAGCCTGTCCTCACAGACATGACGGATGGAAAATCACCCCAAGAACAGAACTTCACACTGGGATGGGGACCCAGGAGGCCACCAAACTGGGCAGTTTCATCTGTGCCATGAGCCGCAGCTCTCCTCTGACTCGTAACTGCCCTACCAGAGTCAAGGACATCTTATATCTTGGAATCATAGATTGACATATTGTTTAATGATTTAATTTTTTCTTTGTTTAATCAAAATACTTTGTTATATTTCTTTACTTTCCTTAATAATTATGTATTTTACAGTCACAGAACATTTCATAAAATAATAATAAAGTAACAAGCCTGAGGGAGCAGAAGCAGTTGAAGCTGCTTTGCTTCGAAGCCCCTGCAGAGGCTTTTGTGTGAGTCTCGGTGTGGGGACTTTGGGGCCAGTGGCAATGACAGGTGATGCTCAGGACTCACTTCAGCAGCTTTGTATTAGACATGATGAGCTCTTTCCAGTTAACAAAGATCAGGGCCATCTCTCCTTCAGTAAGAAAGCCTGACTCTGCCATGCGCTTCTGAAAAACCTAAAGTCACAACATAAAAAAACAAGTTAGCTTAAGTGTGGATACACAGCCTACATGTGGTCTAAATCAAATAATGTCTTCATAAACTGAAACTAATCAGATCATGACAATTCCAAATAAGCATACTTAGGACAAATTTTATATTGCATAACGTTCTTACTTTTTGCCACTGCAGCTCCTATCAAGGCTGATTCCAAGGACTGAATCTAGTAATCTCCTTGTTAAGAGGAGAATCTCAGATTTCTCCCTTAGGGATGTTATGAAGGTTAAAGCCATGGGTATAAAGCATCTGCACACTGTACGAGCTTGCAGCACTGGGGAAGCAGGCTGTCGTTAGGTGGAGCATCTCAGAGTTCTAGACAACAATTTGTGAGACATCCAACCAGAGAACCAGAGTAACAATTTATGCCACCCCCTAAGACTAACTCCAAGCAGATGTGGGCTGCTGAGGAAGAAGTAATAATACTGTACATCTGTATTACATGGTACTTAAGGATTTACAAAGCACTGATATGTATGATATGCATATTTGGACACATCAGTGCTTTGTAAATTGTGTGTATACGCCTGTGTGTTTTCAGGGTTCGAATGAGCTTCATGGGTGATGGAGGTGAAGCTGAGTCAGGTATTATTATTCCCAATTGACCCATGAAGAAACAAAGGCTTAGAGGGAGACTTGCCCAAGGACAAGACGGAATATGAAAGCCCTGGGACTACAATCCAACCGTCTTCGATTCTAAATCCAAGTTTCTACTGCATAACAGACTCCTAGGGAACGACTTTCAACACCTTAAGGAAACAGAGAAGTTATACGAGACACTCTTTTTATATGTCATCTTTCCCAAATACCCATGACATGCTGCTCTCTATCAGAATCGCTCAAAGCTCTCCGCTGTCCGTGTGATAAGATGCAGACTCCCGCTGGAGGTTCCAGGGCCTCTGAGACCTGCCCCTGCCGACCTCGCCAGCCCGGCCCTCAGCTGCTTCCCACTCCAGTAACTCCCTCCGTGTGTGCCGTCCCACTTCTGTCTCCTCCTCCTGGAGGAGCAAACTTACCCTTGTCGAAACGGGGAAAGTCCTTCCTGGCTGGGTAGGTCGCCACCCCCACCCCTCCCCGCCGGTTTTAGCCTCACTGACCTCCTGTGCCTCTCTCTGTCCAATAGGACTCTGCACTCCTCAGGGACAAGAACTTTCTTTCATCTCTGCTCTCTAGCAAAGCACTTTGCACATCGTGGTTTGCAATTAATGTTTACTGAGTTGAGGTGAACGTGAATTCACAGAATTCAGGTAAAAGTGCTGAACACGCTCTAAAGAGAGTTTTATGGTTCCAAGTCAGAGGCCACTCCCGTGACAGCAGCCCCGGAAAGACGCTGGCCTGCTTGGAGGCTGCGGCTGGGGGATGGGGGGCATCTGGCTGTCCAGCTATTTATTCGCTGATTCGGTTATGCCCCTGTAGCTGTTCATGAAGCTGCTTGGTGCCGGGCTTGATGAGGGAAACAGATGGGAATAAGATGGTCTGACCTCTGGGAACCTCCATGAGGATATTATAAGAAGCTTACCTGTAAATGGGGCTTTTCACCTTGAACCCTGGACCCAGACCTGATGCTTCACTCCTCAGAGTATGGGGCAAGCAACCTGGTGCCTGCTCACCTCTGTCCTAGTGTGAGGGAGATTTCTGCACCTACTGACAGTCCCTTATGATTGGGCTCTGGCCAGCAGCAGGGCTAATCCTTGTAGGGGGTTAATAAAAATGATGGGAGTTTGCACGGGAGGGAACAAGTATTCCACATCTGGATATCCCAGGCAGGAGGCCTGCGTTTAAGGTGGAGAGTGAACCTAGCGCAGGGCTGCAGGGGAACAGATGAAGAAGGTCACAGCCTCTGCTCCGTTCTGCGATGAAAGGCAGGGCAGATATACGCTGCACCTGTCCCGTGTGTGGGGGTGGGGGGTGCCTGTTCTCTTTGGGTGGTTTGTTAACTGATCTTCCAACCTAAGAGTCTTATACACCGGGAACAGTGGAAAGCCGTGGAAACGAAGGATAGTAGAACTAGAAAGTCTTTTGTTCACTCAAGCACAGATCATTTTAAAGTCCTACTTGACTAAGGACAGCTGTCATCAGTTAGAGGTCGCTGGTACAAACAGCAGCTATATGATATTTGGGAAATATTTGATAATATGCTCCCACTGGGTTTTCCAAACTGATAGAAACATGAGGTGACCACTTTCACTGTTTCACAGTTCCTCTGGAGATGGCAGTTTATGAAAATGTCAGGTATTAAAACAGCAATGTAAATATAGTTAGGCAAATATCTGAGGAAGCTACAGTCTGTAGCAGGACCTTCCCATCCATTTTATCCCAGTCCTTCCTTGATGGGGCTCCTGCCACACCCAGTGAAGGCACGTGACTGCCCTCTTGTTCTCTCGCTTCACTCTGAGTAACCTCACATGGGGGAAAGCGCTGATTACAAAGTTTCAATCTAAAGCATTATCCGGTGGGCAGAGACAGCATTTGGAGGGTGTGAGAGCTGCCGTCACTATTTGTGAATTCACACATCAAAAGTGATGCCTTGCTCTGCATCCGCGTGGAAGCAGCCCTGAGACTGATACCCACCATCTCTTGTGGGAGACAGCAGATCCCCCGAGAGCCACCAGCAGCGGCCTCCTCACCTCGACGACAAGCTGAAGGTCACCCATGTACCGCTCTTCAGTCTGAATCAGCTCGTGAATATAGCCCTGTCTTTTCCTCTCAATTGGCTGCATTGTGTCCAGAGCTTGCAGATCAGCACACCCTGTAGGGGGAAAAAGCGTAGCTTAATTACTTTAGTTGGCTTCATAGAAAATAGACATTTGTCAGCAGACGTGCTGGGTTTACAAATGCTGCTTTGAAAGAACGAAACAGCCTTAAAAAGAGCGCTGCTAACTGCACACATATGCCGAGAGTTGGCATTAATGAGCCGGCACTCAGAGCTCCAAAGTGGCAAATTAGCAATGTTTGAAACATTTCAATGTGCTCCTAATTTCTTTTCAGAACTGTGCAGAGCGGGTGAAGAATCTCACCATCTCCAGACATGTTTTGAAGTTACTGAAATGATTAAATGAATCAGCTGGCTTCAGACCACTGTTTTCCAAATTGCAGGTCATAAGCCATTAGTGGGTCATTATATCATTTTGGTTTTTAAAATGCTGGTCAGGCCCAGCATTAAAAAATAAATAAATAGAAATTACCGTGCATACAGCTTTGGTAAATATTGCAAAATGTTTCATTATACATGTATTTGAAAATGTAAAATATATTTCTGTGAGTTACTGTTAAAAAAAGTTTGAGAAACATGTCTCTAGATTTCTCAAAGGAAAGTTCTAATGTTATCAAACCTGAAATTCCCAGATCCCAGCAATTCCCAAAAGACCAACCACTGCCTCATCTCACTAGAACAGATAACTCCTGGTACACTACAGATATCCAGTCACAAATGACGGGAAAGTCACAAGCAGCCTCGCATCAGGATGAGAGGTGCTGCATTCATTTGGGAGCAATTTACAGGCACATCAGAGTTAAACTAGATGTCAGACTATGAAGTGACATAATTCCAGAGTCACTCAACGAGTAGCTGAGGGATTGCATATACACAGTGACGGCAAAATGCCTCGGGAAACCCTTCTTAGAAAAAAAGCAAAAGCAGCAAAAGAACCAGAATGGAGTCACTTGTGTTAAAAATCCTGACAAAGGGCCAGGGAAAGCCATGAAGAGAGAGTTCTCATCCACGAATGCTTGATAACTGGAACTACCACAGAAGACTCTGCAAAACCACAAACTTGCATAAAGGCCACGGATATTCTGCAAGGAGATCTGCCCAGCAACTGCCTGTCCAACCTTGGACTGGCACCACCCTTGTTATTGATTCTTGCAGCCAAGGATAATTACAAAAAAATAAATTATGTGATCCTCTTCATTTTTTCTTTAAAAACTTTTTCCTGCTTTACCTCTCTGAATATGCACCTGTTGGCATGCGTATTCCCATTGCAATAACTATTCTTTTTTTTTTGAGACAGAGTCTCGCTCTGTTGTGAGGCTGGAGTGAAATGGCACGACCTCGGCTCACTGTAACCTCCACCTCCCAGGTTCAAGCGATTCTTCTGCCTCAGCCTCCCGAGTAGCTGGGACTATAGATGTGTGCCACCAAGCCAGGCAAATTTTTGTATTTTTAGTAGAGACGGGGTTTCACCATATTGGCCAGGCTGGTCTCAAACTCTTGACCTCATGATCCACCTGCTTCAGCCTCCCAAAGTGCTGAGATTACAAGTGTGAGCCACGGTGCCCAGTGCAATAACTATTCTCAAATAAAGATCAGTTTCTTTTAGAGTCTCTCTGTTATTTAGATTGACAGCATGTAGGTAACCAGCAAGCTACAACGTGAGGCAATAAGTGGCTTGTGTCAGAAAACCGGGAAAGAGACGAATGAAATAGGGAAGACCTTCTGTAGCTGAGGCACCCAGGAAGGGCAGCAGAGAGGAGGTGCACCCCTGCACCTGCCAGGACACTCCCCTTCCATCAAGCAGGGCCTGATGCTCTTTCTAATTTCCTTTGCATTTTTATGTATTTTGTACAGATCTGGGCTTACAGACAGTTCTAAAAAAGAAAGCTTCTCTCTATTCTACAGATGTTGTCAACAGCTTTAAAGAAATTATTCCTACAGAGAACAACAACAACAAAAATGAATAAGGCAGGTTATGTTTGGTGTTTCTAAAAGGAAATCAAAGACTGGATGTGGTGCCTGTAATTCCAGCACTGTGGGAGGCTGAGGCAGGAGGATCTCTTGTCCCTTGGGGTTCAAGACCAGCCTAGGCAACAAAGTGAGACTCCCATCTTTACCAAAAAAACAAAAAAAAACCAACCAACAAACAAACCAAAAAAACATTAGCCAGGCGTGGTGGCATGTGCCAGTAGTCCCATTTACTTGGGAGGCTAAGGCTGGGAGGACTGCTTGAGTCTGAGAATTCAAGGCTGTAGTGAGCTCTGACTGCACCACTGTACTCCAGCCTGGCTGGAGACCCTGGCTCAAAAAAAAAAAGTAAAAGAAAGGAACTGGGGAAAGGAAGGAAAGAGTGAAGGGAAGGGAAAAGGGAAGGGAAGGGGAAAGCGGGGAAGGAAAGGGAGAAGGGAGGGAGGGAAAGGGAGGGAAGAAAGAAGGAAGGGAGGGAGGGAAAGAGAAAAGAAAGAAAAAAGGAAGAAGAAAGAAAGAAAAAGAAAGAAAGAAATCATAATGCCACTGTCATGTTCAAAATTGTTAAGCTTTTCGGGCGACAGTACTTTATTATCTTCTGCTGGGGGAACTGCAGAGAGCGTTGAAAAATCACTGGGGCTGATCCGAACGTGTGCTTGACGAGGCTGTTGTGGAGCAAGGAGGAGAGGCTTGGAGGCCAGCCACCTGGCGAGATGGAACTCATCCTGATAGGATCCAGAGGTGCTGCTCAGTGTGGCCAGGTGACTGATGGACGGAACTCAGGCCAGGGTCCAAGGTTGCCCCACCCCTCCTACCAGTGTCTTACAAACTTCATGTTCTGCTTTCAGGACTTCTGCCACAGCCACATTCCATCTCTGTTATTATTTACTTGATATTTTTCTCTATACGTACTCATGTTTGAAGTTAAATGTGCTCATTATGTTTCTTCTAATAGTCATTAAAGTAAATACATAATCATTCGAACAAAATAGGTCCATTTTGTGTGTCACTGAGTTGCGTACCATGAGGATAAAACTACCACACTTTGGAAAACAATGATTTATATTAAAATATTGTCCCCTCTATCTGGAATAACACCTTGGAATAACAGGAAGAGTCTCAGATATTTTATTATTTCTAAAGCTGGACTATACATTGCCTTAGCTTTAGCAGGATAATATGGGGACACCCCTGGCATGTCACGCCTAGCTGACCCTTTTGCATTTCATCATGACGGCTTTTAAACTTTTTCTTTGAGACACCTGTGTTGCCTAGACTGGAGTGCATTGGCACAATCTCGGCTCACTACAACCTCCACCTCCCAGGTTCAAGCGATTTTCCTGCCTCAGCCTTCAAGTAGCTGGGACTACTGGTGCATGCCACCACACCCATCTAATTGTTGTACTTTTAGTAGAGACAGGGTTTCGCCATGTAGGCCAGGCTGGTCTCGAACTCCTGGCCTCAAGTGCTTTGCCCACCTCAGCCTCCCAAAGTGCTGAGATTTCAGGCATGAGTCACCTTAAATTTTTACCCTCTGTTTAAGTTTCCAACCCGATTCCTACCCTCACTTTCAGATGTTCTTACCGCTGATGTCAGGGAAAAAATAAAGACACGAGGTTCCTCTTCCTCCCCTTCTGTCTGCCCACTTGCCTCTGTGTATCCCTCCTGAGTCAGGGAAGGATGGGTCCTGTTTCTTTCTAAAGCCACTGTCTGTAATCAGCCTCTCCTCCAGGGCCCTCCCTTTCCTTCACGCTTCTATGTTCACTCTTCGCCATTTCCTTCTTAGCCTATAAACATTGCTAAGTGTCCCTCCTATCCCACTGTTCGAAACCAGCCAACAAGCTCCCTTCCTCCAACCCTGCTCCCTCCTCAGCACCCCCTTTCTTTGGTCTCACTGCCAAATGTCACTGGAGGGGTTTATACCCATGGCCAACTCTCGCCAGCTCTCCCTGTCACATCTCCACTCAGGGGATTCTGGTTTCTGCCCCATTGCCCGACACTGCTCTCAGGAAGGTAACGATGGCCTTGGCATGGCCAAGTTCAGTGACCCTTTCTGAACTTGCACCCTCCTCTGCCAGCCCACAGTACGGGCACCCTGGATGGCAGGCTGCTCTGGAGGCTCGAGTCTGCCTATCTCAGCCCTTGCACCTCTCCTCTTGTGTTTCCTTCTGTCTTCTGCCTCTGCCTGCTGCCCGGTTCTCTGCTGCCCCCAGTCCAGCAGACGCCAGAAGAGGCTCCTGACGCTCCTGTCCTGTGCGGTCAGGTGAATCCACACTGCTGCAGACTGTGCATCTCGCTCACAGGGCCCCAATGCACATTAGCCTCTTAGGCAGTGAGAAACTCTGTGCTAAAAAAAAGTGTGATGAGCTCAGAGTTCCCAACATGTATTTGACCACAGAATCCTCTTTTTTTGAGGGGAGAGAGAGTAAAATCTTTTTTGCCCTGAGAAAAGTCCTGATGAGCTGAGCAATTCGGGTTTTATGGACAGCATACACCCCTCTTCCACTCCCTAATACCTGCATTGTCAACAGAGTAGCCCTTAGCAGCCCGTGACTATGAGCACCCGCAGTGTGGCTGGGCCAGATGCAGACGTGCTCTAAGTGTCAAATACACACTCGACTGGGAAGACCGACCGCAGAAAAACAGAAATGGGAAATGTTGCATTCATAATCTATTGATTACATACTGAAAAGGTATTTTGGATACACTGAATGAAGAAAAATATTAATTTCATCTGTTTCTTTTGACTTTTTTAAGGTGACTACTGTAAAATTTTCAGTTCCATATGGGGCTGCATGTGGGACTCACACTTGCTTTCTATTGAACAGCTCAAGCCCCCCTTGACATTGTTTGTGCTCCTTCCCTCACAAACGGTCAACGGCTTCCATTATTTGCAGAATGAAGTCTTAATTTGGTGGCAGGGGCTCCGGAGTCTCCAGAAGCCAGCCTCAGCCCACCTTTCCTGCCTCAGCTTTGACGATGCTGCCCGCCTTTCCTGGCGCCGCCTCGCAGGCTGCACGCACTTTCCACGGCTCTGTCCACACCTTGTTCTCCACAAAGAACCATCTTACTCATCCCTCGAGGTGCAGCCCAAGGGACCCTTCTTCGGGAAAACCTTCCTGTCCCTCTGTCCCACTCGCCCAGACCTGCCTCTCCTTTGTGTTTCCATGGTACTGGTTTATGTCTGTGTTTTAACATTTCACACCATCTAACTTGTCTGTTGCTGATGTGTGTCATTAGTTTGTCTGTGGCTCTCACTGCAGATTAGGGACTGTGTCTAACACATTTCTGTAATAGCAAACTGAGCACAGCATTTTGGCTGCCGGCAGTCAGGGACTATTTGTTAGGGGAAGGATGCTGTGTGGGTCCTGGGCCAGTTTGTGCCCAGGTCCGTTTCTCACCCTTGCCCTGTTCCGCTCTGTGCTGCAAAAAGGCCAACCTGCATACTGTTTATTCTGAGCTTCTGTTTCCATTGGCTTCTGCCTGGGTTTGGCCAATAAGAGAAAACTGGCAGGAGACTGAAGATTACAGGGTGGAGCAGGAAATATTCTCTCACCAGAAGACTATTAAAAAGATTTTTGTCTGTAAAGTAATGAATGGAAATGCTGGCTTGCATCTTACACAATCTATTAATTTATCATTTCCATGATAATATTTGCCATTTTTATTCTTTTTCAACTATGCTTATTCCTTGTTTTAATAGACTACCTATGGCTTTAAGCCCTTCATTATGTGTCTTCAGTTATGTTAAACATACAGTGTGTGTGTGTGTGTGTGTGTGTATATATATATATATATATATATTTTTGAGATGGAGCCTCGCTCTGTCGCCCAGGCTAGAGGGCAGTGGTGCAATCTTGGCTCATTGCAACCTCCACCTCCCTGGTTCAAGCAATCCTCTGCCTCAGCCTCCTGAGTAGCTGGGATTACAGGTACCTACCACCAGGCCTGTATAATTTTTGTATTTTTAGTAGAGATGGGGTTTCACAGAGCGAGACTCTGTCTAAAAAAAAAAAAAAAGAAATGGAGATGGAAAACATGAAATGGAGCTTAAGAGACACAGATGACAGAATGGCAAGACCCAACATACATCTGACAGTAGTCTAGGAGAAGGGAACGGAAAGAACTGAGAGAGGTAATACTGAGATTATAATGTCTGAGACTTTTCTAGAATTGATGAATGATACAATGCTCCAAGTTCAGAACAATGGCTTCTGATTAGGAAAAAAAAAAAAAAAAAAAAAAATCCATACCAAAACACCAAGGAGGGGGGGAAATTATTAAACAAAAAGAAAAACCAGAATAACCACATGAAGAGCAATTAGACAGACTGCACAAAACTCAACACACAACACAGAGAAAAATAACTGTCCAGCCAGAAATCTAATACTACCATTCACAGATGACAGAGAAATAAAGGCATTTTGATACAAAGTCTGAGAGCATTTACCACTAGTAGACATGAATGGAGAAACTGTTAAAAGATGCATTTCAGGAAGAAGAAAATTAAATAAGAAGGAAAAAAAGAGATACAAGAAGTGGTGAACCAAAATACTAGTAAATGCGTAAAAAATCAAAATAATCATTGACTATACAAAACGATAATAATGAGTAAGCTGGTAGGTATAAATACAAGGTGAAGTTAAAACACAAAAATGTAGTAACATGAAAGACAGAAGATTATCATTAGAGATAAATCATCCTTCTTGCATTGATCAGGAGAAGGTAGAGATATTGATCAAAGGCAAACATGTATGTTAAAACAGAAAGGTAACCACTCAAAGAACAGACAGAATACATAATTTCCCAACCAGTAGAGGGCAATAAAAGAAACGAAGACACTTGATCAATGGGACAGAAGCCCCTATGTCAGCAGAACAAAAAGGCAAAGAAAATGCCTGATAAACAGAACATACATAAAAAAAGAGATACAAATAAAAGTATCAATTGTTTTAATCAATGTAAATGGCTTAAATCTGTCAGTGAAAAGAGGCTCTGGATTAAAAATCAGGTCATAAAAATGTTGGAAGTAGCAGGCTAGAAAAAGTTATCCAAATAAAAATTCTAAAAGCAACTGGGGAGGTTTTATTACAACAGACAAGTGAGGCTTTAAGGACCTGTATAAGACGGGAGAAACAATTCACCAGGAACAAGAATAATTCTCATCTTATTTGCAACTAACAGGAAAGTCTCAAAGTGTAAAATAAAAAACTAAGAGACATACCCCATCTCCCTCCAAAAAAAAGAAAAAGAAAAAAACCGACTTATCTATAATCATAGTAGTAAAGTTTAATATAGTTATCTTAATGAAAATTAATGAGAATGTGAAAGATACAAACACTATTAACAAAATTAGCATATGGACACACATACAAGAGACTATCCATTCTTTTCAAGAACCCACAGAACCAGGCCGGGTGGGCTGGCTCAGGATGTAATCCCAGCACTTTGGGAGGCTGAGGTGGGCAGATCAGTTGAAGTCAGGAGTTCAAGACCACCCTGGCCAACATGGCAAAACCTCATCTCTACGAAAAATACAAAAATTAGCTGGGTGTGGCAGTGGGTGCCTGAATCCTAGCTACTCAGGAGGCTGAGGTATGAGAATTGCTTGAACCCAAGAGGCGGAGGTTGTAGTGAGCCAAGATAGTGCCACTGCACTCCAGCCTGGGTGACAGAGTGAGACTGTGTCTCAACAACAACAAAAATAACCTGTAGAACCAATTTCGAGAAATACCAAGGAATCTGTATCACTGTAGAAAAATGTTTACTAAATGTAGCTGGAAAACTGTACTTTTAACATTATTTTCAGAAGTTTCACTTTAAAGAAAAGGAACTTCTGAATCTCCCCAGGTAACCTCCTCTCTTATTTTACTCGACCTATCACTAGCATCTGTGATTGCTGATTACTCTCTCCTCGTGAAATCCTTTTTCACTTGTCTTCCAGGTCACTGCCTCTGCTCTCCTCATATCCTCCCACCTCCCTGGTCTGCCCTTCCATGCTCCTTTGCTCGCTCCTCCTCAACTCTCCAGACTTCTAATGTCGCAGGGCCCTACGGTTCAGCCTTTGGACTCTCCTCTACATCCTCAGAGTCTGGGTGGCCTGGTTCACTCTCATGGCTTATTCATGTACTGATAGATGCCCACATTTGCACTCCAGCCTGAACATCTTTTCTGAACATCTTCACAGGTTCTACTGCATACTCGGTATCCCCCTTCAGATGTCTAAAGGCACATCAAAGTAATATCCATAATCAAATTCCTAAGCATCACCAAACCTGCTCCTCTTCTATGATTTTCCACCTTAGTGGATGCCAGTATCATCTCTCTAGTTGCTCAGGCCAGCTGATACGTCTCACACTTCACATTCAATCCACCTGTAGGCTCCATCTGCACGGTACATTCAGATCACTTCTCACACGTTCCCCACTGCTGTCCCGATCCAAGTCATCATCATCTTGCGCTTGGATTACTGAACTAGCTTCCTGATGGATCTCCTGGCTTCTGATCCCTTCCCCCTCTTTAATCTGGCAAGCCAGAGTGATACTGTCAAAACACATCAGATCATGTCACTCCTTTAATTAGAACTCTCCAATGGGTTCTTCTCACTCCAAGCAAAAGCCAAAGTTCTTATAAATAGCCCACAAGAACGTAAACAATCTCCCTCCCTTCCTAGGTCACACCCAGACCCTCGCTTCCTCCTCTTTCCTGCTCTCCCACCTCACAGGCCCCCGAGCTATTCCTCAGGCACCACAGGCTGCTCCTGCTTCAGAGATTTTGCGTGTGCTACCCGCTCTGCCCAGAATGATCTTCCAGATATCCACATGGCTCCCTCCAGATATCCTCACACCCCTCCAGTCTCTGCCCCCCGTCACCATCTCAGAGAGGCTTTATCTGGGTATTTTATTTTGTTCAAAATAAAATGCCTCTGGATCCACCTCCCTGCAGAACTCCTGTTCCCCTTCCCTGCTTCATTTTTCTAAGACGCTACACACTTTGCTTACTTATTTTGTTCATTTTTTGTTTTAGCCTACTCAAACACCAGCTCCAAGACGGCAGAAGTTTTTGTTGTATAATTTGCCACATCCCCAGTGCCTGACACACAGGAGGTCTTCAATAAGCATTTATGGCGAATGTGATATGAAGATGAACTCTGAGCTTCAGGAGACAGTACAGCAGTGTTAACTATAGGCAGTCAGAGAAACTGATGAAAACTTCCTGGCAGGTCCTTTCTGGTAGACAGGAAGAGTGGGCAAAGAAGAAGGATGAGAGATCATGGCTACTATCAGGTTGATGTTCCCAGAGGAATAATTAGTAGTGGGTTGGGCCACAAGACCCACCCCCACGCTGTGGGAGGATGTGGAGACTGAGAGACAAGTTATGAATCACAGGTGTGTCTCACCATAGCCGGGAACCACTGTTCCAAGTTACAGTGCAAGCAAGAATAAGACAAAAACAAGAGATGCCTAGGAAAGGAGAGGGGAAAAATCTGGGCAGATTCCAGGAGGTAAGGGACAAAAGACAATCTGTAATGACAAACACAGAGAATGCTTGTTGAGATTATGTCACAAGTCCCAGAGAAGTCCTTGCCCATTTGGAGGAGAGCAGCACCAGTGAACAATGCTATTCTCTGTGTGCCCAATTACGTAGCAAGAGTATCACATAATGGTTTCCAGTTATAGTGTAGTTAAGCTAAGTGAAAAGATGAGATTTTAACAGTAAATCTAGATGAATAAGC